>NW_026453183.1:0-600000 GCF_025200985.1 Drosophila gunungcola
AAAAAGTTAAAGTTAAAGTTAAAGTTAAAGTTAAGGTTAAAGTTAAAGTTAAAGTTAAAGTTAAAGTTAAAGTTGGCGAGCTCGAAAAAGATGACGGTCAACCACCCAAAAAATTGGGCAAAACAACATTTATGTTACTATTTTAAAAAGAGGTTATATATCTGAAACCAAGCTCCAGATCACCAATGAAGCCAACTACCGCTCTGTAACAAACTTCCTGGACGGTGAGCGTATTAATTATTACACCTACCAACTCAAAAGTAGCAAAGGACTTCAAGTTGTAATAAAGGGTATCGAGTCAACCGTGTAGCAACTGTGGTGAAAACCACAGCCAACAACCATCCTCCGCCCAACAGGTTGCTCAGCCAAATCTTTACATTCCTTCGCAAGCCACTCCTGGAGTTTCGTTTGCGGCTGCACTTCGATACCCTGGATTGCCGCCTACAAGAACTGCTCAGCCCGAAGCATTACAGCCCCACCCGCCTATCCCAAACCGAAATATACTCCGCTTCCAGAGCAAAACGCTCAAAGAGCAACTCAACCTTATAACCAACAAAACCAGACTTACACTCCACACATACAAAACAGCATCGAAGCTACTTTAGCTACACTCACGAACATCATGCTTCAATGCAAGGTACCCTCCAGGAACTAGTGCGAAACCAGAACAACCTTATGAAACTTCTAATCAAACAAAAGTCAACTTAAATGGATCCCTTAAGAATATGCTTTTGGAACACTAACGGTGCCTCGCAGCATAGACTTGAACTTCTACAGTTCTTAAACAACCAGGACATCGATATCATGCTCCTCTCAGAAACGCACATAACCAATAAAAACCATTTCTATCTCACTGGCTACATCTTCTATGCGAGCAACAACCCAGACGGCAGGCCACATCCCTACGAATCAACATAACCAGCGGTCCAGTCACCCTAATGGCTGTGTATTGTCCCCCACGATTTAATATTTCAGAGAACGAATTTTTAGGCTTTTACAACTCATTCGGTACCTGTTTTATAGCTGCCGGTGACTATAATGCGAAACACCACTACTGGGGCTCTCGTCTTATTAACCCCAAAGAACGCCAATTATACAACGCTATTATCAAACCCGGTAATAAGCCAGACTTTGTTTCACCAGGTACTCCCACATACTGGCCAGCAGATCCGAACAAAAAACCAGACATTATCGATTTTGCTGTAACTAGGAGAGTGCCGTCCAGGCTGATACATCTTGAAACCCTGGCGGAACTGTCATCTGACCACTCGCCGGTTTTACTCTGTCTATCTGAACATCCACAGTTTGTAGAACGACCACAATTTCTGACATCCAATAAAACAAATTGGCTAAAGTATAAAAAGTATATAAGCTCACACTTTAAAATCGAACCTTAAATCTCCTGTGAAGCTGATATTGAAGACTCACTTAAACATATAACGGATGTAATGTCCTCTGCTGCCAAACACTCTACACCCGAACTTTCAGCCTCATCCCCCCCAAAAACTACACGTACAACTACACAGATCCAGTCGCTCCTTCAAGAAAAGCGGCGACTTCGCCGAGACTGGCAGGCACACCGCTCCCCAGCCACTAAACAAAGGTTTAAAGAAGCTTGTCGGAAGTTGTCTAAAGCTTTACTAACTGAAAAGAATCAGTCTCAACGTGCCTATAAAGCCCACCTTTGGCCCTCAGCAACAAATTTCCACCCAAACATTCAACCACCAATAGAACCCGATTTCCAATTAGATCACCAACAGGCGGATAGGCCCGTAGTGACGAGGAAAAGGCCAACATATTCGCCTCTTACTTAAAAAATGTCTTCCAACCTCATCCGCCGACAAACCAATTCACTTTACCAAACATCTCACCAGCGGAGCCTTGCTCCACAATAATTCTTGAATCAAGCACAATCATAAAAGCCATTGCAGAACAGATGAATCCAAAAAGAGTCCCTGGCCATGATTTGATTTCGCCTAAAATGATAATTGAATTGCCTCTATGCGCAGTCAAAAGCATAACCACAATATTCAACTCAATTCTTAAATGGGTCTATTTTCCCACACAATGGAAAAAGTCTGTTATTACAATGATACCAAAACCAGGCAAAGACAAATCCCAACCTTCGTCCTACAGGCCCATTAGCCTCCTTCCGTCCCTATCAACGCTATTTGAAAAACTGCTTTTGTGCCACCTCAGAACACACCTCCAAAATGACAGAGCGATCCCCCTACATCAGTTTGGCTTCAGGGAAAATCACGGAACTACCGAACAGGTCAATCGCATAACAGCTGAAATAAGCACAGCGTTTGAATGCAGGGAATACTGCAGTGCCTTATTCCTAGACGTATCTCAAGCCTTCGACCGCGTTTGGATTGACGGTCAAGACTGTCCTACCACAAAACACCCACAAATTACTTGAATCTTACCTTAAAGACAGAGTATTTGCTGTCAGATGCAAACATTTCTTCTCCGCCAACCACAAAATCGAAGCTGGAGTAGTTCAAGGAAGTGTGCTCGGACTGATCTTGTATGTCCTTTACACGGCTGACATTCCCACAAGCAGTCAGACAACTCTATCCACCTTTGCTGATGACACAGCTATAACCAGTCGTTCAAAATGTCCAAAAACAGCAACAGCGTATTTAAAAAACCACCTGGGGGCCGTAGATAAATGGCTAGCAGATTGGCGCATACAAGTCAACGAACAAAAATGCAAACATATTACGTTACACTCAATCGGGCAACCTGCCCACCACTGGCCCTAAACAACAAACAAATCCCCCAAGCCGACGAAGTCACATACCTGGGCATCCACTTAGACAGACTTACCTGGAGAAAGCACATTGAAGCGAAGAAGATTTCCCTAAAACTCAAGGCCAACAGTTTCCACTGGCTCATCAATTCCCGCTCACCCCTGCCACTGGAACTCAAAGTAGTTATTTACAACTCTTGTTTAAAGCCAACCTGAATGTACGGGTCTGAACTCTGGGAAAACGCAAGCAGTAGCAACATAGAAATCATCCAACAAATACAGTCGAAGATACTGCGAACAATAACTGGGGCCCCTGGTATATTCGCAACGCAAATATCCACAGATGAAATTGATAGTAAGGTCTCGAAGTACGAAGCTAGACTATCAATACATCCAAACCAACTAGCCAGGCAGCTCAGGCGGCTCAGTAACCACTTACAGCGCAACGACCGCCCACTCCTGCCCAACTTAGGGCCATTAACCAATTAACAATTATAATACAGTATAGGTTAAGATTTGAATATTTATTGTAAGTCTCTTCTAGAGAAGATTCAAAAAACTTATAAAACGTAAAAAAAAAGTTCCACACTGCCTTTAAAATAAGTAGAATTTGTTATTTTAGGTTTCCATTGATTTTTTTACTGATTTTAACACTAATGTGTGCACCAATAATGAACAAATATTAGGAACAGCAGGAGGCTTTTGTTGAGAGCAGTAGCGGCAGTCAGCTGTTTTTTTCCCCCCAAATACTTGTTTCCCTAGGAAATTTGTTAGCAAGCAAGGGAACTTTGATTATGTTAAGGATAATCGGCCTGGATGTCTCTAAAATGACCCAAGTTACTTCAGGCGTCCCACAAGGAAGCCACCTTTGCCCACTTCTGCTTACCTTATTTATTTACGATCACCTTCTAGTTTTGACAAAGTCGCCGGTCGGATGACGTTAAGTTATGTCTGCAACATAGCGCTATTTCCCTCTGTTCAGACGTACAAACGGACATTAATGCTTTTCAAACATGGTGTTCTGTAAATCTATTGGACTTAAATAGCACTACATGCAAAGAAATTAATAATTGTTATATTTTTTTATACCCTTGCAGAGGGTATTATAATTTCAGTCAGAAGTTTGCAACGCAGTGAAGGAGACATCTCCGACCCTATAAAGTATATATATTCTTGATCAGCATCACTAGGCGAGTTGATCTAGCCATGTCCGTCTGTCCGTCTGTCCGTCTGTCCGTCTGTCCGTCTGTCCGTCCGTTTATATGCAAACTAGTCTCTCAGTTTTAAAGCTATCTGCATGAAACTTTCCCAAAAGTTGTCTTTCTATTGCAGGTAGTATATAAGTCGGAACGAGCCGGATCGGACGACTATAGCATATAGCTCCCATAGGAACAATCGGAAAAATAAATGAAAAAAAATTATAACTTTGCTGTTTTTTAATTTTTTTTTTAGTTCTTCGACATTTAGTAATGGTTTAATATTTCAGAATTATGGTTTAAATTTTATCAAAATCGGACGACTATAGTATATAGCTCCCATAGGAACAATCGGAAAAATAAATGAAAAAAATTATAACTTTGCTGTTTTTTAATTTTTTGTTTAGTTCTTCGGCATTTAGTAATGGTTTAATATTTCAGAATATCGGTTTAAATTTCATCAAAATCGGACGACTATATCATATAGCTCCCATAGGAACAATCGGAAAAAAATAAAAAAAAATTATAACTTTGCTGTTTTTAAATTTTTTTCTTAGTTCTTCGACATATAGTATTGGGTTATTATTTTAGAATTACGGTTTAAATTTCATCAAAATCGGACGACTATATCAGATAGCTCCCATAGAAATAATAAAAATATATAAAATAACTATCTAATATTTGAGCTGCAAGTCATCATAGTTTCAATGTTTTTCAACATATACGCAATTAAATCATAATTTTAATGTTTTCAAAAGTATTTAATTCCTCCAATAGCTGCAAGGGTATATGAACTTCGGCTTGCCGAAGTTTGCTTCCTTTCTTGTTTTCTATTATTTTCTATTTTTTTAATATGATACTTATTATTTGCCAAGGAACATCTTATCAGTGCCAGATTTCAAGCAGTTATATTTTGCAATTTTGGTGCGCTAGCAAGGGTTCAAGCTCTAAAACATTTAAAGAAATTTTTAATTTACTACAATCATACATCGAAAATAACGGCTATGCATTTGACCATGGTAAAAATATGTAAAAGCACAAAATCCATTTTAGAAAAATCATTTCAGTAATGGTTCAGTGTTTGAATTAACAGTTTTTTTTTTTAAATTAACATTATATTACATTAAACTATTGTTATTGTCGTTTAAATTAATAATTCTTTTGTTATTTAATGATGTTTTATTAAATTCGAATATATAACATTTTTATTTTTTTGTATTGCATTATTAATTGCTTTTTAAAAGTTAAGCGTTTAGTAAATTCATGTTGGAAATAACTAATGTTGCATAACCTTAGGAGTCAGCTTTAATTTGGTATTTTAAATTGGCGCGAAGATAAAGCTTATATACGTGCCAATTTTATAAATATAGCATCAATATGGAATTATTTAGCTGCAGAAAAAATTTCAAGCTGGTATCTCTATTGGAAGTATTATGGCCGCCTTCTGCATACAAGACCGTCGACTGTGGCATAGGTTCATTTCATCCATAGTTTGACTTACAAACAGGTATGTTAAATGGCTCCGTTGCTCTTAGACACCAACCAGGGAAAGATAAATTAATACTACCATTAACCATACAACATTTCATTCAACGAATTTGGACACAAAAACTTTTTATCGACAGGCCCCCGGTGCTCTCAGCAGCAGGCCCCGGCGCTTCGTGTGCATTCGGGTTTTTTGCTCTCTCATTCTTATTCTCATTTTTATGCTCGCGCACTCACTGCACCATTGTTGCCATTTTAGCTTATTTCAAGCTAGATTTAGCATATTTTAAAATGAAATAGCTTGAAAAATACTTGAAATGCTTAAAATCTGGCTTATTTCAAATTTTATTTAGCTAATTTCGGCTTAAAAAAATTTATAACAAAAAATTTCGTTGTTGGAACATTTCAAATATGAAAATATTGATGAAATAGTATCCCAATTTGGAAAAATCCACCTTATTAATTGGGAAAAAAAGGAAATAACTATATAGTTTTGGTCAGAAGTTTTGATGTATAAGGATGCTGGCCAAAACAAAGCTTTCGAGCAACTGGCGTTATTTGCTTTGCACATTCTTTCACTGCCATGGTCGAATGCTGCGGTTGAGCCAGCCAAATGAATATGGTCAAAACAAAGTTGCGCAACAAAATGAATTTAAGAATAAGGTTTGTTTTTGAAATTTTAAATTATTTAAAATATACTAAGTATTTTTTTTTTATGTTATAGATATGGACTGCGACGTCATGGCAAATGTTGCCATGACTACATACTTCCAACGAAATACCTCGCTTTAGTCAGCTCATCCGCTAAATATATGGAATCGAATGATGAAGTCGATGAAATTATTTCTTTGCTCTAATAGCTATATAAATATAATATCAATAAAATTAAAAAATCAACTATTTTAATGTTTTCCATGGTTAGCTTATTTTTAGCTTAATTTTTTTAATTTTTAGCTCATTCTAGCTTATTTTTTTCTTCAATCTAGCTTATTTTATCTCTCAAAATCTGGCAGCACTGCACTGCAGGAGTTCAGCCATTCAGTCGCAAAGAGGCGCTTTTTGAAGAAGGTTGCCCTGCGCTTGAATTGGTCTTTTTATGTATGTATGTATTCCAATACACGGGAGCATGTGTGCGTTTATTTCATTTCGGCGCATCAACAATTGTCAAACTTAGTACCCTAAGAATATGGACGTAAAGTTAAAGTTAAAGTTAAAGTTAAAGTTAAAGTTAAAGTTAAAGTTAAAGTTAAAGTTAAAGTTAAAGTTAAAGTTAAAGTTAAAGTTAAAGTTAAAGTTAAAGTTAAAGTTAAAGTTAAAGTTAAAGTTAAAGTTAAAGTTAAAGTTAAAGTTAAAGTTAAAGTTAAAGTTAAAGTTAAAGTTAAAGTTAAAGTTAAAGTTAAAGTTAAAGTTAAAGTTAAAGTTAAAGTTAAAGTTAAAGTTAAAGTTAAAGTTAAAGTTAAAGTTAAAGTTAAAGTTAAAGTTAAAGTTAAAGTTAAAGTTAAAGTTAAAGTTAAAGTTAAAGTTAAAGTTAAAGTTAAAGTTAAAGTTAAAGTTAAAGTTAAAGTTAAAGTTAAAGTTAAAGTTAAAGTTAAAGTTAAAGTTAAAGTTAAAGTTAAAGTTAAAGTTAAAGTTAAAGTTAAAGTTAAAGTTAAAGTTAAAGTTAAAGTTAAAGTTAAAGTTAAAGTTAAGTTAAAGATAAAGTTAAAGTTAAAGTTAAAGTTAAAGTTAAAGTTAAAGTTAAAGTTAAAGTTAAAGTTAAAGTTAAAGTTAAAGTTAAAGTTAAAGTTAAAGTTAAAGTTAAAGTTAAAGTTAAAGTTAAGTTAAAGTTAAAGTTAAAGTTAAAGTTAAAGTTAAAGTTAAAGTTAAAGTTAAAGTTAAAGTTAAAGTTAAAGTTAAAGTTAAAGTTAAGGTTAAAGTTAAAGTTAAAGTTAAAGTTAAAGTTAAAGTTAAAGTTGGCGAGCTCGAAAAAGATGACGGTCAACCACCCAAAAAATTGGGCAAAACAACATTTATGTTACTATTTTAAAAAGAGGTAATATATCTGAAACCAAGCTCCAGATCACCAATGAAGCCAACTACCGCTCTGTAACAAACTTCCTGGACGGTGAGCGTATTAATTATTACACCTACCAACTCAAAAGTAGCAAAGGACTTCAAGTTGTAATAAAGGGTATCGAGTCAACCGTGTAGCAACTGTGGTGAAAACCACAGCCAACAACCATCCTCCGCCCAACAGGTTGCTCAGCCAAATCTTTACATTCCTTCGCAAGCCACTCCTGGAGTTTCGTTTGCGGCTGCACTTCGATACCCTGGATTGCCGCCTACAAGAACTGCTCAGCCCGAAGCATTACAGCCCCACCCGCCTATCCCAAAACCGAAATATACTCCGCTTCCAGAGCAAAACGCTCAAAGAGCAACTCAACCTTATAACCAACAAAACCAGACTTACACTCCACACATACAAAACAGCATCGAAGCTACTTTAGCTACACTCACGAACATCATGCTTCAATGCAAGGTACCCTCCAGGAACTAGTGCGAAACCAGAACAACCTTATGAAACTTCTAATCAAACAAAAGTCAACTTAAATGGATCCCTTAAGAATATGCTTTTGGAACACTAACGGTGCCTCGCAGCATAGACTTGAACTTCTACAGTTCTTAAACAACCAGGACATCGATATCATGCTCCTCTCAGAAACGCACATAACCAATAAAAACCATTTCTATCTCACTGGCTACATCTTCTATGCGAGCAACAACCCAGACGGCAGGCCACATCCCTACGAATCAACATAACCAGCGGTCCAGTCACCCTAATGGCTGTGTATTGTCCCCCACGATTTAATATTTCAGAGAACGAATTTTTAGGCTTTTACAACTCATTCGGTACCTGTTTTATAGCTGCCGGTGACTATAATGCGAAACACCACTACTGGGGCTCTCGTCTTATTAACCCCAAAGAACGCCAATTATACAACGCTATTATCAAACCCGGTAATAAGCCAGACTTTGTTTCACCAGGTACTCCCACATACTGGCCAGCAGATCCGAACAAAAAACCAGACATTATCGATTTTGCTGTAACTAGGAGAGTGCCGTCCAGGCTGATACATCTTGAAACCCTGGCGGAACTGTCATCTGACCACTCGCCGGTTTTACTCTGTCTATCTGAACATCCACAGTTTGTAGAACGACCACAATTTCTGACATCCAATAAAACAAATTGGCTAAAGTATAAAAAGTATATAAGCTCACACTTTAAAATCGAACCTTAAATCTCCTGTGAAGCTGATATTGAAGACTCACTTAAACATATAACGGATGTAATGTCCTCTGCTGCCAAACACTCTACACCCGAACTTTCAGCCTCATCCCCCCCAAAAACTACACGTACAACTACACAGATCCAGTCGCTCCTTCAAGAAAAGCGGCGACTTCGCCGAGACTGGCAGGCACACCGCTCCCCAGCCACTAAACAAAGGTTTAAAGAAGCTTGTCGGAAGTTGTCTAAAGCTTTACTAACTGAAAAGAATCAGTCTCAACGTGCCTATAAAGCCCACCTTTGGCCCTCAGCAACAAATTTCCACCCAAACATTCAACCACCAATAGAACCCGATTTCCAATTAGATCACCAACAGGCGGATAGGCCCGTAGTGACGAGGAAAAGGCCAACATATTCGCCTCTTACTTAAAAAATGTCTTCCAACCTCATCCGCCGACAAACCAATTCACTTTACCAAACATCTCACCAGCGGAGCCTTGCTCCACAATAATTCTTGAATCAAGCACAATCATAAAAGCCATTAGAGAACAGATGAATCCAAAAAGAGTCCCTGGCCATGATTTGATTTCGCCTAAAATGATAATTGAATTGCCTCTATGCGCAGTCAAAAGCATAACCACAATATTCAACTCAATTCTTAAATGGGTCTATTTTCCCACACAATGGAAAAAGTCTGTTATTACAATGATACCAAAACCAGGCAAAGACAAATCCCAACCTTCGTCCTACAGGCCCATTAGCCTCCTTCCGTCCCTATCAACGCTATTTGAAAAACTGCTTTTGTGCCACCTCAGAACACACCTCCAAAATGACAGAGCGATCCCCCTACATCAGTTTGGCTTCAGGGAAAATCACGGAACTACCGAACAGGTAAATCGCATAACAGCTGAAATAAGCACAGCGTTTGAATGCAGGGAATACTGCAGTGCCTTATTCCTAGACCTATCTCAAGCCTTCGACCGCGTTTGGATTGACGGTCAAGACTGTCCTACCACAAAACACCCACAAATTACTTGAATCTTACCTTAAAGACAGAGTATTTGCTGTCAGATGCAAACATTTCTTCTCCGCCAACCACAAAATCGAAGCTGGAGTAGTTCAAGGAAGTGTGCTCGGACTGATCTTGTATGTCCTTTACACGGCTGACATTCCCACAAGCAGTCAGACAACTCTATCCACCTTTGCTGATGACACAGCTATAACCAGTCGTTCAAAATGTCCAAAAACAGCAACAGCGTATTTAAAAAACCACCTGGGGGCCGTAGATAAATGGCTAGCAGATTGGCGCATACAAGTCAACGAACAAAAATGCAAACATATTACGTTACACTCAATCGGGCAACCTGCCCACCACTGGCCCTAAACAACAAACAAATCCCCCAAGCCGACGAAGTCACATACCTGGGCATCCACTTAGACAGACTTACCTGGAGAAAGCACATTGAAGCGAAGAAGATTTCCCTAAAACTCAAGGCCAACAGTTTCCACTGGCTCATCAATTCCCGCTCACCCCTGCCACTGGAACTCAAAGTAGTTATTTACAACTCTTGTTTAAAGCCAACCTGAATGTACGGGTCTGAACTCTGGGAAAACGCAAGCAGTAGCAACATAGAAATCATCCAACAAATACAGTCGAAGATACTGTGAACAATAACTGGGGCCCCTGGTATATTCGCAACGCAAATATCCACAGATGAAATTGATAGTAAGGTCTCGAAGTACGAAGCTAGACTATCAATACATCCAAACCAACTAGCCAGGCAGCTCAGGCGGCTCAGTAACCACTTACAGCGCAACGACCGCCCACTCCTGCCCAACTTAGGGCCATTAACCAATTAACAATTATAATACAGTATAGGTTAAGATTTGAATATTTATTGTAAGTCTCTTCTAGAGAAGATTCAAAAAACTTATAAAACGTAAAAAAAAAAGTTCCACACTGCCTTTAAAATAAGTAGAATTTGTTATTTTAGGTTTCCATTGATTTTTTTACTGATTTTAACACTAATGTGTGCACCAATAATGAACAAATATTAGGAACAGCAGGAGGCTTTTGTTGAGAGCAGTAGCGGCAGTCAGCTGTTTTTTTCCCCCCAAATACTTGTTTCCCTAGGAAATTTGTTAGCAAGCAAGGGAACTTTGATTATGTTAAGGATAATCGGCCTGGATGTCTCTAAAATGACCCAAGTTACTTCAGGCGTCCCACAAGGAAGCCACCTTTGCCCACTTCTGCTTACCTTATTTATTTACGATCACCTTCTAGTTTTGACAAAGTCGCCGGTCGGATGACGTTAAGTTATGTCTGCAACATAGCGCTATTTCCCTCTGTTCAGACGTACAAACGGACATTAATGCTTTTCAAACATGGTGTTCTGTAAATCTATTGGACTTAAATAGCACTACATGCAAAGAAATTAATAATTGTTATATTTTTTTTTTCTATTATTTTCTATTTTTTTAATATGATACTTATTATTTGCCAAGGAACATCTTATCAGTGCCAGATTTCAAGCAGTTATATTTTGCAATTTTGGTGCGCTAGCAAGGGTTCAAGCTCTAAAACATTTAAAGAAATTTTTAATTTACTACAATCATACATCGAAAATAACGGCTATGCATTTGACCATGGTAAAAATATGTAAAAGCACAAAATCCATTTTAGAAAAATCATTTCAGTAATGGTTCAGTGTTTGAATTAACAGTTTTTTTTTTTAAATTAACATTATATTACATTAAACTATTGTTATTGTCGTTTAAATTAATAATTCTTTTGTTATTTAATGATGTTTTATTAAATTCGAATATATAACATTTTTATTTTTTTGTATTGCATTATTAATTGCTTTTTAAAAGTTAAGCGTTTAGTAAATTCATGTTGGAAATAACTAATGTTGCATAACCTTAGGAGTCAGCTTTAATTTGGTATTTTAAATTGGCGCGAAGATAAAGCTTATATACGTGCCAATTTTATAAATATAGCATCAATATGGAATTATTTAGCTGCAGAAAAAATTTCAAGCTGGTATCTCTATTGGAAGTATTATGGCCGCCTTCTGCATACAAGACCGTCGACTGTGGCATAGGTTCATTTCATCCATAGTTTGACTTACAAACAGGTATGTTAAATGGCTCCGTTGCTCTTAGACACCAACCAGGGAAAGATAAATTAATACTACCATTAACCATACAACATTTCATTCAACGAATTTGGACACAAAAACTTTTTATCGACAGGCCCCCGGTGCTCTCAGCAGCAGGCCCCGGCGCTTCGTGTGCATTCGGGTTTTTTGCTCTCTCATTCTTATTCTCATTTTTATGCTCGCGCACTCACTGCACCATTGTTGCCATTTTAGCTTATTTCAAGCTAGATTTAGCATATTTTAAAATGAAATAGCTTGAAAAATACTTGAAATGCTTAAAATCTGGCTTATTTCAAATTTTATTTAGCTAATTTCGGCTTAAAAAAATTTATAACAAAAATTTCGTTGTTGGAACATTTCAAATATGAAAATATTGATGAAATAGTATCCCAATTTGGAAAAATCCACCTTATTAATTGGGAAAAAAAGGAAATAACTATATAGTTTTGGTCAGAAGTTTTGATGTATAAGGATGCTTGCCCTGCGCTTGAATTGGTCTTTTTATGTATGTATGTATTCCAATACACGGGAGCATGTGTGCGTTTATTTCATTTCGGCGCATCAACAATTGTCAAACTTAGTACCCTAAGAATATGGACGTAAAGTTAAAGTTAAAGTTAAAGTTAAAGTTAAAGTTAAAGTTAAAGTTAAAGTTAAAGTTAAAGTTAAAGTTAAAGTTAAAGTTAAAGTTAAAGTTAAAGTTAAAGTTAAAGTTAAAGTTAAAGTTAAAGTTAAAGTTAAAGTTAAAGTTAAAGTTAAAGTTAAAGTTAAAGTTAAAGTTAAAGTTAAAGTTAAGTTAAAGTTAAAGTTAAAGTTAAAGTTAAAGTTAAAGTTAAAGTTAAAGTTAAAGTTAAGTTAAAGTTAAAGTTAAAGTTAAAGTTAAGTTAAAGTTAAAGTTAAAGTTAAGTTAAAGTTAAAGTTAAAGTTAAAGTTAAAGTTAAAGTTAAAGTTAAAGTTAAAGTTAAAGTTAAAGTTAAAGTTAAAGTTAAAGTTAAAGTTAAAGTTAAAGTTAAAGTTAAAGTTAAAGTTAAAGTTAAAGTTAAAGTTAAAGTTAAAGTTAAAGTTAAAGTTAAAGTTAAAGTTAAAGTTAAAGTTAAAGTTAAAGTTAAAGTTAAAGTTAAAGTTAAAGTTAAAGTTAAAGTTAAAGTTAAAGTTAAAGTTAAAGTTAAAGTTAAAGTTAAAGTTAAAGTTAAAGTTAAAGTTAAAGTTAAAGTTAAAGTTAAAGTTAAAGTTAAAGTTAAAGTTAAAGTTAAAGTTAAAGTTAAAGTTAAAGTTAAAGTTAAAGTTAAAGTTAAAGTTAAAGTTAAAGTTAAAGTTAAAGTTAAAGTTAAAGTTAAAGTTAAAGTTAAAGTTAAAGTTAAAGTTAAAGTTAAAGTTAAAGTTAAAGTTAAAGTTAAAGTTAAAGTTAAAGTTAAAGTTAAAGTTAAAGTTAAAGTTAAAGTTAAAGTTAAAGTTAAAGTTAAAGTTAAAGTTAAAGTTAAAGTTAAAGTTAAAGTTAAAGTTAAAGTTAAAGTTAAAGTTAAAGTTAAAGTTAAAGTTAAGTTAAAGTTAAAGTTAAAGTTAAAGTTAAAGTTAAAGTTAAAGTTAAAGTTAAAGTTAAAGTTAAAGTTAAAGTTAAAGTTAAAGTTAAAGTTAAAGTTAAAGTTAAAGTTAAAGTTAAAGTTAAAGTTAAAGTTAAAGTTAAAGTTAAAGTTAAAGTTAAAGTTAAAGTTAAAGTTAAAGTTAAAGTTAAAGTTAAAGTTAAAGTTAAAGTTAAAGTTAAAGTTAAAGTTAAAGTTAAGTTAAAGTTAAAGTTAAAGTTAAAGTTAAAGTTAAAGTTAAAGTTAAAGTTAAAGTTAAAGTTAAAGTTAAAGTTAAAGTTAAAGTTAAAGTTAAAGTTAAAGTTAAAGTTAAAGTTAAAGTTAAAGTTAAAGTTAAAGTTAAAGTTAAAGTTAAAAAACCAAATTCTTCTCCGGTCGCGTGTGGAAGTGTATTCTTAACGTTTTGGGAAAACAAATAGTTACTCAGTCGAAAACCTTCGAAAAAACTTATAAACGCCAGGTTTTGCGATTCGCGATGCTAACTCGCATATCGTAAACTAAAATTTTAATTAATTAATTAATTTATCTTTACGCACTAACAATAAACAAATGAGTTAGAACGTGGATCAGCGCACTCAACGCCAAAACAACAAGACGAAGCCCGTGAAAAAGCTCAGAGAGAGCAAGACAAACGTCGTCTCTCCTTGGCCCGTAACAATGATTATTTCTCTTTCACGAGTAGTAATCTAGAACCGAAAGTGCATGAAAGTGCAAGTTTACTGACCGCCGAAAACCAGAGAGCTAGTTCTTGCTCTCCCGCCCTAATTTTCACCGCTCAAACGCCATAGAGTGAGCAATGCAAAACTCCAACCGAGCTTCTGCCACCTAGTGCAACAACAACAGTAACTACTACGGTCTCAACACGGTCTCTGTCGCGGGTAAAGCAACAACACAACTAAGTGCAAAAATCGGGTCAAACGGCAAAACAAAGCTACGGAAGGTGAAATGACAATTCCGCAAGCGGGTTCGGCCATGCAGACAGGCATGGATCGCTACATTAATATTTCCAAGCGCAAGCTAACACCCCAAAAAAAAACCGGACGGCAATATGCCCAAAATAAACCGTACCAACAAAGGCCCTGAAAATCTCGGTCCATTAAATGAAAATAGATTCTCCATTCTGGCGGAGCCTGAAACAGAGTCTGAAGAATTAGCCCCAAAGAAACTTAAGCCACCACCTATATTTGTTCGGGAGAAGATCTCCAACGTCCTAGTCAACAAAATAGTTGAGCTTGTCGGAAAAGATAACTTTTATGTTATTCCGCTTATAAAAGGGAATATAAGCGAAAACCAAACTTCAAACCAAAACAGAAGATGATTTCCGAGCAGTGTCGAAGTACTTAAACGAAGTCAAAAAGAATTACTACACGTACCACCTGAAAAGTTGCAAAGGCTTACAAGTTGTGCCGAAGGGAATAGCACCCGATGTGACCCCCTCCGAAATTATAGAGGCTTTAAAAGAAAACGGTTTTTGCGCAAAACATGTTATAAATATCATAAACAAAAACAAGAAACCGCAACCACTTTCCAAGGTCGAGCTGGAGCCAGACAGCAGAACTTTGAAACAAAACGCAGTGCACCCGATCTACAAGTTGCAGTACCTTCTGCACCGTAGGATCACAGTTGAAGAGCCGCACAAACGGAACGGGCCAGTGCAATGTACAAACTGCCAGGAATTCAGACACACCAGGGCTTACTGCACCTTCAGGTCAGTTTGTGTAGCTTGTGGAAACTGCCACGGCTCTGCCCTGCCCTGCCAACAAGGAGACTCTCTCACTAAAAAGTGTGTAAACTGCCAAGGAAACCACACAGCAAACTACAGTGGCTGTAAAGTCTACAAGGAGATGAACGAGCAAGGCGACAACGGCACGCCAGAACATCTACATGAAATCACAAACGACACCCGAAGTTTTCTTCGCAAAAGCAGCCAGTTCATCATTTGGGCCCTCAATTACCACCAACGGCATTTCCTACGCCAGTGCTCTAAGATCAGGCACAGCTCACATAGAGCCGAAAATCGATAACATACAGCAGGCCATGGTGCCGCCACAAAGTAACATGGAAACTATGATGATATCTTTGCAACAAAATATGATGGAATTTATTTCCTTCATGAAAACCACCATGCAAAATCTAATGCAAAACCAAAATATCTTGTTACAAATGCTTGCAGCTCAGCAGTCCAAGTAAATTATGCCTAGCCTTCGAATAACTCTGTGGAACGCCAATGGTGTGTCACGGCATATACCTGAAATAACTCAATTTCTGAACGAAAACCACATCGACGTTATGTTGCTGGCAGAAACGCATCTCACCAGCAAATATAACTTTCAAATACGGGGATACACGTTCTACGGCACCGATCATCCAGATGGTAAAGCACATGGCGGAACCGGCATTCTAATAAGAGACCGCATCAAACACCACTTTCACCAACGGTTTGATAAAATTACAATTGGGAAAGTGCAACCTTGCCATTGCCGCTGTCTACTGCCCACCCCGCTTCACAGTCTCCGAAGACCAATTCATGGACTTCTACAATTCACTTGGAGAGCGATTTATAGCAGCAGGTGATTACAACGCAAAGCACACACACTGGGGATCCCGACTTGTGACCCCCAAAGGAAGGCAACTATGTAATGCACTCATCAAAACATGCAATAAACTGGACTCCGTTTCACCAGGCAGTCCTACATACTGGCCTACAGATCCTAGGAAACTACCTGATTTAATTGATTTTGCTGTGACAAAAAAATATTTCTCGCAATCTAATATCTGCAAAATCGCTTTTGGATCTATCATCGGACCACTTACCAGTGCTAATAACTCTTCTTCAAAGCCCGGAATTAATCGAGCACCCTTGCAGGCTGACGTCGCATCGAACCAACTGGCTGAAGTCCAAAAAGTACGTAAGTTCCCACATCGAACTAACTCCACAGCTCAACTTCAAGGAGGACATCGACTGCTATGCCGATGCACTGGAGTCTGTACTCGTCGCAGCAGCCAAAGTCTCTACACCGCAAGGGAGGGATGGGCACACACACCAGCACAAAACTAACCTTGAAATCGAACAGCTCGTTTTGGAGAAAAGACGTTTGAGGCGTGCTTGGCAAACCAGCAGATCGCCATCCTCAAAACATAGCCTTAAGGAAGCTTACCAGGGCTCTAAGGCACAAAGAAAAAAAAGCACAACGCCAGTACATTGAGAAACTTTCACCCACCAGCACCAAGCATCCCTTGTGGAGGGCCCAACCAAATCGAAGTGCGCCGGCAGAAAGAGTAATTCCCGTAAGAGACTCTTCAGGCAGCTGGGCCAGAAGCGACAAATACAGATCTTGTAAATTTGCTTTACACCTTCGAAATGTTTTTCAGCCAATCCCTGCAAATAATTCATTCACACTACCGTTGCCGTCAATTCAAATTGGAACTGAGACGGCGCCAATTCTGTTTCAACCAAACGATGTTGCAAAAGTCATCAGCGAGCAATTGAAAACAAAAAAGGCCCCAGGAGGTGATCTAATAACTCCTAAGATGCTAATTGAACTCTCAAACTGTGCAGTTGAGGTAATTTGTAAACTCTTTAACGGGATTACACGACTTGGCTACTTCCCAAAAAAATGGAAAAAGTCGGTAATTATAGTGATCCCAAAGCCAGGAAAAGATCACCCAATACCAGCTTCATACAGACCGATAAGTTTACTCTCGTGTCTGTCAAAACTGCTCGAAAAATGCCTTCTGACGCGCATAATCCCACATCTGAGAGAGCACAACGTTATTCCGGCACATCAATTTGGCTTTCGAGAAAGCCATGGAACAATAGAGCAAGTCAATAGATTAACAACAGAAATACGAACTGCATTCGAGCTTCGGGAAAACTGCAGTGCGGTATTCCTTAACGTTGCGCAGGCTTTCGACCGAGTCTGGCTCGATGGCCTTATGCATAAAATTAGAATTTTACTGTCGGAAAACACTCACAGGATACTTGAATCGTACCTTTACAACAGAGCCTTCGCCGTGAGATGCAACAGTTAAAGTTAAAGTTAAAGTTAAAGTTAAAGTTAAAGTTAAAGTTAAAGTTAAAGTTAAAGTTAAAGTTAAAGTTAAAGTTAAAGTTAAAGTTAAAGTTAAAGTTAAAGTTAAAGTTAAAGTTAAAGTTAAAGTTAAAGTTAAAGTTAAAGTTAAAGTTAAAGTTAAAGTTAAAGTTAAAGTTAAAGTTAAAGTTAAAGTTAAAGTTAAAGTTAAAGTTAAAGTTAAAGTTAAAGTTAAAGTTAAAGTTAAAGTTAAAGTTAAAGTTAAAGTTAAAGTTAAAGTTAAAGTTAAAGTTAAAGTTAAAGTTAAAGTTAAAGTTAAAGTTAAAGTTAAAGTTAAAGTTAAAGTTAAAGTTAAAGTTAAAGTTAAAGTTAAAGTTAAAGTTAAAGTTAAAGTTAAAGTTAAAGTTAAAGTTAAAGTTAAAGTTAAAGTTAAAGTTAAAGTTAAAGTTAAAGTTAAAGTTAAAGTTAAAGTTAAAGTTAAAGTTAAAGTTAAAGTTAAAGTTAAAGTTAAAGTTAAAGTTAAAGTTAAAGTTAAAGTTAAAGTTAAAGTTAAAGTTAAAGTTAAAGTTAAAGTTAAAGTTAAAGTTAAAGTTAAAGTTAAAGTTAAAGTTAAAGTTAAAGTTAAAGTTAAAGTTAAAGTTAAAGTTAAAGTTAAAGTTAAAGTTAAAGTTAAAGTTAAAGTTAAAGTTAAAGTTAAAGTTAAAGTTAAAGTTAAAGTTAAAGTTAAAGTTAAAGTTAAAGTTAAAGTTAAAGTTAAAGTTAAAGTTAAAGTTAAAGTTAAGTTAAAGTTAAAGTTAAAGTTAAAGTTAAAGTTAAAGTTAAAGTTAAAGTTAAAGTTAAAGTTAAAGTTAAAGTTAAAGTTAAAGTTAAAGTTAAAGTTAAAGTTAAAGTTAAAGTTAAAGTTAAAGTTAAAGTTAAAGTTAAAGTTAAAGTTAAAGTTAAAGTTAAAGTTAAAGTTAAAGTTAAAGTTAAAGTTAAAGTTAAAGTTAAAGTTAAAGTTAAAGTTAAAGTTAAAGTTAAAGTTAAAGTTAAAGTTAAAGTTAAAGTTAAAGTTAAAAAACCAAATTCTTCTCCGGTCGCGTGTGGAAGTGTATTCTTAACGTTTTGGGAAAACAAATAGTTACTCAGTCGAAAACCTTCGAAAAAACTTATAAACGCCAGGTTTTGCGATTCGCGATGCTAACTCGCATATCGTAAACTAAAATTTTAATTAATTAATTAATTTATCTTTACGCACTAACAATAAACAAATGAGTTAGAACGTGGATCAGCGCACTCAACGCCAAAACAACAAGACGAAGCCCGTGAAAAAGCTCAGAGAGAGCAAGACAAACGTCGTCTCTCCTTGGCCCGTAACAATGATTATTTCTCTTTCACGAGTAGTAATCTAGAACCGAAAGTGCATGAAAGTGCAAGTTTACTGACCGCCGAAAACCAGAGAGCTAGTTCTTGCTCTCCCGCCCTAATTTTCACCGCTCAAACGCCATAGAGTGAGCAATGCAAAACTCCAACCGAGCTTCTGCCACCTAGTGCAACAACAACAGTAACTACTACGGTCTCAACACGGTCTCTGTCGCGGGTAAAGCAACAACACAACTAAGTGCAAAAATCGGGTCAAACGGCAAAACAAAGCTACGGAAGGTGAAATGACAATTCCGCAAGCGGGTTCGGCCATGCAGACAGGCATGGATCGCTACATTAATATTTCCAAGCGCAAGCTAACACCCCAAAAAAAAACCGGACGGCAATATGCCCAAAATAAACCGTACCAACAAAGGCCCTGAAAATCTCGGTCCATTAAATGAAAATAGATTCTCCATTCTGGCGGAGCCTGAAACAGAGTCTGAAGAATTAGCCCCAAAGAAACTTAAGCCACCACCTATATTTGTTCGGGAGAAGATCTCCAACGTCCTAGTCAACAAAATAGTTGAGCTTGTCGGAAAAGATAACTTTTATGTTATTCCGCTTATAAAAGGGAATATAAGCGAAAACCAAACTTCAAACCAAAACAGAAGATGATTTCCGAGCAGTGTCGAAGTACTTAAACGAAGTCAAAAAGAATTACTACACGTACCACCTGAAAAGTTGCAAAGGCTTACAAGTTGTGCCGAAGGGAATAGAACCCGATGTGACCCCCTCCGAAATTATAGAGGCTTTAAAAGAAAACGGTTTTTGCGCAAAACATGTTATAAATATCATAAACAAAAACAAGAAACCGCAACCACTTTCCAAGGTCGAGCTGGAGCCAGACAGCAGAACTTTGAAACAAAACGCAGTGCACCCGATCTACAAGTTGCAGTACCTTCTGCACCGTAGGATCACAGTTGAAGAGCCGCACAAACGGAACGGGCCAGTGCAATGTACAAACTGCCAGGAATTCAGACACACCAGGGCTTACTGCACCTTCAGGTCAGTTTGTGTAGCTTGTGGAAACTGCCACGGCTCTGCCCTGCCCTGCCAACAAGGAAGACTCTCTCACTAAAAAGTGTGTAAACTGCCAAGGAAACCACACAGCAAACTACAGTGGCTGTAAAGTCTACAAGGAGATGAACGAGCGACAACGGCACGCCAGAACATCTACATGAAATCACAAACGAAACCCGAAGTTTTCTTCGCAAAAGCAGCCAGTTCATCATTTGGGCCCTCAATTACCACCAACGGCATTTCCTACGCCAGTGCTCTAAGATCAGGCACAGCTCACATAGAGCCGAAAATCGATAACATACAGCAGGCCATGGTGCCGCCACAAAGTAACATGGAAACTATGATGATATCTTTGCAACAAAATATGATGGAATTTATTTCCTTCATGAAAACCACCATGCAAAATCTAATGCAAAACCAAAATATCTTGTTACAAATGCTTGCAGCTCAGCAGTCCAAGTAAATTATGCCTAGCCTTCGAATAACTCTGTGGAACGCCAATGGTGTGTCACGGCATATACCTGAAATAACTCAATTTCTGAACGAAAACCACATCGACGTTATGTTGCTGGCAGAAACGCATCTCACCAGCAAATATAACTTTCAAATACGGGGATACACGTTCTACGGCACCGATCAGCCAGATGGTAAAGCACATGGCGGAACCGGCATTCTAATAAGAGACCGCATCAAACACCACTTTCACCAACGGTTTGATAAAATTACAATTGGGAAAGTGCAACCTTGCCATTGCCGCTGTCTACTGCCCACCCCGCTTCACAGTCTCCGAAGACCAATTCATGGACTTCTACAATTCACTTGGAGAGCGATTTATAGCAGCAGGTGATTACAACGCAAAGCACACACACTGGGGATCCCGACTTGTGACCCCCAAAGGAAGGCAACTATGTAATGCACTCATCAAAACATGCAATAAACTGGACTCCGTTTCACCAGGCAGTCCTACATACTGGCCTACAGATCCTAGGAAACTACCTGATTTAATTGATTTTGCTGTGACAAAAAAATATTTCTCGCAATCTAATATCTGCAAAATCGCTTTTGGATCTATCATCGGACCACTTACCAGTGCTAATAACTCTTCTTCAAAGCCCGGAATTAATCGAGCACCCTTGCAGGCTGACGTCGCATCGAACCAACTGGCTGAAGTCCAAAAAGTACGTAAGTTCCCACATCGAACTAACTCCACAGCTCAACTTCAAGGAGGACATCGACTGCTATGCCGATGCACTGGAGTCTGTACTCGTCGCAGCAGCCAAAGTCTCTACACCGCAAGGGAGGGATGGGCACACACACCAGCACAAAACTAACCTTGAAATCGAACAGCTCGTTTTGGAGAAAAGACGTTTGAGGCGTGCTTGGCAAACCAGCAGATCGCCATCCTCAAAACATAGCCTTAAGGAAGCTTACCAGGGCTCTAAGGCACAAAGAAAAAAAAGCACAACGCCAGTACATTGAGAAACTTTCACCCACCAGCACCAAGCATCCCTTGTGGAGGGCCCAACCAAATCGAAGTGCGCCGGCAGAAAGAGTAATTCCCGTAAGAGACTCTTCAGGCAGCTGGGCCAGAAGCGACAAATACAGATCTTGTAAATTTGCTTTACACCTTCGAAATGTTTTTCAGCCAATCCCTGCAAATAATTCATTCACACTACCGTTGCCGTCAATTCAAATTGGAACTGAGACGGCGCCAATTCTGTTTCAACCAAACGATGTTGCAAAAGTCATCAGCGAGCAATTGAAAACAAAAAAGGCCCCAGGAGGTGATCTAATAACTCCTAAGATGCTAATTGAACTCTCAAACTGTGCAGTTGAGGTAATTTGTAAACTCTTTAACGGGATTACACGACTTGGCTACTTCCCAAAAAAATGGAAAAAGTCGGTAATTATAGTGATCCCAAAGCCAGGAAAAGATCACCCAATACCAGCTTCATACAGACCGATAAGTTTACTCTCGTGTCTGTCAAAACTGCTCGAAAAATGCCTTCTGACGCGCATAATCCCACATCTGAGAGAGCACAACGTTATTCCGGCACATCAATTTGGCTTTCGAGAAAGCCATGGAACAATAGAGCAAGTCAATAGATTAACAACAGAAATACGAACTGCATTCGAGCTTCGGGAAAACTGCAGTGCGGTATTCCTTAACGTTGCGCAGGCTTTCGACCGAGTCTGGCTCGATGGCCTTATGCATAAAATTAGAATTTTACTGTCGGAAAACACTCACAGGATACTTGAATCGTACCTTTACAACAGAGCCTTCGCCGTGAGATGCAACAGTTAAAGTTAAAGTTAAAGTTAAAGTTAAAGTTAAAGTTAAAGTTAAAGTTAAAGTTAAAGTTAAAGTTAAAGTTAAAGTTAAAGTTAAAGTTAAAGTTAAAGTTAAAGTTAAAGTTAAAGTTAAAGTTAAAGTTAAAGTTAAAGTTAAAGTTAAAGTTAAAGTTAAAGTTAAAGTTAAAGTTAAAGTTAAAGTTAAAGTTAAAGTTAAAGTTAAAGTTAAAGTTAAAGTTAAAGTTAAAGTTAAAGTTAAAGTTAAAGTTAAGTTAAAGTTAAAGTTAAAGTTAAAGTTAAAGTTAAAGTTAAAGTTAAAGTTAAAGTTAAAGTTAAAGTTAAAGTTAAAGTTAAGTTAAAGTTAAAGTTAAAGTTAAAGTTAAAGTTAAAGTTAAAGTTAAAGTTAAAGTTAAAGTTAAAGTTAAAGTTAAAGTTAAAGTTAAAGTTAAAGTTAAAGTTAAAGTTAAAGTTAAAGTTAAAGTTAAAGTTAAAGTTAAAGTTAAAGTTAAAGTTAAAGTTAAAGTTAAAGTTAAAGTTAAAGTTAAAGTTAAAGTTAAAGTTAAAGTTAAAGTTAAAGTTAAAGTTAAAGTTAAAGTTAAAGTTAAAGTTAAAGTTAAAGTTAAAGTTAAAGTTAAAGTTAAAGTTAAAGTTAAAGTTAAAGTTAAAGTTAAAGTTAAAGTTAAAGTTAAAGTTAAAGTTAAAGTTAAAGTTAAAGTTAAAGTTAAAGTTAAAGTTAAAGTTAAAGTTAAAGTTAAAGTTAAAGTTAAAGTTAAAGTTAAAGTTAAAGTTAAAGTTAAAGTTAAAGTTAAAGTTAAAGTTAAAGTTAAAGTTAAAGTTAAAGTTAAAGTTAAAGTTAAAGTTAAAGTTAAAGTTAAAGTTAAAGTTAAAGTTAAAGTTAAAGTTAAAGTTAAAGTTAAAGTTAAAGTTAAAGTTAAAGTTAAAGTTAAAGTTAAAGTTAAAGTTAAAGTTAAAGTTAAAGTTAAAGTTAAAGTTAAAGTTAAAGTTTAATAGGGCCTGCAAGGCGTACTTGGAGAGATAACAAAGGGATTTATCGCTAAGGCAGTCTTTAATATCTTCAACAGGTAGAGCTCGCACCAGAAAATAAGCCCTTAAAGAAAAATGAAGTGCGACCGACAATGTGCGAACTGCCAAAAAAGTAACCATACAAGGTCATACTGTAACTGCGCCCGGTAAGTGTAGTTTGCGGAGAGCTTAATGGCTCCGCATGCCCAGCGAGTAAAAATGACTGCAACTGAAAAAAGTGCGAAAACTGCGGTGGCAATCACACTGCTATCTACAGAGGTTGTCCAGTTTAAATGGAGCTGAAAAGTCGCATCCATCAGAGAGGAATAAAAAGTTGACAGCTTCCAGATCAAACCCTGAAGTCTTCTTCTTGACTGCAGCCAGATCCTCACTAGGACCTACACTTTGACAAAAATGTGACATTCGCAAGCGCTTTAAAATCAGGACTGGCTACCCTTGTCTCAAAATGTTCATTTCTGCAATCAGCATATCAAGAACCGAACACGGCGGAGCAGCCAAAAGCATTTGAAGCTATAATATGCAGCCTATCACGTGCAAAAAACGACTTAGCATATTTGGGAAACAAACTTAATTTTTTATTTTATTAATGAACCACGAGAACCACGCCGTCACATAAACTAGAGTTGTAGACAGAGTTAAGGAACTAGGGTTAAGCTAGACAAAACCCAAAGAAATCAAATTGTTACTAGGTGTGAGGAATATTAGGTGTTGATTAATTCCTCTTCAAATCCCTCCCAGCCTTGCATAGGTCCGCTTGAATTTTCTGACCATTGCCCGTTTTAATTTAATACAACAGTTACTTTAGGTGTCTCAATCATATCGATGCTGGTTTTCTATCCATTTCTGTTTGTTGGGCCATGGCATATCTAACCATTTCAGTTTACAATATTTCATAAAAAAAATTAATTAAGGATTATAAAAATTTTATGAAGGGATAGTAACTTTTCAACAAATTAATATTTATAGATGATTTAAATATTCTAAGCAGTAGATATTTCAAATGTTTTCAAAATGGGTCGATAGTTTATGTTAAAATGTTAACCATCCGAAGCCATGCATGCTCGTAACTCTACAATAAGACTCGTATTGTAACTCTCAATCTAATCACATCATTATCGTGTGCTTATATTATGGTTATAGGATTATGGGCCCAGGTTACCCAACGTGCACATTAAATAAATTATAGTTTGAGTGGTGGCTCGTTTAACTGCCGAGATCGAAACGGAAAAAATGAGTGCGATGTACCAAATTGACAAACTGGACTCGTGGTGCGTCCAGATGCGGAGTGTATTGGTGCGCTCTGAGCTGCGGAAAGTCCCATTAGGGCAGTTAAAACAAGAAGCTGCTCCAGAAGGAGCTGTAAGAGAAGCATTTTTACAAAGTTTGAAGACCACCCCGAAATGATTGGACTCGCTGATGATGGCCTGTTAAGAGCGGAAGGAAAAGGCAAAGTGATCTTGCAAATTGGAGAGTGTGAACTAAGGTTGAGAAATGTTCTGTATGTGCCCCAGGAGGTGATCTAATAACTCCTAAGATGCTAATTGAACTGTCAAACTGTGCAGTTGAGGTAAATTGTAAACTCTTTAACGGGATTACACGACTTGGCTACTTTCCAAAAAAATGGAAAAAGTCGGTAATTATAGTATCCCAAAGCCAGGAAAAGATCACCCAATACCAGCTTCATACAGACCGATAAGTTTACTCTCGTGTCTGTCAAAACTGCTCGAAAAATGCCTTCTGACGCGCATAATCCCCATCTGAGAGAGCACAACGTTATTCGGCACATCAATTTGGCTTTCGAGAAAGCCATGGAACAATAGAGCAAGTCAATAGATTAACAACAGAAATACGAACTGCATTCGAGCTTCGGGAATACTGCAGTGCGAAGGCTTTCGACCGAGTCTGGCTCGATGGCCTTATGCATAAAATTAGAATGTTACTGCCGGAAACACTCACAGGATACTTGAATCGTACATTTACAACAGAGCCTTCGCCGTGAGATGCAACAGTTAAAGTTAAAGTTAAAGTTAAAGTTAAAGTTAAAGTTAAAGTTAAAGTTAAAGTTAAAGTTAAAGTTAAAGTTAAAGTTAAAGTTAAAGTTAAAGTTAAAGTTAAAGTTAAAGTTAAGTTAAAGTTAAAGTTAAAGTTAAAGTTAAAGTTAAAGTTAAAGTTAAAGTTAAAGTTAAAGTTAAAGTTAAAGTTAAAGTTAAAGTTAAAGTTAAAGTTAAAGTTAAAGTTAAAGTTAAAGTTAAAGTTAAAGTTAAAGTTAAAGTTAAAGTTAAAGTTAAGTTAAAGTTAAAGTTAAAGTTAAAGTTAAAGTTAAAGTTAAAGTTAAGTTAAAGTTAAAGTTAAAGTTAAAGTTAAGTTAAAGTTAAAGTTAAAGTTAAAGTTAAAGTTAAAGTTAAAGTTAAAGTTAAAGTTAAAG
The DNA here is from genome assembly GCF_025200985.1 of Drosophila gunungcola. NCBI lineage: Eukaryota > Metazoa > Arthropoda > Insecta > Diptera > Drosophilidae > Drosophila > Drosophila gunungcola. The sequence goes on from NW_026453183.1 coordinate 25,659, forward strand.
TTAAAGTTAAAGTTAAAGTTAAAGTTAAAGTTAAAGTTAAAGTTAAAGTTAAAGTTAAAGGTAAAGTGAAAGTTAAAGTTAAAGTTAAAGTTAAAGTTAAAGTTAAAGTTAAAGTTAAAGTTAAGTTAAAGTTAAAGTTAAAGTTAAAGTTAAAGTTAAAGTTAAAGTTAAAGTTAAAGTTAAAGTTAAAGTTAAAGTTAAAGTTAAAGTTAAAGTTAAAGTTAAAGTTAAAGTTAAAGTTAAAGTTAAAGTTAAAGTTAAAGTTAAAGTTAAAGTTAAAGTTAAAGTTAAAGTTAAGTTAAAGTTAAAGTTAAAGTTAAAGTTAAAGTTAAAGTTAAAGTTAAAGTTAAAGTTAAAGTTAAAGTTAAAGTTAAAGTTAAAGTTAAAGTTAAAGTTAAGTTAAAGTTAAAGTTAAAGTTAAAGTTAAGTTAAAGTTAAAGTTAAAGTTAAAGTTAAAGTTAAAGTTAAAGTATTAAAGTTAAAGTTAAAGTTAAAGTTAAAGTTAAAGTTAAAGTTAAAGTTAAAGTTAAAGTAAGTAAAGTTAAAGTTAAAGTTAAAGTAAAGTTAAGTAAAGTTAAAGTTAAAGTTAAAGTTAAAGTTAAAGTTAAAGTTAAGTTAAAGTTAAAGTTAAAGTTAAAGTTAAAGTTAAAGTTAAAGTTAAAGTTAAAGTTATAGGGCCTGCAGGCGTACTTGGCGAGATACAAAGGAAGTCTTAATATCTCAACAGGTAGAGCTCGCACCAGGAAAATAAGACCCTTAAAGAAAAACGAAAGTACGACCGACAATGTGCGAACTGCCAAAAAAGTAACCATACACGGTCATACTGTAAACTGCGCCCCGGTAAAGTGTAGTTGCGGAGAGCTTATGGCTCCGCATGCCAGCGAGTAAAGATGACTGAAACTGAAAAAAGTGCGAAAACTGCGGTGGCAATCACACTGCTATCTACAGAGGTTGTCCAGTTTAAATGGAGCTGAAAGTCGATCCATCAGAGAGGAATAAAAAGTTGACCCTGAAGTCTTCTTCTTGACTGCAGCCAGATCCTCACTAGGACCTACACTTTAACAAAAATGTGACATTCGCAAGCGCTTTAAAATCAGGACTGGCTACCCTTGTCTCAAAATGTTCATTTCTGCAATCAGCATATCAAGAACCGAACACGGCGGAGCAGCCAAAAGCATTTTGAAGCTATGATATGCAGCCTATCACGTGCAAAAACGACTTAGCATATTTGGGAAACAAACTTTATTTTTTATTTTATTAATGTGTGTTAGGCTTGCCGCACTCTGCCTACTGGGTTCGGCTGTGCTCAGGGAAAATGGGGGTGGGGTTTCTGTGCTACATAGAGAACCACGCCGTCACATAAACTAGAGTTGTAGACAGAGTTAAGGAACTAGGGTTAAGCTAGACAAAACCCAAAGAAATCAAATTGTTACTAGGTGTGAGGAATATTAGGTGTTGATTAATTCCTCTTCAAATCCCTCCCAGCCTTGCATAGGTCCGCTTGAATTTTCTGACCAATGCCCGTTTTAATTTAATACAACAGTTACTTTAGGTGTCTCAAACAGAACCGATTTACTTCATATCGATGCTGGTTTTCTATCCATTTCTGTTTGTTGGGCCATGGCATATCTAACCATTTCAGTTTACAATATTTCATAAAAAAAATTAATTAAGGATTATAAAAATATGTATGAAGGGATAGTAACTTTTCAACAAATTAATATTTATAGATGATTTAAATATTCTAAGCAGTAGATATTTCAAATGTTTTCAAAATGGGTCGAAAGTTTATGTTAAAAATGTTAACCATCCGAAGCAATGCATGCTCGTAACTCTACAATAAGACTCGTATTGTAACTCTCAATCTAATCACATCATTATCGTGTGCTTATATTATGGTTATAGGTTATGGACCCAGGTTACCCAACGTGCACATTAAATAAATTACAGTTTGAGTGGTGACAGACTGGACTCGTGGTGCGTCCAGATGCGGAGTGTATTGGTGCGCTCTGAGCTGCGGAAAGTCCCATTAGGGCAGTTAAAACAAGAAGCTGCTCCAGAAGGAGCTGTAAGAGAAGCATTTTTACAAAGTTTGAAGACCACCCCGAAATGATTGGACTCGCTGATGATGGCCTGTTAAGAGCGGAAGGAAAAGGCAAAGTGAACTTGCAAATTGGAGAGTGTGAACTAAGGTTGAGAAATGTTCTGTATGTGCCAAGATTAAAAAGTAATTTTATGTCCGTGAGCCAAGCAGCAAACAATGGTTGTGTAGTTACTTTCGGTAAAAGCGGTGCAAAAGTTGTGCAGGAGAATAGTTACTCTGACATAAATGTCAACAAAGTCGGCAGCTAATTGCAAAATAAGTGTTATACTGCACATGTTTCTGACGAATTTGTATGGCATAAAAGGTTTAGACCCTTAAACTACTCAAGCCTTATGGAGATGAGCAAAACCAAGTTTGTGAAAGGATTGGAGAAGGCTAATTTTTCTCGAAGACCGCCATGTAAGACGAGCAATATACACGTGACTTCATTTCCATCCCATTCGGAAAACAGATCAGAGGAGTTGTTGCAGCTAGTTCACTCTGACGTGTGCGGGCCTTTTGGAAAAAGTTCGCTTGGTGGGTCGAGATATTTCCTTACATTCGTTGACGCCAAGTCGAGGTGTATGTTCATATACTTCTTGAAGCGCAAAGACAAAATATTTAACAAATTCGTAGAGTATAAAAATATGGCCGAGCGACAAACAGGAAAAAAACTAATGTGCATCCGAAATGACAATGGCCGAGAGTACGTGAATCGGGCCTTTGATGATTTCCTGAGATCAAATGGGATAGAACGGCAGCCTACAGTTCCCTACACTTCCGCAGCAAAGCGGAGTTACCGTACAGTTGCCAAGGCGTACAGGCTATATGACCCCAAAAAGCGGCAAGTGGTCGAGAAGAGAGTCGTTCTTTTTGATGAAAGTTACAGTGGAGAGCAGCAGACTGGAGATGAGACCGCGGAAATACCAAACACTTCTGGCGGAGATATCCAACAAGAGCTGGCTGAGGGCATCAATGATGAACACGGTATCAAAGATGATGGCGGCGGCAATACTTAGCAGATGGACTGCGCAGGTACTGAGGGTGAAGGAGGTATGGAAATGGAACGCGTCGGACGTGGCAGGCCAAAAAAATTATACGTACGGGCAGACCCGGTCGCTTAAAGAAACAGTAATGTACTTGGAAATCTGGTTGCAAGTGATACACCGATACCATCAACGTACAAGGAAGCGGTTAGCGGAGCACCTGCGACCCAGTGGCTCGAAGCAATGCGATCTGAATTTGACGCTTTGATCTCGAATCAGACATGGGAAATAGCCGATCCACCTGAGAACCAGAAGCCCATGGAACTCTACGTACACCAGATGGATGTATGCACGGCGTTCCTAAACAGCGACCTGGATGCAACAACCCGAAGTTTATGAATACGGCAGCAAGACGGAAAAGGTGTTCTTGCTAAAACAGGCTATAAACGGCTTAAAGCAGGCTGGAAGGCAATGGATCATCAAACTGGATAGCGTTCTGAAAAGCATTGGTTTTCTCCCATTGCAAAATGAGCCGTGCTTGTATAAGCGAGTTGGCAAAGGTAATATTGCGTTAATCCTGGTTTACGTTGATGATCTCAATTTAGCGTGCAAAAGCAAATCAGACTTGGTTGATATCACGACATCGATTTCGACGGCTTTCGAATGTGTTGACAAAGGCGCAATACGACTGTTTCTCGGCATGGAGGTAGAACGCGAGGGTGAACTGGGAGAGATCATCAGATAAGACGAGCAATATACACGTGACTTCATTTCCATCCCATTCGGAAAACAGATCAGAGGAGTTGTTGCAGCTAGTTCACTCTGACGTGTGCGGGCCTTTTGGAAAAAGTTCGCTTGGTGGGTCGAGATATTTCCTTACATTCGTTGACGCCAAGTCGAGGTGTATGTTCATATACTTCTTGAAGCGCAAAGACAAAATATTTTACAAATTCGTAGAGTATAAAAATATGGCCGAGCGACAAACAGGAAAAAAACTAATGTGCATCCGGAGTGACAATGGCCGCGAGTACGTGAATCGGGCCTTTGATGATTTCCTGAGATCAAATGGGATAGAACGGCAGCCTACAGTTCCCTACACTCCGCCGCAAAACGGAGTTACCGTACAGTTGCCAAGGCGTACAGGCTATATGACCCTATAAAGCGGCAAGTGGTCGAGAAGAGAGTCGTTCTTTTTAATGAACGTTACAGTGGAGAGCAGCAGACTGGAGATGAGACCGCGGAAATACCAAACACTTCTGGCGGAGATATCCAACAAGAGCTGGCTGAGGGCATCAATGATGAACACGGTATCAAAGATGAAGGCGGCGGCAATACTTAGCAGATGGACTGCGCAGGTACTGAGGGTGAAGGAGGTATGGAAATGGAACGCGTCGGACGTGGCAGGCCAAAAAAATTTTACGTACGGGCAGACCCGGTCGCTTAAAGAAACAGTAATGTACTTGGAAATCTGGTTGCAAGTGATACACCGATACCATCAACGTACAAGGAAGCGGTTAGCGGAGCACCTGCGACCCAGTGGCTCGAAGCAATGCGATCTGAATTTGACGCTTTGATCTCGAATCAGACATGGGAAATAGCCGATCCACCTGAGAACCAGAAGCCCATGGAACTCTACGTACACCAGATGGATGTATGCACGGCGTTCCTAAACAGCGACCTGGATGCTACAGTGTACGTGCAACAACCCGAAGTTTATGAATACGGCAGCAAGACGGAAAAGGTGTTCTTGCTAAAACAGGCTATAAACGGCTTAAAGCAGGCTGGAAGGCAATGGATCATCAAACTGGATAGCGTTCTGAAAAGCATTGGTTTTCTCCCATTGCAAAATGAGCCGTGCTTGTATAAGCGAGTTGGCAAAGGTAATATTGCGTTAATCCTGGTTTACGTTGATGATCTCAAATTAGCGTGCAAAAGCAAATCAGACTTGGTTGATATCACGACATCGATTTCGACGGCTTTCGAATGTGTTGACAAAGGCGCAATACGACTGTTTCTCGGCATGGAGGTGGAACGCGAGGGTGAACTGGGAGAGATCACTTTTGTGCAGACGCAATTCATTCGGGTCTTGTTGCGTCGACATGATCTACAGTGCTGCAGACCTGCTCCTTTGGACGCAGGATACCAGGTTGCGTGTGATGAAAAATGTGCTAAGGTAGTTGGTGAGCTGATGTGGTTGGCACTCATGGCCAGACCCGATATTTTGCATTCCATTGCAAAACTAGCTCAGCGAAACAAGGATCCACACAGCGAACACATAGCGAATGTCAAGCATGTCATGCGGTACCTAGCGGCTACGATGAATTACAAGTTGCACTATAAAAATACATCGAAAATCGTTCACAGGATACGTTTCTTCTTAGCTGGCGGTCCGATCTCACGAAAATCGGAGAAGCAGCACAGCGTGGCTCTCAGCAGCACCGAAGCTGAGTATATGGCTTTGTCGACGGCGTGTAAAGAGGCAGTTGCTTTGAGACGGCTTATTGTCGAACTTGGTTGTGGCGACCCGAATTTTCCAACGGTCGTGTATGGAGATAACAGAGAGAGAGAGGGGAAACAGGGAGGCAATTTTTTTCGTCTGTCTAGAATAAAGCTCACGGGAATGTGTGTTAGGCTTGCCGCACTCTGCCTACTGGGTTCGGCTGTGCTCAGGGAAAATGGGGGTGGGGTTTCTGTGCTACATAGAGAACCACGCCGTCACATAAACTAGAGTTGTAGACAGAGTTAAGGAACCAGGGTTAAGCTAGACAAAACCCAAAGAAATCAAATTGTTACTAGGTGTGAGGAATATTAGGTGTTGATTAATTCCTCTTCAAATCCCTCCCAGCCTTGCATAGGTCCGCTTGAATTTTCTGACCAATGCCCGTTTTAATTTAATACAACAGTTACTTTAGGTGTCTCAAACAGAACCGATTTACTTCATATCGATGCTGGTTTTACTATCCATTTCTGTTTGTTGGGCCATGGCATATCTAACCATTTCAGTTTACAATATTTCATAAAAAAAATTAATTAAGGATTATAAAAATATGTATGAAGGGATAGTAACTTTTCAACAAATTAATATTTATAGATGATTTAAATATTCTAAGTAGTAGATATTTCAAATGTTTTCAAAATGGGTCGAAAGTTTATGTTAAAAATGTTAACCATCCGAAGCAATGCATGCTCGTAACTCTACAATAAGACTCGTATTGTAACTCTCAATCTAATCACATCATTATCGTGTGCTTATATTATGGTTATAGGTTATGGACCCAGGTTACCCAACGTGCACATTAAATAAATTACAGTTTGAGTGGTGGCTCGTTTAACTGCCGAGATCGAAACGGAAAAATGAGTGCGATGTACCAAATTGACAGACTGGACTCGTGGTGCGTCCAGATGCGGAGTGTATTGGTGCGCTCTGAGCTGCGGAAAGTCCCATTAGGGCAGTTAAAACAAGAAGCTGCTCCAGAAGGAGCTGTAAGAGAAGCATTTTTACAAAGTTTGAAGACCACCCCGAAATGATTGGACTCGCTGATGATGGCCTGTTAAGAGCGGAAGGAAAAGGCAAAGTGAACTTGCAAATTGGAGAGTGTGAACTAAGGTTGAGAAATGTTCTGTATGTGCCGAGATTAAAAAGTAATTTTATGTCCGTGAGCCAAGCAGCAAACAATGGTTGTGTAGTTACTTTCGGTAAAAGCGGTGCAAAAGTTGTGCAGGAGAATAGTTACTCTGACATAAATGTCAACAAAGTCGGCAGCTAATTGCAAAATAAGTGTTATACTGCACATGTTTCTGACGAATTTGTATGGCATAAAAGGTTTAGACCCTTAAACTACTCAAGCCTTATGGAGATGAGCAAAACCAAGTTTGTGAAAGGATTGGAGAAGGCTAATTTTTCTCGAAGACCGCCATGTAAGACGAGCAATATACACGTGACTTCATTTCCATCCCATTCGGAAAACAGATCAGAGGAGTTGTTGCAGCTAGTTCACTCTGACCTGTGCGGGCCTTTTGGAAAAAGTTCGCTTGGTGGGTCGAGATATTTCCTTACATTCGTTGACGCCAAGTCGAGGTGTATGTTCATATACTTCTTGAAGCGCAAAGACAAAATATTTAACAAATTCGTAGAGTATAAAAATATGGCCGAGCGACAAACAGGAAAAAAAACTAATGTGCATCCGAAATGACAATGGCCGAGAGTACGTGAATCGGGCCTTTGATGATTTCCTGAGATCAAATGGGATAGAACGGCAGCCTACAGTTCCCTACACTCCGCAGCAAAGCGGAGTTACCGTACAGTTGCCAAGGCGTACAGGCTATATGACCCCAAAAAGCGGCAAGTGGTCGAGAAGAGAGTCGTTCTTTTTGATGAATAGTTACAGTGGAGAGCAGCAGACTGGAGATGAGACCGCGGAAATACCAAACACTTCTGGCGGAGATATCCAACAAGAGCTGGCTGAGGGCATCAATGATGAACACGGTATCAAAGATGATGGCGGCGGCAATACTTAGCAGATGGACTGCGCAGGTACTGAGGGTGAAGGAGGTATGGAAATGGAACGCGTCGGACGTGGCAGGCCAAAAAAATTATACGTACGGGCAGACCCGGTCGCTTAAAGAAACAGTAATGTACTTGGAAATCTGGTTGCAAGTGATACACCGATACCATCAACGTACAAGGAAGCGGTTAGCGGAGCACCTGCGACCCAGTGGCTCGAAGCAATGCGATCTGAATTTGACGCTTTGATCTCGAATCAGACATGGGAAATAGCCGATCCACCTGAGAACCAGAAGCCCATGGAACTCTACGTACACCAGATGGATGTATGCACGGCGTTCCTAAACAGCGACCTGGATGCATCAAACTGGATAGCGTTCTGAAAAGCATTGGTTTTCTCCCATTGCAAAATGAGCCGTGCTTGTATAAGCGAGTTGGCAAAGGTAATATTGCGTTAATCCTGGTTTACGTTGATGATCTCAATTTAGCGTGCAAAAGCAAATCAGACTTGGTTGATATCACGACATCGATTTCGACGGCTTTCGAATGTGTTGACAAAGGCGCAATACGACTGTTTCTCGGCATGGAGGTAGAACGCGAGGGTGAACTGGGAGAGATCATCAGATAAGACGAGCAATATACACGTGACTTCATTTCCATCCCATTCGGAAAACAGATCAGAGGAGTTGTTGCAGCTAGTTCACTCTGACCTGTGCGGGCCTTTTGGAAAAAGTTCGCTTGGTGGGTCGAGATATTTCCTTACATTCGTTGACGCCAAGTCGAGGTGTATGTTCATATACTTCTTGAAGCGCAAAGACAAAATATTTAACAAATTCGTAGAGTATAAAAATATGGCCGAGCGACAAACAGGAAAAAAAACTAATGTGCATCCGAAATGACAATGGCCGAGAGTACGTGAATCGGGCCTTTGATGATTTCCTGAGATCAAATGGGATAGAACGGCAGCCTACAGTTCCCTACACTCCGCAGCAAAGCGGAGTTACCGTACAGTTGCCAAGGCGTACAGGCTATATGACCCCAAAAAGCGGCAAGTGGTCGAGAAGAGAGGTCGTTCTTTTGATGATAGTTACAGTGGAGAGCAGCAGACTGGAGATGAGACCGCGGAAATACCAAACACTTCTGGCGGAGATATCCAACAAGAGCTGGCTGAGGGCATCAATGATGAACACGGTATCAAAGATGATGGCGGCGGCAATACTTAGCAGATGGACTGCGCAGGTACTGAGGGTGAAGGAGGTATGGAAATGGAACGCGTCGGACGTGGCAGGCCAAAAAATTATACGTACGGGCAGACCCGGTCGCTTAAAGAAACAGTAATGTACTTGGAAATCTGGTTGCAAGTGATACACCGATACCATCAACGTACAAGGAAGCGGTTAGCGGAGCACCTGCGACCCAGTGGCTCGAAGCAATGCGATCTGAATTTGACGCTTTGATCTCGAATCAGACATGGGAAATAGCCGATCCACCTGAGAACCAGAAGCCCATGGAACTCTACGTACACCAGATGGATGTATGCACGGCGTTCCTAAACAGCGACCTGGATGCATCAAACTGGATAGCGTTCTGAAAAGCATTGGTTTTCTCCCATTGCAAAATGAGCCGTGCTTGTATAAGCGAGTTGGCAAAGGTAATATTGCGTTAATCCTGGTTTACGTTGATGATCTCAATTTAGCGTGCAAAAGCAAATCAGACTTGGTTGATATCACGACATCGATTTCGACGGCTTTCGAATGTGTTGACAAAGGCGCAATACGACTGTTTCTCGGCATGGAGGTAGAACGCGAGGGTGAACTGGGAGAGATCATCAGATAAGACGAGCAATATACACGTGACTTCATTTCCATCCCATTCGGAAAACAGATCAGAGGAGTTGTTGCAGCTAGTTCACTCTGACGTGTGCGGGCCTTTTGGAAAAAGTTCGCTTGGTGGGTCGAGATATTTCCTTACATTCGTTGACGCCAAGTCGAGGTGTATGTTCATATACTTCTTGAAGCGCAAAGACAAAATATTTAACAAATTCGTAGAGTATAAAAATATGGCCGAGCGACAAACAGGAAAAAAACTAATGTGCATCCGGAGTGACAATGGCCGCGAGTACGTGAATCGGGCCTTTGATGATTTCCTGAGATCAAATGGGATAGAACGGCAGCCTACAGTTCCCTACACTCCGCCGCAAAACGGAGTTACCGTACAGTTGCCAAGGCGTACAGACTATATGACCCTAAAAAGCGGCAAGTGGTCGAGAAGAGAGTCGTTCTTTTTGATGAAAGTTACAGTGGAGAGCAGCAGACTGGAGATGAGACCGCGGAAATACCAAACACATCTGGCGGAGATATCCAACAAGAGCTGGCTGAGGGCATCAATGATGAACACGGTATCAAATATGAAGGCGGCGGCAATACTTAGCAGATGGACTGCGCAGGTACTAAGGGGGTAAAGGAGGTATGGAAATGGAACGCGTCGGACGTGGCAGGCTAAAAAGATTTTACGTACGGGCAGACCCGGTCGCTTAAAGAAACAGTAATGTACTTGGAAATCTGGTTGCAAGTGATACACCGATACCATCAACGTACAAGGAAGCGGTTAGCGGAGCACCTGCGACCCAGTGGCTCGAAGCAATGCGATCTGAATTTGACGCTTTGATCTCGAATCAGACATGGGAAATAGCCGATCCACCTGAGAACCAGAAGCCCATGGAACTCTACGTACACCAGATGGATGTATGCACGGCGTTCCTAAACAGCGACCTGGATGCTACAGTGTACGTGCAACAACCCGAAGTTTATGAATACGGCAGCAAGACGGGAAAGGTGTTCTTGCTAAAACAGGCTATAAACGGCTTAAAGCAGGCTGGAAGGCAATGGATCATCAAACTGGATAGCGTTCTGGAAAGCATTGGTTTTCTCCCATTGCAAAATGAGCCGTGCTTGTATAAGCGAGTTGGCAAAGGTAATATTGCGTTAATCCTGGTTTACGTTGATGATCTCAATTTAGCGTGCAAAATCAGACTTGGTTGATATCACGACATCGATTTCGACGGCTTTCGAATGTGTTGACAAAGGCGCAATACGACTGTTTCTCGGCATGGAGGTGGAACGCGAGGGTGAACCGGGTCTTGTTGCGTCGACATGATCTACAGTGCTGCAGACCTGCTCCTTTGGACGCAGGATACCAGGTTGCGTGTGATGAAAAATGTGCTAAGGTAGTTGGTGAGCTGATGTGGTTGGCACTCATGGCCAGACCCGATATTTTGCATTCCATTGCAAAACTAGCTCAGCGAAACAAGGATCCACACAGCGAACACATAGCGAATGTCAAGCATGTCATGCGGTACCTAGCGGCTACGATGAATTACAAGTTGCACTATAAAAATACATCGAAAATCGTTCACAGGATACGTTTCTTCTTAGCTGGCGGTCCGATCTCACGAAAATCGGAGAAGCAGCACAGCGTGGCTCTCAGCAACACCGAAGCTGAGTATATGGCTTTGTCGACGGCGTGTAAAGAGGCAGTTGCTTTGAGACGGCTTATTGTCGAACTTGGTTGTGGCGACCCGAATTTTCCAACGGTCGTGTATGGAGATAACAGAGAGAGAGAGAGGAAAGAGGGAGGCAATTTTTTTCGTCTGTCTAGAATAAAGCTCACGGGAATGTGTGTTAGGCTTGCCGCACTCTGCCTACTGGGTTCGGCTGTGCTCAGGGAAAATGGGGGTGGGGTTTCTGTGCTACATAGAGAACCACGCCGTCACATAAACTAGAGTTGTAGACAGAGTTAAGGAACTAGGGTTAAGCTAGACAAAACCCAAAGAAATCAAATTGTTACTAGGTGTGAGGAATATTAGGTGTTGATTAATTCCTCTTCAAATCCCTCCCAGCCTTGCATAGGTCCGCTTGAATTTTCTGACCAATCCCCGTTTTAATTTAATACAACAGTTAATTTAGGTGTCTCAAACAGAACCGATTTACTTCATATCGATGCTGGTTTTCTATCCATTTCTGTTTGTTGGGCCATGGCATATCTAACCATTTCAGTTTACAATATTTCATAAAAAAAATTAATTAAGGATTATGAAAATATTTATGAAGGGATAGTAACTTTTCAACAAATATAAATATTAATTTGTTGATTTAAATATTCTAAGCAGTAGATATTTCAAATGTTTTCAAAATGGGTCGATAGTTTATGTTAAAAATGTTAACCATTGGTTAACCATATGGTTATAGGTTATGGGCCCAGGTTACCCAACGTGCACATTAAATAAATAATAGTTGAGTGGTGGCTCGTTTAACTGCCGAGATCGAAACGGAAAAATGAGTGCGATGTACCAAATTGACAAACTGGACTCGTGGTGCGTCCAGATGCGGAGTGCATTGGTGCACTCTGAGCTGCGGAAAGTCCCATCAGGGCAGTTAAAACAAGAAGCTGCTCCAGAAGGAGCTGTAAGAGAAGCATTTTTACAAAGTTTGAAGACCACCCCGAAATGATTGGACTCGCTGATGATGGCCTGTTAAGAGCGGAAGGAAAAGGCAAAGTGAACTTGCAAATTGGAGAGTGTGAACTAAGGTTGAGAAATGTTCTGTATGTGCCAAGATTAAAAAGTAATTTTATGTCCGTGAGCCAAGCAGCAAACAATGGTTGTGTAGTTACTTTCGGTAAAAGCGGTGCAAAAGTTGTGCAGGAGAATAGTTACTCTGACATAAATGTCAACAAAGTCGGCAGCTAATTGCAAAATAAGTGTTATACTGCACATGTTTCTGACGAATTTGTATGGCATAAAAGGTTTAGACCCTTAAACTACTCAAGCCTTATGGAGATGAGCAAAACCAAGTTTGTGAAAGGATTGGAGAAGGCTAATTTTTCTCGAAGACCGCCATGTAAGACGAGCAATATACACGTGACTTCATTTCCATCCCATTCGGAAAACAGATCAGAGGAGTTGTTGCAGCTAGTTCACTCTGACGTGTGCGGGCCTTTTGGAAAAAGTTCGCTTGGTGGGTCGAGATATTTCCTTACATTCGTTGACGCCAAGTCGAGGTGTATGTTCATATACTTCTTGAAGCGCAAAGACAAAATATTTAACAAATTCGTAGAGTATAAAAATATGGCCGAGCGACAAACAGGAAAAAAACTAATGTGCATCCGAAATGACAATGGCCGAGAGTACGTGAATCGGGCCTTTGATGATTTCCTGAGATCAAATGGGATAGAACGGCAGCCTACAGTTCCCTACACTCCGCAGCAAAGCGGAGTTACCGTACAGTTGCCAAGGCGTACAGGCTATATGACCCCAGAAAAGCGGCAAGTGGTCGAGAAGAGAGTCGTTCTTTTTGATGAAAGTTACAGTGGAGAGCAGCAGACTGGAGATGAGACCGCGGAAATACCAAACACTTCTGGCGGAGATATCCAACAAGAGCTGGCTGAGGGCATCAATGATGAACACGGTATCAAAGATGATGGCGGCGGCAATACTTAGCAGATGGACTGCGCAGGTACTGAGGGTGAAGGAGGTATGGAAATGGAACGCGTCGGACGTGGCAGGCCAAAAAAATTATACGTACGGGCAGACCCGGTCGCTTAAAGAAACAGTAATGTACTTGGAAATCTGGTTGCAAGTGATACACCGATACCATCAACGTACAAGGAAGCGGTTAGCGGAGCACCTGCGACCCAGTGGCTCGAAGCAATGCGATCTGAATTTGACGCTTTGATCTCGAATCAGACATGGGAAATAGCCGATCCACCTGAGAACCAGAAGCCCATGGAACTCTACGTACACCAGATGGATGTATGCACGGCGTTCCTAAACAGCGACCTGGATGCTACAGTGTACGTGCAACAACCCGAAGTTTATGAATACGGCAGCAAGACGGGAAAGGTGTTCTTGCTAAAACAGGCTATAAACGGCTTAAAGCAGGCTGGAAGGCAATGGATCATCAAACTGGATAGCGTTCTGAAAGCATTGGTTTTCTCCCATTGCAAAATGAGCCGTGCTTGTATAAGCGAGTTGGCAAAGGTAATATTGCGTTAATCCTGGTTTACGTTGATGATCTCAATTTAGCGTGCAAAATCAGACTTGGTTGATATCACGACATCGATTTCGACGGCTTTCGAATGTGTTGACAAAGGCGCAATACGACTGTTTCTCGGCATGGAGGTGGAACGCGAGGGTGAACCGGGTCTTGTTGCGTCGACATGATCTACAGTGCTGCAGACCTGCTCCTTTGGACGCAGGATACCAGGTTGCGTGTGATGAAAAATGTGCTAAGGTAGTTGGTGAGCTGATGTGGTTGGCACTCATGGCCAGACCCGATATTTTGCATTCCATTGCAAAACTAGCTCAGCGAAACAAGGATCCACACAGCGAACACATAGCGAATGTCAAGCATGTCATGCGGTACCTAGCGGCTACGATGAATTACAAGTTGCACTATAAAAATACATCGAAAATCGTTCACAGGATACGTTTCTTCTTAGCTGGCGGTCCGATCTCACGAAAATCGGAGAAGCAGCACAGCGTGGCTCTCAGCAACACCGAAGCTGAGTATATGGCTTTGTCGACGGCGTGTAAAGAGGCAGTTGCTTTGAGACGGCTTATTGTCGAACTTGGTTGTGGCGACCCGAATTTTCCAACGGTCGTGTATGGAGATAACAGAGAGAGAGAGAGGAAAGCAGGGAGGCAATTTTTTTCGTCTGTCTAGAATAAAGCTCACGGGAATGTGTGTTAGGCTTGCCGCACTCTGCCTACTGGGTTCGGCTGTGCTCAGGGAAAATGGGGGTGGGGTTTCTGTGCTACATAGAGAACCACGCCGTCACATAAACTAGAGTTGTAGACAGAGTTAAGGAACTAGGGTTAAGCTAGACAAAACCCAAAGAAATCAAATTGTTACTAGGTGTGAGGAATATTAGGTGTTGATTAATTCCTCTTCAAATCCCTCCCAGCCTTGCATAGGTCCGCTTGAATTTTCTGACCAATCCCCGTTTTAATTTAATACAACAGTTAATTTAGGTGTCTCAAACAGAACCGATTTACTTCATATCGATGCTGGTTTTCTATCCATTTCTGTTTGTTGGGCCATGGCATATCTAACCATTTCAGTTTACAATATTTCATAAAAAAAATTAATTAAGGATTATGAAAATATTTATGAAGGGATAGTAACTTTTCAACAAATATAAATATTAATTTGTTGATTTAAATATTCTAAGCAGTAGATATTTCAAATGTTTTCAAAATGGGTCGATAGTTTATGTTAAAAATGTTAACCATTGGTTAACCATATGGTTATAGGTTATGGGCCCAGGTTACCCAACGTGCACATTAAATAAATAATAGTTTGAGTGGTGGCTCGTTTAACTGCCGAGATCGAAACGGAAAAATGAGTGCGATGTACCAAATTGACAAACTGGACTCGTGGTGCGTCCAGATGCGGAGTGTATTGGTGCACTCTGAGTTGCGGAAAGTCCCATCAGGGCAGTTAAAACAAGAAGCTGCTCCAGAAGGAGCTGTAAGAGAAACGAAATGATTGGACTCGCTGATGATGGCCTGTTAAGAGCGGAAGGAAAAGGCAAATTGGAGAGTGTGAACTAAGGTTGAGAAAAGTTCTGTGTGCCAAGACTAAAAAGTAATTTTATGTCCGTGAGCCAAGCAGCAAACAATGGTTGTGTAGTTACTTTCGGTAAAAGCGGTGCAAAAGTTGTGCAGGAGAACAGTTACTCTGACATAAATGTCAACAAAGTCGGCAGCTTGTACTTATTTTTCGAATTGCAAAATAAGTGTTATACTGCACATGTTTCTGACAAATTTGTATGGCATAAAAGGTTTAGACCCTTAAACTACTCAAGCCTTATGGAGATGAGCAAAACCAAGTTTGTGAAAGGATTGGAGAAGGCTAATTTTTCTCGAAGACCGCCATGTTAGACGAGCAATATACACGTGACTTCATTTCCATCCCATTCGGAAAACAGATCAGAGGAGTTGTTGCAGCTAGTTCACTCTGACGTGTGCGGGCCTTTTGGAAAAAGTTCGCTTGGTGGGTCGAGATATTTCCTTAAATTCGTTGACGCCAAGTCGAGGCGTATGTTCATATACTTCTTGAAGCGCAAAGACAAAATATTTAACAAATTCGTAGAGTATAAAAATTTGGCCGAGCGACAAACAGGAAAAAAACTAATGTGCATCCGGAGTGACAATGGCCGCGAGTACGTGAATCGGGCCTTTGATGATTTCCTGAGATCAAATGGGATAGAACGGCAGCCTACAGTTCCCTACACTCCGCAGCAAAACGAAGTGACCGTACAGTTGCCAAGGCGTACAGGCTATATGACCCTAAAAAGCGGCATGTGGTCGAGAAGAGAGTCGTTCTTTTTGATGAAAGTTACAGTGGAGAGCAGCAGACTGGAGATGAGACCGCGGAAATACCAAACACTTCTGGCGGAGATATCCAACAAGAGCTGGCTGAGGGCATCAATGATGAACACGGTATCAAAGATGATGGCGGCGGCAATACTTAGCAGATGGACTGCGCAGGTACTGAGGGTGAAGGAGGTATGGAAATGGAACGCGTCGGACGTGGCAGGCCAAAAAAATTATACGTACGGGCAGACCCGGTCGCTTAAAGAAACAGTAATGTACTTGGAAATCTGGTTGCAAGTGATACACCGATACCATCAACGTACAAGGAAGCGGTTAGCGGAGCACTTGCGACCCAGTGGCTCAAAGCAATGCGATCTGAATATGACGCTTTGATCTCGAATCAGACATGGGAAATAGCCGATCCACCTGAGAACCAGAAGCCCATGGAACTCTACGTACACCAGATGGATGTATGCACGGCGTTCCTAAACAGCGACCTGGATGCTACAGTGTACGTGCAACAACCGGAAGTTTTTGAATACTGCAGCAAGACGGGAAAGGTGTTCTTGCTAAAACAGGCTATAAACGGCTTAAAGCAGGCTGGAAGGCAATGGATCATCAAACTGGATAGCGTTCTGGAAAGCATTGGTTTTCTCCCATTGCAAAATGAGCCGTGCTTGTATAAGCGAGTTGGCAAAGGTAATATTGCGTTAATCCTGGTTTACGTTGATGATCTCAATTTAGCGTGCAAAAGCAAATCAGACTTGGTTGATATCACGACATCGATTTCGACGGCTTTCGAATGTGTTGACAAAGGCGCAATACGACTGTTTCTCGGCATGGAGGTGGAACGCGAGGGTGAACTGGGAGAGATCACTTTTGTGCAGACGCAATTCATTCGGGTCTTGTTGCGTCGACATGATCTACAGTGCTGCAGACCTGCTCCTTTGGACGCAGGATACCAGGTTGCGTGTGATGAAAAATGTGCTAAGGTAGTTGGTGAGCTGATGTGGTTGGCACTCATGGCCAGACCCGATATTTTGCATTCCATTGCAAAACTAGCTCAGCGAAACAAGGATCCACACAGCGAACACATAGCGAATGTCAAGCATGTCATGCGGTACCTAGAGGCTACGATGAATTACAAGTTGCACTATAAAAATACATCGAAAATCGTTCACAGGATACGTTTCTTCTTAGCTGGCGGTCCGATCTCACCGAAATCGGAGAAGCAGCACAGCGTGGCTCTCAGCAGCACCGAAGCTGAGTATATGGCTTTGTCGACGGCGTGTAAAGAGGCAGTTGCTTTGAGACGGCTTATTGTCGAACTTGGTTGTGGCGACCCGAATTTTCCAACGGTCGTGTATAGAGATAACTTAAGCGCTCATCAGCTAGCAAAAAATCCGGTGCATCATGCAAGGACGAAGCATGTAGATATGCTTGTACTGAGGCAATTATTGCAGATATATTGACTAAGAATTTGACAAAGAAGAAACACCATGAATTTGTAAAATTGTTGAATTTGTACTAGCAATATTAAAATAGATATCCAGTAGTAAATGCTTATGCTCTTCACAGGGAACGGTCGTGTTTTTGTTTTGCACTCCAAAGTTTTCATTTTTGTGATAAACCACCTGGGTTACATTCGAATCTATTTAAAATCAGAACGAATTTTTGTGTGCATTGTGCTTAATTCGTTGCCTCCCTTTTATGTTTTCTTTTCTGTCGCTCTCAGTCGTTGGACGCTGTTGGAACGGCAAGCGCTCTAACGGTGATACTCTTTTCTACCTCTTTGAAATTTTCTCTGAGGAGTTGTTTGGAACGGCAAAATCCAAACGTTGCTACGTCCTTGACATATTACTCTCTCTGTCCCCCTGGTTTAGTGGTGCTAATAATGGCGTTAATCGGTGTTGCGTTCCCGTTCTCATCCGTTCTCTCTAACTATCTCGTTTCGAGGAGACTAATATCGGAGTTAATCGGTGTAACGCTCCCGCTTTGTCGGGAGCCTTTTCTTGTCCCTTTCTCTCTCAAAGTGCTTGAGCTTAAGATTTTTGTCCGCTATAGTTGCCCAGTGATTCGATTGTGGAAAATTGCAAGAATGCTGTTACGACCGGACTTTCTTATATTTCCTGCCATTCATGCGAAAATGTTTTGTGGTGCCATCAAAAAGAAAAGCCATTATTGTGATAAGTGATTCCTTTTTGAAAACCACCCAACAGCAACACAAAAAGCTGGGTTGCGGAAGTAATCTACTTTCGGCCCCCGAATCGCAGCTCTTTAGCCCTATGATATGGGAGCCCATTCCCCTAATCGCAAAAATGTCGTCGTCGGTGGGCAGCCTTCGGATAACGCCGTGGAACCCATTCTTCGCGAGTCCCAGCCCGCACCACAGATGGTAATCTTAAATGCCGCTACAATAGTACTTAAATAAGGGGCTTAAATAAATTCGGTACCCAAATGTTCGGGTCGCGATTTAGTGCCGCCTTGGACATCCGCTTTGTCTGAACTAAATTAAATAGTGGCCCCAACACCCCATGTTGACACTGGTAGTGCAAAGAATAGTACTGCATTACCAAAAACTGTCACATGTGTGGTACCAAAAACGGTTACATGTGTTCGGACGGTATAATTAAAATACATAATTATTTCACGGCTTGATATTACGGATTATATCCCCAACAAAGTCAAAGTGGATGATCTAAAAGTCGAACAGTTAAAATTTTCTTATGCTTGGAATTTATCATCGTTTAAGATTGGTATTCTTTGTGCGCATTTTGGAACCCTGAACTCAGCGAATTTCTTTCCTATTAAAATACAAGAGGCTTGCTTAGTAACTGACTAAATTGTACTCTGATAGTTTTTCATTTATTATTGTGTTCACAGAAACCTGGTTAAAACCGGCGATGCTCAGCTCCGAGGTGTTTCCAGGTACATAAGTACACAATTTATAGGCTTGATCGTCCTTTTAGACTAGGAGGGGAAGCCTTAATTGCTGTTGACTCGAACCTGATCGATCTGAACTACTAACTTTTAATAAAATGAACGACATCGAATTCCTGGGTATAAAATTATCGTTCCCCGGTTGTTTTATATATATTACTTCGTCATATTTACCGCCATCATCTAAGTTTCCAATTTATGCGAACCACCTTTTTATTATACATTCCATTTAAAATAAACTGTTAAGCTGAGATCAGTTACTAGTTACTGGATTTGTGTTTGTGACAAATATAGAAGGCGTTTGTGTTTTAAGAACGTTGCCACTTACGCAATCTGAAGATCCCTATCACCCAGCTTTAGACATGACTATTGATGCAGGGTCAGCGCTAAAGGAAAATTTTGAAAAGACTGAATCCACTGCTTTTGTAAGACGAGAATTGGTCGCTTAAATACTTGTTTATATCACTTTGACTGCTTTGAACTTTATTCATGCACTAACATGGCTGAGGACATTAATAGATTGAACTCCTCTTGCAACAGTGTGTTCCGTTACACTATCCGTCTAACTCCAATAAACCTCCATGGTTTAATAAAGAGTTGTCACGTCTAAAAAATGTTAAGTCCAGACTTTACTTTTAATATAATGCACGTGGTTCGCAAGCCGCTTTTTCCAGATACTTAAGTGCTCGGTCGAATTTTATCCCGCTTAACGCTTAGTAATATAATGGCTACTTAACTCGTTGTCGGATCCAGTTTGCATAAGATCCAAAAAAGTTTTAATAATTTGTTAGCACTAAGCGTAAATCCGACTCTTACCCAGCATCTCTATCATTTGAAAATTCCAAGGCAAACACTGAATAGGCAATTGTCGATATTTTTTCGCAGTTTTTCCAAACGACACATCAATCTGTCCAAGTCTAAATTAATCTAATTTAATTAAAACTCCATTCTTGTTGATCTGCAAATGGTTAAGATAGTCTACTCACCGTGCTCCCGGCTGTGTGCTCAGGTACTGCGCAGAGACCCAGTGCAGACCACTACATAAATTCATTACCCTATCCATAAACTCCACCTTTAGTTTCTCCTTCATAAAAAGGGAAATAAATCAAATACAAGCAATTATAAGGTTGTCCGAGTTGTCCGCTTTCCCTAACCTTTTTGAAAACATTATTACCCCCACTTGCAACATATCCGTAGGTCGATTATATCCCCGTGCCAACACAGGTTTATAAACGCAGTCCTACGACATCAAACCTCTTAAATGGCTTCAGAAATGTAATTCAGACTGACGTTGCTTACACTGATTTAATTAAAGCGTTTGATTCTGTAAATCACCTTGTACAGAAGTTAGACTTATTAGAGTTTTCGAATGATCTTCTAACATGGATTTTTAGTTATCTGAGTGGTAGGACACAACGAGTTCTCTTTAAAAGCTATCAGCCCAGTTCCTGATATCACTTCCAAAAGATTCAGACGGATTCGAATTTCCCAGACCTGTTCCAATTTTTACTTCCGAAAGATTCGCACGGAATCTATGTTCCCTCTGTTAATTCTTTGTTAACTTCCGCAAAAAACCGCACGGAAATTTTTCGCCAAGCATTTGTCTGACGGATTTAGACTCGCAAGAACAGAAATTAATTCTTTTAAAATACTTTGCGATAAAATAAAGTGCAAATGAAATTTTTACCTTTTTTTTTGATGTTTTAGGAACATTGTTGCATAACAGATTTGGTTAATAGTAACATATTTGACTTTTTAAAAATGATTTTGGGATGGCACCTCAAAAGTAAAGGTTGTCAATGTACGAAAAAAAAAATTTTTTTTTAGGCCTGTTCCAGTTTTTACTCGGAAATAAATTCGTTAACATTGGCTGATTTTTAACATAATTAAAGTTCCCTTGCTTGCTAGCAAATTTCCTAGGGAAATTACTATTTGGAGGGAAATAAAATAGCTGACTGCCGCTACTGCTCTTAATAAATGCCTATGATTTGCCTAAGTTTTCCAGATAGATCTCTTATCAACATATGGCTTTCTGCTGTTTCTAATCTTTCTGCATTATTGATGCACAGTCAAAAAATCATTGGTAACCATAAATAAAAAATTCTACTTATTTTTAAGGCAGTGATGGAAACTGACCAACATAAGAGTTAAACAATTCGTGTGGAAAGCAGTTCATATCAAAATCATATCAAAATAATTCAAAGATTGCTGGTTTGATTTTAACAATGTTTGGCCACTTTTGGCAAATAACTAGTTGAAAAGAGAACAACTTTTGGACATTAATCGCATCTTCCATCCGGAAACATCTTTTACCGGTGGCCCATCAGTGTTCATATTGTCTGCTAGAGCGCTCAATTTGGCATCCCCGGCCACTCGGTCACCATTCACAAGCCCCTGGGCAATGTGCACTTTCTCCTCTATAAACTTCACGCTTTGTTTGTTGTGCTTATGTTTCCTTCTTGTAAAATTAATTTAAAACAGAGAAAATATTCGTTTTTCTTACTTACATTTTTTATATAAAATTTTGTGCGTGAATCAGGTGCTAGGCACCAGTGTTAAAAACTTTTCACAAGTAGTGTTCGGGACCAAACATAGCAAAGACGATGAAAAAGTTACCAACACAACAAGCTTTGCACAATCAGTACAATAAATTAAATTTAGATAATTTACATTTCTAACCATAAAAAAACAAACCGAAAAGCGCTTGCTAAAAATAAGTTTGAAAAGTGGTTACAACTAAAGTTCGGACACTATAAATAAATTTTTAAAAAACACATGACTAAAAGCCACAAAGATTAGTATCGCTTTATCTTGAAGGTGGAACATTAACGTTGCCAACAAGCTATTAGACACAACAACCCGACGGTAATCCGATTTAATATTTTCTTCCAAGCTGTGTATTCGCTGATTTAATGATGTTGACACCGCCCCTTTAATTCTTTGAAATAGTTCTTAAAAAAGTTAATTAATCTAAATAATTGGTTACTCACTGTGAAGCTGATCCGGAATAAGACCCATAAATTCAATCTGTGCCGCGCGGTCATTAATGGCCAGTAATGGTTTAATTATTCAGAATTACGGTTTTAATTTTATTAAAATCGGAAACGGATATCGTAAAGCTGCCATAGGAACGATTGAATAATTCAGAGGAAAATCATCATAGTTTAATTGAGTTGAGTTGAGTTGAGTTTATAACTATAAATATATGTAAACCAGTGCAAATTCACTCAACACTAATGATAAATTGTTGAATTAATTTATTTAACAAAATATTATACTATCGATAACCGTGAGAGAGAAATAGACGCACTTTTGTGTAGCTCCGCTTTAAACACCGAAAAACACCTTAATCTCGGCTTAAAAAAATTAAAAACTGCTTACGGCAGCTGCATAAATAAGAGTATAACACATTAAAGTTCTTGTTGCCCGGAATAAATCGGTTTTAAGCAGTAAATCGTTTCTTAATAAATCCACAATTTAAAGTGCAACAACAAACTAATAAAGAAACAGTGCATAGCAAAACAGAGCACAGAGACAAAACACTCCACACATCAAAACACTCAACACATCAAAACACTCAACCCTCTCGTCACCAACACAATAATGTCTTCAGCAGCAAAGCGACTTAGGAAGGAAACTCACTCCGATCTGAAGGGAGCCCGTGACTCTGATGTTCAACTGCTTCACACGATCGACCTCCGATTTTCTGAGCTAAAGGAAAGTCTTGCAGGGGAGATCCGTGATGGCGAGGCACGTACAACCGGCACTCTGGAAGAAAAATTTAAGTTAATAGCAGCTGACTGCAACAAACTTTCACTGAGAGTCACTCAATTGGAGGGCGAGGTGAGAGAGATGGGGATGCTGAGGCAGCGGGTCCAGGAGCTGGAGGCGAAACTGTCCAAAAACTGCCAGGATCAGCGCGTTGACGAGTTGGAGGCAAAGTGGGTGGCCTCCTGCAACGCACAGGCGGCGTCTGAAGTCGCCTGTGACTTGCGTTGGCATGGGGTCCCACAAGTCCAAGCGGAAAATGTGAAAGCACTTTTTCACGCACTGTGCTTCTCTCTCAAACTGACCCCGCCGCCTAAAGTACGTACGATTTTTCGAATGCGACCGCGAAAATCGACCCGTACAGTAGTGGATCCAATTATAATTATTAAAATGGAACACGTGCACGATAAGGCGACACTGCTGCGTGCGATTGGGGCATACCGAAAAGAAAACAAAACGCAACTGAGCTTAAAGCTCATCGGCCTAGACTCGCCAGCGTTTATATATAAACGAACAGCTGACCAAAACAAAATATGAAATTTTAAAGCGGGCGATGCATCTCAAGAGGCTGAAGCGCCTAACAGCTGTTTTCTCTCGCCGTGGAGATATCTTCGTAAAGAAGAGAGAAGGAGGGGAGGCCATTTGCGTGCAAAGCCTGGGCGAAGTGGCTCAAATGGAGATTTGCACCCCCGATGCTGCTAGTTCTGGGACATTAAATGATAATTCATTTCGCACCTAAGAGGCGCTTATATTTATATTCCATTGTTGTGAAATTATCAGTAGTTTGATTATATTTATTTAGGATTAGTATCAGTCGCATTAATTTTAATTTTATTTTGTTTCTTGGTGTGGTGTGTCTAGCAGCTAATATTACAATTAAATAATTTAAAATGGGTGACAGCAACAACAACAACATAAACATAAATCCAAATCGATCAAATAGCCATGCGATGTTAAGGATTCTCGGAAAGAAGAGAGCTGGTCTTAATGTGTGTCATATAAATGCTCAAAGCCTCACACGAAAAATTGAAGAATTTAGATACCTCTTTATCAATTCGAGCGTTGATGTTATATGTGTTTCTGAAACTTGGTTTGTTCCTAATTTATGTGATGTTTTAGTTGAATGTGATGGCTATAATTTGCATCGCTCTGATCGTGATTGACATGGGGGTGGGGTTGCAATATATGTGAGTCAAAAGTTATGTTCCACGTTTGTATGTAAACACTCAACCAGTAGTGCATTTGAATACTTATTTATAGAAATTAGATGCCAAAGATATGCTGATAAGCTACTAATTGGGTGTATATACCGACCTAACTGCCGGATTGACTATGAACAATTTTTAAACATCCTTCCTGACGTGTCATTAAATTATTCAGACGTCATTATAACAGGCGATTTTAATAGCGATATTTTAAGGGAATCCCACCATGCAGAGGACATGAAATCGCTGGGGATGAAGTTGGTTAACTTTGTGCCCCCTACGCATTTTACCAAATCCCGCAACTCGCTTTTAGACTTATTTTTTGTGTCTAATACAGACAAAGTAGCTACATATGACCAACTTATTGTCCCATCGTTTTCAAAACACGACCTCATATACTTGACCTACGCACTTGACCTACAATACCTTGACCATCCAATAGTTTTTAGGGACTTTAGAAATATCAACTATGACCTTTTGGACTCCACCTTTAATTTGTGCAATTGGAATGACATATATTCCCTTTCTGAAGTAGACGAACAAGTTAACCTTTTACAAAACAATATTTGTTATTTATATAACTGTCTTGTACCTGTTCGTAGCAAAGTTATTTGTTTTTCTGAAAAACCATGGTTCCAAAGAAACATCAAAGACGCAATATTACAGCATGACGGGGCGTACAATAAGTGGAGAAGGTACAGGACACCTCAAGCTTACGCAGTGTTCAAGTCATTGAGAAAAAAAGTGACCAAAATTACTGACACCGCAAAGACAAATTTCTATTCCCATAAATTTATACCTATACCTTTAATACTGTACTGACAAAATCTACTTATCCGGACTGTTGGAAAGCGGCAAAAATAATTCCGATTCCTAAATCAAATAATGAGCACAGACCCATCTCCATTTTACCATACCTATCAAAGGTATTTGAGAATTTCATGGCTGATCAAATTAATAAATTTATGTCCGACAATGCAATGCTTACTAATAATCAGTCTGGTTTTGGGAAAAACAGAAGCTGTACCTCAGCTATTTTAAAAATTGCAGACGACATAAGGGAATAAATAGACGAAAACAATGTTACACTCTTAGTTTTACTGGACTATAGTAAGGCCTTCGATACTGTAAACCATAATCCTTTGTGCAAAACTGTATGTATGCTGATGATGTCCAAATGTATGTGAGTCGTCCTTTAAACAGAATAAAATGTCTTGTCATAAGTAAAAGAAAGATAATTTTTAACAATTTGCAGCCACAGAGTATGAATAGCACGCCACTTGAGTACGTCGATACAGCTGTAAACTTAGGTTTTACATTCAACAGAACTCTTACCTGGAATGATCATATTACAAAGTCTGTAGGGAAAACATATGGCATAATAAGGACATTAGCCGTAACAAAAAATTGCCTGCCCACCCATATATGTTTACTAACAGCTAAAACCTGCATTGTCCCAGCGCTATTTTATGGAGTAGAAGTTTTTTCAAACTGTGACACTACCAGAAAGAACAAAATTAAAGTTCTATTTAATTGCATAGCCAGGTATATATTCAACCAACCACATAGAGATCACGTATCCGAATTTTCGCTGAAAATATTCGATAACTCGCTAAATGAATGGGTAAAGATGGGAAACTTAAATCTTCTCCAAAAAATTATTTTCCAAAGAGAACCTTCGTATCTTTTCGAAAAACTTCAATTTACATCCTCTAGAAGAGCAAATAATCTTACTTGCATAAGACCTAGATCATTGACATCCGAAAGGCAATTTTTAATTAATGCTATTCGATCATGGAATCAGCTCCCAAACCATCTTAAAGATATTAGCAGTGCCACGCAATTCAAGATAAAATTATTCACACACCTTAAAAACACTATTACGTAAATTGAAGTAAAAATAGAAGGCGACTTAAGTTAGTTTTTACGAAAATTAGTTTTAAGTTTAATGTAACAATTTAATATTTGCAAACTCTTAGTGAATAGCGCATTAATTAATAAGTTCCAAACTTGTAGCGTTAGGATGAAATTTTATAATAAATACAAATACAAATACAAATTATGTTCTATGACATTTCTTGAAATTGGTCAATGTCGGTAATTTTTCACAAAATAAAAGTATTCGCTATATTGCGATACGAATTGCGGAGAAGAGAAAAGTGAAAACGGCACTCGCGTTGTTTGACGGTGGCTTATAGCAGTGGTTTCTCCCGGTGTTTCCAACTACATAAAGCATTGGTATTTTGCTTGCATTCAATTGTTCATTTATTATTGTTGGGTGCTGTTGATTGTTCAAACTAGTCTTATATTGTCGAAATAAATAGTTATGATGTAAGTTGTGCACGGGTTGATATTTTTGTCCGGCTACTTTCTGGCCAATTGGAAGTGACAACTACCATTCTCTCCAGTCCGTGTCCGTGGTCCCGACGAATCTGCACAGATCGCTGGTACATCCGGACGAAAATCTGAAGCAATACAAGCATCAAGAGTCCAGTAATGAGTCACAAAACATTGTAGACTTTAGTGATGTCCTCCTTGTGATCTACGATTTCAATACAATATTGTCACATCCCTTCGAGGCTGTGGATCCCAAGATATATCAATAGTGGGTTTCTATCGGGTTCCAAATTAGATCACTGGGATAGGTTCTCCGCGTTTTCTGTTTTCGCCGGTAGTGGACTTAACGATTCTCAATTATCTTGAACTGTGACTGCTCGATCATAAGGTGGGGGACCTTTCTTACCGGTGGTATTGCTTTCGGGTCATCTGGATTCTGCTAAGTTTCGTATTGCTGCTCACACCCATTGCGTGCTGTATGTTCTTGTGAATTACATACTCAGACCAATTCGTTGCTGGTTACTGTATTGGTCAATTTCGGTGTTTCGCCTCCTGCACTTCACAGTGTCTCCTGTCTCTGGTTGTTTATTTTTTTTTTATTTTCTTTTAGTTTTTACCCCGCCCTAGCCTGCTCCCGTAACACGCTCGAGGGTCGTCGATGCTGATTCAGCATGAAATGCATTCGCAAAAAAAAAAAAACTACGAAAAGCGAGTGTAATTATGTGCTTACTGCCCTAAGTGTGTCCTCGACCCATACCCTGGGTCTTAGGAGTCGGAGATAGGCGGGCTATTGTTATCATTAATTTGCCCTCAGAATAAAGAAAATGATCATGTGAAAACGTATGTTTGTATACATATTTACCTTTTTTTTTGTATTTATTTGAATATATATGATTTTTTTTATTGATAAACGCCGTTTTGCCGGGGTCGGCCCGTTGTCGTCTTCTTCTTCTGTAGGATCACGGTAGGCTGGAAGACGCCGGCGCATTGTAAATTGGCTTTCTCGCCGGATCCGCTCGATCTCTGCGTGGATGTATTCAAACATCGCTTCGAAGTTCGGCGTCTAGCTGTGCCTGGCGGTAGTCCGATCCGACGGTGCTCGTAAATTATTTCGCCTGTTCGGAATCCTAACTACTTATACACGTATCATTCGGGCGTCTGGGTATCAGTGTGTTTTTTAACAGCTTGAACTTTTGTATTCTTTTGACTGAAAAGGTGCTGATTGTAAGTCGTTGCTAACCTCTGCCGCATCCCTAAGTTCCGATGTTACCTCATCCATATGTACCCTTGAAAGCGCATTTGGAACCACATTTTGTGACCATTACAACATTTCAATTTACTATGTCTGCCTGCTGCATCAAGCCTTGCCTTTTAAATGGTAAAATCTCCTCTCGACATCCCATCCTCTGCACCTTCACCCGCCGCTGCCTATTCTGGACCGCCCGATCGACTCGCACCTTCTGATCCGCAACTCGTCAAAGTTGACCATGAATCTACGTCGTGTGCTGCACCAGTTGGTTCTGGACCTTCTGGACCTTCACCCTCCGCTGCCTATTCTTGAACGCAGCTATGCTGAGTTGGGGACATTACTGAGCTGCATTGGTGCTGTAGCTGAGCGGTAATAAGCTGTTCAAAAAGCTTGGGGATCGCGCTCAGTTTTGCAATACCACGGTAGTATATAATGTCCGATTTGCTTCCCTTTTTATGAAGTTGAATGATTTAAGGATTCCTTCCAAACTTCAGGGAAATACTAATGTAGGAGGGATATCTGAAAAAGTTTATATAAAGGTTTACTTTATGTTTACGTACTCGTGAACAATATGATGTTCAGGCCATATAGAAACATCGAGAGCCTTATTAAGATGTTCCTCAGGAAGTCAAATATTAAACGAAGATATTTCACGTCTTTGCTTAAACTTGAACTTCAAGATATAAGGGCTTAGGTTCCAGATGGGCGACTCCAAATAAGGTTGACTACGGTGGTCCCGTGTTCTTATTAGAAGGAGGAACGACTACAAATCTTCTTGAATTTACCTCAGTCATTAGAAGCGCTTTTAAGAATAACTATCAAACTGATGTTATTTTTACGGACTTCAGTAAGGCTTTCGAATACGTGAACCATCAATTATTATTGAAAAACCTAATACTCTTAGGATTCCCGATCCCGTTGACAAAGTGGATTTCAACATACCTGTCGAACCGGACTAAGAGAGTAGCTTTTAAAAGCACATTCTCTAACTTTGTTCACGTGACCTCAGGCGTTCCGCAAGGAAGCCTGACTTGCGTCAAGTAGTTCTCTCTTCTCATGTTATGATGTATGCTGACGACCTAAAATTTTGTTTGCCGTTATCTAACCCCAATTCCCATGAATTTTTTAAAACCGATCTGAACAATCTGCATTCTTGGTGCATCCAGAATTTGCTGTTTTTAAACAAATGTTTCTAAACAACTTTATGTCCTTTTATCGGAAGATTGGGTCGAATGATCTTGAACGCGTAAATTTCGTAACAGACCTTGGAGTGTTATTCAACCACAATTTAAACTTCTCTGATAACATTGGCATTATAGTTAGTAAAGCAAAAGGGGTTTTTGCCTTTGTTAAACGTTGGTCTAAGGAATTAGAGGACCCCTATGTCACAAAACAATTATACATTTCCTTGGTTCGTCCAATTCTTGAATACTGCTCGTGTTTTTGGTCTACTCAATATACTAATTATCAGGACCATAACGACCTTTTGTTTGCTTTACGTGGTTTAAACTGGGATACTCATCGTCACTTACCATCTTACGTGGACAGACTGCGTCTATTGAACCTGTCCTTCCTCAAGGATCGTCGAACCTGCCATGGTGTCATGCTCCTTCACAAATAAATAACTGGACTTGTACATTCAAGCTACCTACTGGGTCAAATAAGGTTCTCCATCCCTGTAAGGTCTACGTCACTTTCGATTTATTGCCCTCGATATTTGTAAGACGAATTTCGAGGTACATGATCCATTTCGCATTTTATGTTCCCAATATAATGAACTGTATTTTTTTTATATTTTCCGAATGCTCTGTTAATTTTATTGTAACAAACTCTAACTCACCTGTCCTTGCCCCCTCCCACTTGATGTGAGTCGGGTACTATGTTTATGTTGGCAGATATCTGCTAACGTTAATGTAATAAAGAAAAAAATAAATATATAAACTAGCATGATCTGTTTTGACCTTGAATGGCATACCTTCAACGTATGGGCGGAACTTTCTGATGCTCAATATTGCCGAGTAACATTTAAATTCAGTGATGCTTTAGTTCCTTTGGGCTTTGGCCAGCTTCGAGGACATGTATGCAATAGGGGGCTCGCCACCCTCTGCATCTGTCTGGAACAACACCCCTCCGACTCCGGTCGCCGATGCATCGCACTGAATCGTGAAAGGTTTTGAAAAATCCGGTGTTGTTAATACAGGTGCTGATACCAGGCAGGTCTTTAGTGCCTCAAAGTCTTTAATGCCTTCTTCATCGAGCTCGTATTTTATGACTCGATCCTTTTTGAGACTTTCATGCTCCAGTTTGTGCGTAGTTTTGCCTAAAACGCCGGTACCAGCCTGTCCTTCCCAAAAATCTCCGCATCTGCTTAGTGGATACTGGCTGTCGGAATTCTTGAATAGCCTTTATTTTTGATGGATCGGTTTTTATGCAGGTATTTATCTTGGCTGTAGCTGAACTTAATTTTTCCCACATTAATTGTTAACTTTGCTCTCCTCAAGCAATCAATATTTTCAAATGTTAGAGAACAGACGAGTAAATCATCAAGTTACACGAAGACAAAATCTCGTAATGCTGCTGGAATAACTTTGTCCATCAGTCTGCACATTCGCTGGGCAGCATTACATAGACCGAACGGCATGGCGATAAATTGGTATAAAAGTCGTCCTGGCACTGTGAAAGCTGTTTTTTCTCTATATTAGCTGCCGAGGTATTTGCCAATATTGGTCTTTCAAGTCGATTGCGGATATATAGACGACTTAGTAGAGCCTCTAAGTGTGGTAACAGGTATGCCTTCATTACAGTATTTCCATTAACTTTGCGTGCGTCCCCGACCCTCCGATCAGATCTTTCCGTAAAAAAAAGAGTGAGTGGAGTGATAAAAGTCGTTTTTACCACAATAGTGGCACTGCGTTTCATGGAACCGGGCTTGGCACCCTGTTTCGTCTACAATATAACGGTGGCGATAAAAGTCCGCCGGTTTTTTGAACGTATAGCAAAAATATGTGTTCCGTTCCTATTGATTCCGGGAAGGTTTTCTTGTCCAAGTGTTGGCGGAATGGATTTCCCCTTGCCTACTTCACCATTCCAGCACCCTTGGCTGACCGGTTGTTCTGAATACCCTCTACTTGGTAGTCATCGCCCTCATATTCTTCTACCGATTCATTTATGATCTCCTTAACGTGCCGCGGGCGCAACCTCTTGTCCTTCAACCATTTTTCGACACCTATTCCTCCTCTTTTAAGCTCGGGTAATGCTTAACGCAAACAACAAGGCTCCCATTTGAGAATTTAGGTTATCCTTCAATATCTCAAAAAGGATGGATTTTGGAATCTTATTTCTTAGTTTAAGCTGCAAATTGTGCATTGCTGAAATATAAACTCTCGTTATATCCCGGTCTTCGCTCCATTAATTCTTTTATGGTGACATAGTCGTTTTCAGATGTCGAAAAGGCTCTGGTCATTGCTTGGGTTAAAGAGTGGTACCCAAAAAAATGGTCGTGGCTGGCGGATCCAGTGAGTAGACAGTGAAGTTCTCGGAATACCTGTTCATCGGTATACCCATACAGTGCTTTCATGCGATCTACTCGGAAGAACAAACTTTCTATTGACATCCCTCTGCTGGTCCCATCAAATTTAAGATTCCACTTGTCCAATCTAATGATACGGTTCTCTGTTGGTCGGTACTCAGGGCATGATATTTCCCATACACTCTCGCTTTTCCATCTGCCAGCGTCATTCAGATTATGCTGGTCCAGAAAATTAAGTCCTGGCGGCGGTGCTGACCCGGGAACTCCTGTTTCGTTAATAAGCTGACTCCCATTGTGGCTGGAAGGTGCCGGCGGAGTAGTGCTGTTTTGTGCAGGCGTATCTCCGGTTGTTTGTGAATTACCTGATTGTGATTCACTTATTTCTGCTATTCTTGATGGTAGATTAATTATTTGGGTTTTTAATTCTGTAATCTCGGTTGCGACCGTAGCCCATAACTCGTTGCCTTTCACGATCAGCGCAGATATCATTCGCTCCAGCCTGCTTCCTGACTCCGAATGCCGCGACCGTGCCCCTGTACTCGGTAACACGTTGGACCCTCCTTTTGGCGATCCTAAGTAGTGTTTTTCACCCCCTACAGCTCCTGACGACTCCCCCATGGTGGAACTGTGGCAACCTGCCAGGCTTCCTAAGTTATCTAGCTTGCTGCTAAAGCTGAGCCGACTGTTATCTTTTCTGTGGCTGTTGATCTCTAGCTGTCACGGTTTGCCTTGCTCTCCAGGCCTATCTTGCGACTAAGGTTGAAGACCTTGCAGTCCTGGCTCGCGGTATTGTTAACGTTACTGACCTATCTTGTTAAATCAGAAAAATTAAAAATAATTGAGGTAAATATTTAAATGACGACGATAAAGACACTTGAGCCAAGACGCGACACAAAAAGACTGGACAAGTATATGTGTGTGCTTGATTCTTTCTGCACTCAACAGCAGTTTTATTTTATGACAAAAATAAAGAAATTATAAATCGGGTTCTTTGGCATTGTAAGTTATTTATGGGTCAAGAAACCGTCAGAAATTAAGCCCCCAAAAAGTTATAAAAAGGTCTCTCCACCGGAGACACCAGTACCATTTATGTCCTTCTGACCTCTGTAGGGGTGTGGAATTTATTAGACCCGATTTTGTAATCTATTAATATTTTTTTTTTCGAGGAACTAGGGCTTACTAGTTCTACAATAGTCTGGCAGCCCTATTACCTCAGAAAAATACTAATCGATATGTTCGTAATTTCCAACACTACTTGTTAAATTCCTTGCGGCCAGCCATCCCCATTTGCAATCGTTTTACCATCAAAGAAAACTGCAGTGCCCTGTATAAGTGGTCTTTACTCAATAACCGCATAAGGTGAGCATAGGAAAATTTTGGATTTCGTCTACTAAACGGAAACATACTAGAAACGCCAAACTTAAGTGAAACGTTATTGGCTGTAGTTTTTTTTAGGGATCTTGGCGGATACCAAATGGAGCCGGCGTAAATCTCGAGTCAGGCTGCACATCAGTCGAACCGCGCGCCAACTATAACCTCCAATACGTTTTCAATAATCCCAGCTAACACCGCCTTTAAGGCCAAGCTGTCGACTCCGCTTAAACCCGGTTTGGAAAATTCTGAACTACCATATATCATCAAGTTACGCAATCTGCACGTCTCCGTATAACCAGAGTCGTGGTTTTCTAATTGCTTTGTGCTCCAATCCCAAAATAATACTAATCAATAAGAATTGTTTTATCGATAGAAGGGTGTTGTATGTATATTTGGCCTTAGATTGATGCTTTTCTAACAATGTTATGTAATCCTCACAGCAGTTAACAGCAAGTCCCCAGGCCTGTTGACTACGTTGGAATTTCAGCTGACAAAGAAGGTTGTAAGAACGGCATAGCCGACATTTTTTAAAAATCCACAAGATTAGCAGAAATAAGTGAATCACAATCAGGTAATTCACAAACAACCGGAGATACGCCTGCACAAAACAGCACTACTCCGCCGGCACCTTCCAGCCGCAATGGGAGTCAGCTTATTAACGATACAGGAGTTCCCGGGTCAGCACCGCCGCCAGGACTTAATTCTCTGGACCAGCATAATCTGAATGACGCAGGCAGATGGAAAAGCGAGAGTGTATGGGAAGTATCATACCCTGAGTACCGACCAACAGAAAACCGTATCAATGACCATAGCCTTTTCGACATCTGAAAACGAATATGTCACCATTAAAGAATTAATGGAGCGAAGACCGGGATATAACGAGAGTTTGGAGGTTATATTTCAGCAATGCACAATTTGCAGCTTAAACTAAGAAATAAGATTCCAAAATCCATCCTTTTTGAGATATTGAAGGAGAACCTAAATTCTCAAATGGGAGCCTTGTTGTTTGCGTTAAGCATAATTACATTACCCGAGCTTAAAAGAGGAAGAATAGGTGTCGAAAAATGGTTGAAGGACAAGGGGTTGCGCCCGCGGCACGTTAACGAGATCATAAATGAATCGGAAGAAGAATATGAGGCCGATGACTACCAAGTAGAGGGTATTTAGAACACCCGGTCAGCCAAGGGTGCTGGAATGGTGAAGCCGGCAAGGGGAAATCCATTCCGCCAACACTTGGACAAGAAAACCTTCCCGGAATCAATAGGAACGGAACACATATTTTTGCTACACGTTCAATAAACCGGCGGACTTTTATCGCCACCGTTATATTGTAGACGGAACAGGGTGCCAAGCCCGGTTCCATGAAACGCAGTGCCACTATTGTGGTAAAAACGACTTTTATCACTCCGCTCACTCTTTTTTTTACGGAAAGGTCTGATCGGAGGGTCGGGGACGCACGCAAAGTTAGTGGAAAGACTGTAAAGAAGGCACACCCGTTACCACACTTAGAGGCTCTACTAAGTCGTTTATATATTTTTGGCAAATACCTCTGGCAGTTAAAATAGAGAAAAAAACAGCTTTCACAGTGCCAGGACGACCTTTATACCAATTTACCGCCATGCCGTTCGGTCTATGTAATGCTGCCCGGCGAAAGTGCAGGCTGATGGACAAAGTTATTCTAGCAGCATTACGAGAATTTGTCTTCTTGTATCTTGATGATTAACTGGTCTGTTCTCTAACTTTTGAAGAACATTTGAAAATATTGATTGCTTGAGGAGAGCAAAGTTAACAATTAATGTGGGAAAAATTAAGTTCAGCTACAGCCAAGATAAATACCTGCATAAAAACCGATCCATCAAAAATAAAGGCTATTCAAGAATTCCCACAGCCAGTATCCACTAATCAGATGCGGAGATTTTTGGGAAGGACAGGCTGGTACCGGCGCTTTATGCAAAACTACGCACAAACTGGAGCATGAAAGTCTCAAAAAGGATCGAGTCATAAAATACGAGCTCGATGAAGAAGGCATTAAAGACTTTGAGGCACTAAAGACCTGCCTGGTATCAGCACCTGTGTTAACAACACCGGATTTTTCAAAACCTTTCACGATTCAGTGCGATGCATCGACGACCGGAGTCGGAGGGGTGTTGTTCCAGACAGATGCAGAGGGTGGCGAGCACCCTATTGCATACATGTCCTCGAAGCTGGCCAAAGCCCAAAGGAACTAAAGCATCACTGAATTTAAATGTTACTCGGCAATATTGAGCATCAGAAAGTTCCGCCCATACGTTGAAGGTATGCCATTCAAGGTCAAAACAGATCATGCAAGTTTATATATTTATTTTTTTCTTTATTACATTAACGTTAGCAAATATCTGCCAACATAAACATAGTACCCGACTCACGTCAAGTGGGAGGGGGCAAGGACAGGTGAGTTAGAGTTTGTTACAATAAAATTAACAGAGCATTCGGAAAATATAAAAAAAAATACAGTTCATTATATTGGGAAGGTAGCTTGAATGTACAAGTCCAGTTATTTATTTGTGAAGGAGCATGACACCATGGCAGGTTCGACGATCCTTGAGGAAGGACAGGTTCAATAGACGCAGTCTGTCCACGTAAGATGGTAAGTGACGATGAGTATCCCAGTTTAAACCACGTAAAGCAAACAAAAGGTCGTTATGGTCCTGATAATTAGTATATTGAGTAGACCAAAAACACGAGCAGTATTCAAGAATTGGACGAACCAAGGAAATGTATAATTGTTTTGTGACATAGGGGTCCTCTAATTCCTTAGACCAACGTTTAACAAAGGCAAAAACCCCTTTTGCTTTACTAACTATAATGCCAATGTTATCAGAGAAGTTTAAATTGTGGTTGAATAACACTCCAAGGTCTGTTACGAAATTTACGCGTTCAAGATCATTCGACCCAATCTTCCGATAAAAGGACATAAAGTTGTTTAGAAACATTTGTTTAAAAACAGCAAATTCTGGATGCACCAAGAATGCAGATTGTTCAGATCGGTTTTAAAAAATTCATGGGAATTGGGGTTAGATAACGGCAAACAAAATTTTAGGTCGTCAGCATACATCATAACATGAGAAGAGAGAACTACTTGACGCAAGTCAGGCTTCCTTGCGGAACGCATGAGGTCACGTGAACAAAGTTAGAGAATGTGCTTTTAAAAGCTACTCTCTTAGTCCGGTTCGACAGGTATGTTGAAATCCACTTTGTCAACGGGATCGGGAATCCTAAGAGTATTAGGTTTTTCAATAATAATTGATGGTTCACGTATTCGAAAGCCTTACTGAAGTCCGTAAAAATAACATCAGTTTGATAGTTATTCTTAAAAGCGCTTCTAATGACTGAGGTAAATTCAAGAAGATTTGTAGTCGTTCCCCCTTCTAATAAGAACACGGGACCACCGTAGTCAACCTTATTTGGAGTCGCCCATCTGGAACCTAAGCCCTTATATCTTGAAGTTCAAGTTTAAGCAAAGACGTGAAATATCTTCGTTTAATATTTGACTTCCTGAGGAACATCTTAATAAGGCTCTCGATGTTTCTATATGGCCTGAACATCATATTGTTCACGAGTACGTAAACATATAGTAATGGGATGCATTGTGCAAACCTTTATCTAAACTTTTTCAGATACCCCTCCTACATTAGTATTTCCCTGAAGTTTGGAAGGAATCCTTAAATCCTTCAACTTCATAAAAAGGGAAGCAAATCGGACATTAAATACGACCGTGGTATTGCAAAACTGAGCGCGATCCCCAAGCTTTTTGAACAGCTTATACCGCTCAGCTACAGCACCAATGCAGCTCAGTAATGTCCCCAACTCAGCATAGCTTTATAAAACGAAGGTGTGAGTCGTTCAGGCGTTCCAGAATAGGCAGCGGATAGTGAAGGTCCAGAAAGTTCAGAACCAACTGGTGCAGCACACGACGTAGATTCATGGTCAATTTTGACGAGTTGCGGATCAGAAGGTGCGAGTCGATCGGGCGGTCCAGAATAGGCAGCGGCGGGTGAAGGTCCAGAGGATGGGATATCGAGAGGAGATTTTACAATTTAAAAGGCAAGGCTTGATGCAGCAGGCAGACATAGTAAATTGAAATGTTGTAAGGGTCACAAAATGTGGTTCCAAATGCGCTTTCAAGGGTACATATGGATGAGGTAACATCGGAACTTAGGGATGCGGCAGAGGTTAGCAACGACTTACAATCAGCACCTTTTCAGTCAAAAGAATACAAAAGTTCACACTGATACCCAGACGTCCGAATGATACGTGTATAAGAAGTTAGGATTCCGAACAGGCGAAATAATTTACGAGCACCGTCGGATCGGACTACCGCCAGGCACAGCTAGACGCCGAACATCGAAGCGATGTTTGAATACATCCACGCAGAGATCGAGCGGATCCGGCGAGAAAGCCAATTTACAATGCGCCGGCGTCTTCCAGCCTACCGTGATCCTACAGAAGAAGAAGACAACAACGGGCCGACCCCGGCAAAACGGCGTTTATCAATAAAAAAAAAAAAAAATCATATATATTCAAATAAATAAAAAAAAAGGTAAATATGTATACAAACATACGTTTTCACATGATCATTTTCTTTATTCTGAGGGCAAATTAATGATAACAATAGCCCGCCTATCTCAGACTCCTAAGACCCAGGGTATGGGTCGAGGGCACACTTAGGGCAGTAAGCACATAATTACACTCGCTTTTCGTAGTTTTTTTTTTTGCGAATGCATTCCATGCTGAATCAGCATCGACGACCCTCGAGCGTGTTACGGGAGCAGGCTAGGGCGGGGTAAAAACTAAAAGAAAAATAAAAAAAAAATAAACAACCAGAGACAGGAGACACTGTGAAGTGCAGGAGGCGAAACACCGAAATTGACCAATACAGTAACCAGCAACGAATTGGTCTGAGTATGTAATTCACAAGAACATACAGCACCCAATGGGTGTGAGCAGCAATACGAAACTTAGCAGAATCCAGATGACCCGAAAGCAATACCACCGGTAAGAAAGGTCCCCCACCTTATGATCGAGCAGTCACAGTTCAAGATAATTGAGAATCGTTAAGTCCACTACCGGCGAAAACAGAAAACGCGGAGGGTCTATCCGATTGATCTAATTTGGAACCCGATAGAAACCCCACTATTGATATATCTTGGGATCCACAGCCTTGAAGGGATCTGACAATATTGTATTGAAATCGTAGATCGTGCACAACTTACTAATACATCATAACTAATTAATTAAACAATATAAGACTAGTTTGAACAATCAACAGCACCCAACAATAATAAATGAACAATTAAATGCAAGCAAAAGACCAATGCTTTTATATGTAGTTGGAAACACCGGGAGAAACCACTTCTAGAAGCCACCGTCAAACAACGCGAGTGCCGTTTTCACTTTTTTTTTCTCCGCATTTCGTATCGCAATAAAGCGAATATTTTTTTTTTTTTTTTGTGAAAAATTACCAACATTGACAACGGACCGACCCCGGCAAAACGGCGTTTATCAATAAAAAAAAAAATCATATATATTCAAATAAATAAAAAAAAAGGTAAATATGTATATAAACATACGTTTTCACATGATCATTTTCTTTATTCTGAGGGCAAATTAATGATAACAATAGCCCGCCTATCTCAGACTCCTAAGACCCAGGGTATGGGTCGAGGACACACTTAGGGCAGTAAGCACATAATTACACTCGCTTTTCGTAGTTTTTTTTTTTGCGAATGCATTCCATGCTGAATCAGCATCGACGACCCTCTAGCGTGTTACGGGAGCAGGCTAGGGAGGGGTAAAAACTAAAAGAAAAATAAAAAAATAATAAACAACCAGAGACAGGAGACACTGTGAAGTGCAGGAGGCGAAGCACCGAAATTGACCAATACAGTGATCTAATTTGGAACCCGATAGAAACCCACTATTGATATATCTTGGGATCCACAGCCTCGAAGGGATGTGACAATATTGTATTGAAATCGTAGATCACAAGGAGGACATCACTAAAGTCTACAATGTTTTGTGACTCATTACTGGACTCTTGATGCTTGTATTGCTTCAGATTTTCGTCCGGATGTACCAGCGATCTGTGCAGATTCGTCGGGACCACGGACACGGACTGGAGAGAATGGTAGTTGTCACTTCCAATTGGCCAGAAAGTAGCCAGCACAAAAATATCAACCCGTGCACAACTTACATCATAACTATTTATTTCGACAATATAAGACTAGTTTGAACATTCAACAGCACCCAACAATAATAAATGAACAATTGAATGCAAGCAAAATACCAATGCTTGTAGTTGGAAACACCGGGAGAAACCACTGCTATAAGCCACCGTCAAACAACGCGAGTGCCGTTTTCGCTTTTCTCTTCTCCGCAATTCGTATCGCAATATAGCGAATACTTTTTTTTTGTGAAAAATTACCAACATTGACCAATTTCAAGAAATGTCATATAACATAATTTTTTGTTAAATAAATTAAATCAACAATTTATCATTAGTGTTGAGTGAATTTGCACTGGTTTACATATATTTATGCATATGTGTATAATTCATTTTTCGAACCCAGAACACCACAATGAGAGCTTTCGTCGATGGAAATAAAAAGGGGTAATTTCGTTGCATTCGACTTACTGTCAAGCGCCCTTTTATAAAATATGTATATATACATATATAAATGGAAATAATATATATGGATGGAAATAAAAAGGGGTAAGTGCGTTGCGTTCGACTTACTGTCAAGCGCCCTTTTATAAATATATATATATATATATGCGTATATACCTAAATCTAGGATTGCCACTCGTTTTTTGCGTTAAGCCTTACAGAGGTCTGTGCGAGTAAAAGAGGATGTTGGCCATTTTTGGCGGTCACGAAATGACACAGCCGAGAAAACGCACGGCTCGCAAAGCCGCGGAATTCATTGAGAAAGTCGGCGTTCCGACGTATATATTACCTCATATATTAAATTTAAAGTCATGTAACTCCAAATATTATTTTTGAATTGATGTGCATCCCTAACAGTTTTATTGCACGTGAATACAAATAATATATATAAATCTTAGATAATTTCTCACATTAATTAATTTTGCACCTAAATTTACACTTTTATTTGTCAGTTAAATAAAAATCTTTTCAATAAATTATAACGTGAAGCAGAACTCAATAATGTCTTGGTAAACGTCCATAAAAGGGGGAGCCTGCGAATGACGACATTGACAATAGGGGATCGCATTGCAATGGCCGGCGGCGATGCATTGGCATACGGAACGTATGAAGGGGCAGACTAAAACAGCCAAACTCTGCTGATCGAAATTCGGGCAAGCAGCTCTAGCTAGCGTTTTGAGAAGCTTGTGGGCAGCGACGACAAATGACAAAACTAACTAAACGAGTTCTATCTTTTTCCTAAGCACGATAAATTTATTGTCATCATGCAGGGGAGGGAGTGGTTTCCAAAGAATCCACCACGTCCGGCGAGCTTAGACGGCAACCAGCGTACCTACATAGGACAAGTCCTTTGGACTGGGCACCAATACACCGACATAACACTGTTTAACCATGTTTACGGAGTTGTGGCAACAGTTCCGTAGTGCTTAGGCGCACAATATTGAAAAGTAAAATAATTTTATTTTAATTTTCTTGCTCATTTATTTATTTATTTTGTTTTTCTGTTGTTTTAATGATTTTAAATTTTAACTTACATTTTAAAAACAATAAATTATCGTGTGTTTTGGCTGTCTCAAGGTCTGGGTTATTTATAGTGCCTATTCTTCTTTTAACAAAAGACACTTTCTTATCCTTTCTCCAATGGACCGTAGCTGTTCGTCCTCAGGGATGGATACACAGCGACCGTTCTTTCCACTGCGGAGTTATAAAATCAACTCAATTCAACTCAATTAAACTATGATGACTTTTCTCTGAATTATTCAATCGTTCCTATGGCAGCTTTACGATATCCTTTTCTGATTTTAATAAAATTTAAACCGTAATTCTGAATAATTAAACCATTACTGGCCATTAATGGCCGCGCGGCACAGATTGAATTTTCCCTGAGCACAGCCGAACCCAGTAGGCAGAGTACGGCGCGCCTAACACACATTCCCATGTTCGTTACACCTCTTCCCAGTACTACAGCCTCCACCGGAGTGCTGATTCCCCGTAGAAGTCACTCCCAGTCGTTGGAATCAGGTAGTCTCGCTCACAGACAGACGAATAGATCTTTATTCTAGACAGACGAAAAAAATTGTCTTCCTGATTCCTCTCTCTCTCTCTCTCTGGACTCGAACCTCTCGAGCATGCCTAGTACAAACGGATTGCGTCGGCCAGAGAGATAGATTCAGTCCTCCCGCCCTTGTATTTGTGGAATCCGTACAGACTTGAACCTCTCGAGCGACCTGGTTATTGCCTGGTTCAAACGGATAGCGTCGGCTTTTGCGGATCTGGTCTGTTCGCCCCCTCCCCTGGTCCTTGCCTGATTCAAGTTAACTGAAAACACAATAAAATAAAGTTTGATTCCCAAAAATGTTAAGACGGTTTTGCACGTGATAGACTGCATATCATAGTTTCAAAATGCTTTTGGCTGCTCCGGCGATTGATGCTGCTGAGCCGTGTTCGGTTCTTGATATGCTGATTGCAGAAATGAACATTTTGAGACAAGGGTAGCCAGTCCTGATTTTAAAGCGCTTGCGAATGTCACATTTTTGTCAAAGTGTAGGTCCTAGTGAGGATCTGGCTGCAGTCAAGAAGAAGACTTCAGGGTTTGGTCTGGAAGCTGTCAACTTTTTATTCCTCTCTGATGGAACCGACTTTTCAGCTCCATTTAAACTGGACAACCTCTGTAGATAGCAGTGTGATTGCCACCGCAGTTTTCGCACTTTTTTGAGTTGCAGTCATCTTTACTCGCTGGGCATGCGGAGCCATTAAGCTCTCCGCAAACTACACTTACCGGGCGCAGTTTACAGTATCACCTTGTATGGTTACTTTTTTGGCAGTTCGCACATTGTCGGTCGCACTTCGTGTTTCTTTAGGGGCTTATTTTCTGGTGCGAGCTCTACCTGTTGAAGATATTAAAGACTATCTTAGCGATAAATCCCTTTGTTATCTCTCCAAGTACGCCTTGCAGGCCCTACTTTAACTTTAACTTTAACTTTAACTTTAACTTTAACTTTAACTTTAACTTTAACTTTAACTTTAACTTTAACTTTAACTTTAACTTTAACTTTAACTTTAACTTTAACTTTAACTTTAACTTTAACTTTAACTTTAACTTTAACTTTAACTTTAACTTTAACTTTAAACTTTAACTTTAACTTTAACTTTAACTTTAACTTTAACTTTAACTTTAACTTTAACTTTAACTTTAACTTTAACTTTAACTTTAACTTTAACTTTAACTTTAACTTTAACTTTAACTTTAACTTAACTTTAACTTTAACTTTAACTTTAACTTTAACTTTAACTTTAACTTTAACTTTAACTTTAACTTTAACTTTAACTTTAACTTTAACTTTAACTTTAACTTTAACTTTAACTTTAACTTTAACTTTAACTTTAACTTTAACTTTAACTTTAACTTTAACTTTAACTTTAACTTAACTTTAACTTTAACTTTAACTTTAACTTTAACTTTAACTTTAACTTTAACTTTAACTTTAACTTTAACTTTAACTTTAACTTTAACTTTAACTTTAACTTTAACTTTAACTTTAACTTTAACTTTAACTTTAACTTTAACTTTAACTTTAACTTTAACTTTAACTTTAACTTTAACTTTAACTTTAACTTTAACTTTAACTTTAACTTTAACTTTAACTTAACTTTAACTTTAACTTTAACTTTAACTTTAACTTTAACTTTAACTTTAACTTTAACTTTAACTTTAACTTTAACTTTAACTTTAACTTTAACTTTAACTTTAACTTTAACTTTAACTTTAACTTTAACTTTAACTTTAACTTTAACTTTAACTTTAACTTTAACTTTAACTTTAACTTTAACTTTAACTTTAACTTAACTTTAACTTTAACTTTAACTTTAACTTTAACTTTAACTTTAACTTTAACTTTAACTTTAACTTTAACTTTAACTTTAACTTTAACTTTAACTTTAACTTTAACTTTAACTTTAACTTTAACTTTAACTTTAACTTTAACTTTAACTTTAACTTTAACTTTAACTTTAACTTTAACTTTAACTTTAACTTTAACTTTAACTTTAACTTTAACTTTAACTTTAACTTTAACTTTAACTTTAACTTTAACTTTAACTTTAACTTTAACTTTAACTTTAACTTTAACTTTAACTTTAACTTTAACTTTAACTTTAACTTTAACTTTAACTTTAACTTTAACTTTAACTTTAACTTTAACTTTAACTTTAACTTTAACTTTAACTTTAACTTTAACTTTAACTTTAACTTTAACTTTAACTTTAACTTTAACTTTAACTTTAACTTTAACTTTAACTTTAACTTTAACTTTAACTTTAACTTTAACTTTAACTTTAACTTTAACTTTAACTTTAACTTTAACTTTAACTTTAACTTTAACTTTAACTTTAACTTTAACTTTAACTTTAACTTTAACTTTAACTTTAACTTTAACTTTAACTTTAACTTTAACTTTAACTTTAACTTTAACTTTAACTTTAACTTTAACTTTAACTTTAACTTTAACTTTAACTTTAACTTTAACTTTAACTTTAACTTTAACTTTAACTTTAACTTTAACTTTAACTTTAACTTTAACTTTAACTTTAACTTTAACTTTAACTTTAACTTTAACTTTAACTTTAACTTTAACTTTAACTTTAACTTTAACTTTAACTTTAACTTTAACTTTAACTTTAACTTTAACTTTAACTTTAACTTTAACTTTAACTTTAACTTTAACTTTAACTTTAACTTTAACTTTAACTTTAACTTTAACTTTAACTTTAACTTTAACTTTAACTTTAACTTTAACTTTAACTTTAACTTTAACTTTAACTTTAACTTTAACTTTAACTTTAACTTTAACTTTAACTTTAACTTTAACTTTAACTTTAACTTTAACTTTAACTTTAACTTTAACTTTAACTTTAACTTTAACTTTAACTTTAACTTTAACTTTAACTTTAACTTTAACTTTAACTTTAACTTTAACTTTAACTTTAACTTTAACTTTAACTTTAACTTTAACTTTAACTTTAACTTTAACTTTAACTTTAACTTTAACTTTAACTTTAACTTTAACTTTAACTTTAACTTTAACTTTAACTTTAACTTTAACTTTAACTTTAACTTTAACTTTAACTTTAACTTTAACTTTAACTTTAACTTTAACTTTAACTTTAACTTTAACTTTAACTTTAACTTTAACTTTAACTTTAACTTTAACTTTAACTTTAACTTTAACTTTAACTTTAACTTTAACTTTAACTTTAACTTTAACTTTAACTTAACTTTAACTTTAACTTTAACTTTAACTTTAACTTTAACTTTAACTTTAACTTTAACTTTAACTTTAACTTTAACTTTAACTTTAACTTAAATAGGGTTAGTAAATACGTCCATATTCTTAGGGTACTAAGTTTGAAAAGTAGTAAAAGACAAAATATTGTTGATGCGCCGAAATGAAATAAACGCACATATGCTCCCGTGTATGAGAATGCATACATACATACAAAGACCAATTCAAACGCAGGGCAACCTTCTTCAAAATGCGCCTCTTTGCGACTGAACGGCTGAACTCGTGCAATGCGCGAGCATAAAAATGAGAATAAGAATGAGAGAGCAAAAATCCCGAATGCACACGAAGCGCCGGGGCCTGCTGCTGAGAGCACCGGGGGCCTGTCGATAAAAATTTTTTGTGTCCAAATTCGTTGAATGAAATGACCAGTCTATATGTTGTATGGTTAGTGGTAGTATTAATTTATCTGTCCCTGGTAGGTGTCTAAGAGCAACGGAGCCATTTAACATACCTGTTTGTAAGTCAAACCATGGTTGAATAGAACCTATGCCACATTCGACGGTCTTGTATGCAGAAGGCGTCCAAAATACTTCCAATAGAGATACCAGCTTGAAATTTTTTCTGCAGCTAAATAATTCCATATTGATGCTATATATATAAAATTGGCACGTATATAAGCTTTATCTTCGCGCCAATTTAAAGTATCAAATTAAAGCAGACTCCTAAGGTTATGCAACATTAGTTATTTTCAACATGAATATACTAAACGCTTAACTTTTAAT
Source organism: Drosophila gunungcola (assembly GCF_025200985.1). Classification (NCBI taxonomy): domain Eukaryota; kingdom Metazoa; phylum Arthropoda; class Insecta; order Diptera; family Drosophilidae; genus Drosophila; species Drosophila gunungcola. The sequence goes on from NW_026453183.1 coordinate 70,280, forward strand.
ATATATATTCGAATTTAATAATACATCATTAAATAACAAAAAAATTATTATTTTAAACGACAATAACAACAGTTTAATGTAATATAATGTTATTTAAAAAAAAAAATGTTAATTCAAACACAGAACCATTACTGAAATGATTTTTCTAAAATGGATTTTGTGCTTTTAAATATTTTTACCATGGTCAAATGCATAGCCGTGATTTTCGATGTAAGATTGTAGTAAATTAAAAATTTCTTTAAATGTTTTAGAGCTTGAACCCTTGCTAGCGCACCAAAATTGCAAAATATAACTGCGCGAAATCTGGCACTGATAAGATGTTCCTATGGCAAATAATAAGTATCAGATTAAAAAAATAAAATTTTACACGGTTTGAGAACGCCGATCCAGTTGTTGTAACTGGTAATAGAAAAAAAATATAACAATTATTAATTTCTTTGCATGTAGTGCTATTTAAGTCCAATAGATTTACAGAACACCATGTTTGAAAAGCATTAATGTCCGTTTGTAAGTCTGAACAGAGGGAAATAACGCTATGTTGCAGACATAACTTAACGTCATCTGCGTGCTTGAGGACCGGCGACTTTGTCAAAACTAGAAGGTGATCGTAAATAAATAAGGTAAGCAGAAGTGGGCAAAGGTGGCTTCCTTGTGGGACGCCTGAAGTAACTTGGGTCATTTTAGAGAAATCCAGGCAGATTATCCTTAACATAATCAAAGTTCCCTTGCTTGCTAACAAATTTCCTAGGGAAACAAGTATTTGGGGGAAAAAACAGCTGACTGCCGCTACTGCTCTTAACAAAAGCCTTCTGCTGTTCTTAATATTTGTTCATTATTGGTGCACACATTAGTGTTAAAATCAGTAAAAAAAAATCAATGGAAGCCCAAAATAACAAATTCTACTTATTTTAAAGGCAGTGTGAAACTTTTTTTTTTACGTTTTATAAGTTTATTGAATCTTCTCTAGAAGAGACTTACAATAAATATTCAAATCTTAACCTATACTGTATTATAATTGTTAATTGGTTAATGGCCCTAAGTTGGGCATGAGTGGGCGGTCGTTGCGCTGTAACCGAGAGTGGTTACTGAGCCGCCTGAGCTGCCTGGCTAGTTGGTTTGGATGTATTGATAGTCTAGCTTCGTACTTCGAGACCTTACTATCAATTTCATCTGTGGATAAAAACTAAAAGAAAAATAAAAAAATAATAAACAACCAGAGACAGGAGACACTGTGAAGTGCAGGAGGCGAAGCACCGAAATTGACCAATACAGTGATCTAATTTGGAACCCGATAGAAACCCACTATTGATATATCTTGGGATCCACAGCCTCGAAGGGATGTGACAATATTGTATTGAAATCGTAGATCACAAGGAGGACATCACTAAAGTCTACAATGTTTTGTGACTCATTACTGGACTCTTGATGCTTGTATTGCTTCAGATTTTCGTCCGGATGTACCAGCGATCTGTGCAGATTCGTCGGGACCACGGACACGGACTGGAGAGAATGGTAGTTGTCACTTCCAATTGGCCAGAAAGTAGCCAGCACAAAAATATCAACCCGTGCACAACTTACATCATAACTATTTATTTCGACAATATAAGACTAGTTTGAACATTCAACAGCACCCAACAATAATAAATGAACAATTGAATGCAAGCAAAATACCAATGCTTGTAGTTGGAAACACCGGGAGAAACCACTGCTATAAGCCACCGTCAAACAACGCGAGTGCCGTTTTCGCTTTTCTCTTCTCCGCAATTCGTATCGCAATATAGCGAATACTTTTTTTTTGTGAAAAATTACCAACATTGACCAATTTCAAGAAATGTCATATAACATAATTTTTTGTTAAATAAATTAAATCAACAATTTATCATTAGTGTTGAGTGAATTTGCACTGGTTTACATATATTTATGCATATGTGTATAATTCATTTTTCGAACCCAGAACACCACAATGAGAGCTTTCGTCGATGGAAATAAAAAGGGGTAATTTCGTTGCATTCGACTTACTGTCAAGCGCCCTTTTATAAAATATGTATATATACATATATAAATGGAAATAATATATATGGATGGAAATAAAAAGGGGTAAGTGCGTTGCGTTCGACTTACTGTCAAGCGCCCTTTTATAAATATATATATATATATGCGTATATACCTAAATCTAGGATTGCCACTCGTTTTTTGCGTTAAGCCTTACAGAGGTCTGTGCGAGTAAAAGAGGATGTTGGCCATTTTTGGCGGTATATAAAAGGGAGTTCTGATTGACCGAGGTGCGGTCACGAAATGACACAGCCGAGAAAACGCACGGCTCGCAAAGCCGCGGAATTCATTGAGAAAGTCGGCGTTCCGACGTATATATTACCTCATATATTAAATTTAAAGTCATGTAACTCCAAATATTATTTTTGAATTGATGTGCATCCCTAACAGTTTTATTGCACGTGAATACAAATAGTATATATAAAGCTTAGATAATTTCTCACATTAATTAATTTTGCACCTAAATTTACACTTTTATTTGTCAGTTAAATAAAAATCTTTTCAATAAATTATAACGTGAAGCAGAACTCAATAATGTCTTGGTAAACGTCCATAAAAGGGGGAGCCTGCGAATGACGACATTGACAATAGGGGATCGCATTGCAATGGCCGGCGGCGATGCATTGGCATACGGAACGTATGAAGGGGCAGACTAAAACAGCCAAACTCTGCTGATCGAAATTCGGGCAAGCGCTCTAGCTAGCGTTTTGAGAAGCTTGTGGGCAGCGACGACAAATGACAAAACTAACTAAACGAGTTCTATCTTTTTCCTAAGCACGATAAATTTATTGTCATCATGCAGGGGAGGGAGTGGTTTCCAAAGAATCCACCACGTCCGGCGAGCTTAGACGGCAACCAGCGTACCTACATAGGACAAGTCCTTTGGACTGGGCACCAATACACCGACATAACACTGTTTAACCATGTTTACGGAGTTGTGGCAACAGTTCCGTAGTGCTTAGGCGCACAATATTGAAAAGTAAAATAATTTTATTTTAATTTTCTTGCTCATTTATTTATTTATTTTGTTTTTCTGTTGTTTTAATGATTTTAAATTTTAACTTACATTTTAAAAACAATAAATTATCGTGTGTTTTGGCTGTCTCAAGGTCTGGGTTATTTATAGTGCCTATTCTTCTTTTAACAAAAGACACTTTCTTATCCTTTCTCCAATGGACCGTAGCTGTTCGTCCTCAGGGATGGATACACAGCGACCGTTCTTTCCACTGCGGAGTTATAAAATCAACTCAATTCAACTCAATTAAACTATGATGATTTTTCTCTGAATTATTCAATCGTTCCTATGGCAGCTTTACGATATCCTTTTCTGATTTTAATAAAATTTAAACCGTAATTCTGAATAATTAAACCATTACTGGCCATTAATGGCCGCGCGGCACAGATTGAATTTTCCCTGAGCACAGCCGAACCCAGTAGGCAGAGTACGGCGCGCCTAACACACATTCCCATGTTCGTTACACCTCTTCCCAGTACTACAGCCTCCACCGGAGTGCTGATTCCCCGTAGAAGTCACTCCCAGTCGTTGGAATCAGGTAGTCTCGCTCACAGACAGACGAATAGATCTTTATTCTAGACAGACGAAAAAAATTGTCTTCCTGATTCCTCTCTCTCTCTCTCTCTGGACTCGAACCTCTCGAGCATGCCTAGTACAAACGGATTGCGTCGGCCAGAGAGATAGATTCAGTCCTCCCGCCCTTGTATTTGTGGAATCCGTACAGACTTGAACCTCTCGAGCGACCTGGTTATTGCCTGGTTCAAACGGATAGCGTCGGCTTTTGCGGATCTGGTCTGTTCGCCCCCTCCCCTGGTCCTTGCCTGATTCAAGTTAACTGAAAACACAATAAAATAAAGTTTGATTCCCAAAAATGTTAAGACGGTTTTGCACGTGATAGACTGCATATCATAGTTTCAAAATGCTTTTGGCTGCTCCGGCGATTGATGCTGCTGAGCCGTGTTCGGTTCTTGATATGCTGATTGCAGAAATGAACATTTTGAGACAAGGGTAGCCAGTCCTGATTTTAAAGCGCTTGCGAATGTCACATTTTTGTCAAAGTGTAGGTCCTAGTGAGGATCTGGCTGCAGTCAAGAAGAAGACTTCAGGGTTTGGTCTGGAAGCTGTCAACTTTTTATTCCTCTCTGATGGAACCGACTTTTCAGCTCCATTTAAACTGGACAACCTCTGTAGATAGCAGTGTGATTGCCACCGCAGTTTTCGCACTTTTTTGAGTTGCAGTCATCTTTACTCGCTGGGCATGCGGAGCCATTAAGCTCTCCGCAAACTACACTTACCGGGCGCAGTTTACAGTATCACCTTGTATGGTTACTTTTTTGGCAGTTCGCACATTGTCGGTCGCACTTCGTGTTTCTTTAGGGGCTTATTTTCTGGTGCGAGCTCTACCTGTTGAAGATATTAAAGACTATCTTAGCGATAAATCCCTTTGTTATCTCTCCAAGTACGCCTTGCAGGCCCTACTTTAACTTTAACTTTAACTTTAACTTTAACTTTAACTTTAACTTTAACTTTAACTTTAACTTTAACTTTAACTTTAACTTTAACTTTAACTTTAACTTTAACTTTAACTTTAACTTTAACTTTAACTTTAACTTTAACTTTAACTTTAACTTTAACTTTAACTTTAACTTTAACTTTAACTTTAACTTTAACTTTAACTTTAACTTTAACTTTAACTTTAACTTTAACTTTAACTTTAACTTTAACTTTAACTTTAACTTTAACTTTAACTTTAACTTTAACTTTAACTTTAACTTTAACTTTAACTTTAACTTTAACTTTAACTTTAACTTTAACTTTAACTTTAACTTTAACTTTAACTTTAACTTTAACTTTAACTTTAACTTTAACTTTAACTTTAACTTTAACTTTAACTTTAACTTTAACTTTAACTTTAACTTTAACTTTAACTTTAACTTTAACTTTAACTTTAACTTTAACTTTAACTTTAACTTTAACTTTAACTTTAACTTTAACTTTAACTTTAACTTTAACTTTAACTTTAACTTTAACTTTAACTTTAACTTTAACTTAACTTTAACTTTAACTTTAACTTTAACTTTAACTTTAACTTTAACTTTAACTTTAACTTTAACTTTAACTTTAACTTTAACTTTAACTTTAACTTTAACTTTAACTTTAACTTTAACTTTAACTTTAACTTTAACTTTAACTTTAACTTTAACTTTAACTTTAACTTTAACTTTAACTTTAACTTTAACTTTAACTTTAACTTTAACTTTAACTTTAACTTTAACTTTAACTTTAACTTTAACTTTAACTTTAACTTTAACTTTAACTTTAACTTTAACTTTAACTTTAACTTTAACTTTAACTTTAACTTTAACTTTAACTTTAACTTTAACTTTAACTTTAACTTTAACTTTAACTTTAACTTTAACTTTAACTTTAACTTTAACTTTAACTTTAACTTTAACTTTAACTTTAACTTTAACTTTAACTTTAACTTTAACTTTAACTTTAACTTTAACTTTAACTTTAACTTTAACTTTAACTTTAACTTTAACTTTAACTTTAACTTTAACTTTAACTTTAACTTTAACTTTAACTTTAACTTTAACTTTAACTTTAACTTTAACTTTAACTTTAACTTTAACTTTAACTTTAACTTAAATAGGGTTAGTAAATACGTCCATATTCTTAGGGTACTAAGTTTGAAAAGTAGTAAAAGACAAAATATTGTTGATGCGCCGAAATGAAATAAACGCACATATGCTCCCGTGTATGAGAATGCATACATACATACAAAGACCAATTCAAACGCAGGGCAACCTTCTTCAAAATGCGCCTCTTTGCGACTGAACGGCTGAACTCGTGCAATGCGCGAGCATAAAAATGAGAATAAGAATGAGAGAGCAAAAATCCCGAATGCACACGAAGCGCCGGGGCCTGCTGCTGAGAGCACCGGGGGCCTGTCGATAAAAATTTTTTGTGTCCAAATTCGTTGAATGAAATGACCAGTCTATATGTTGTATGGTTAGTGGTAGTATTAATTTGTCTGTCCCTGGTAGGTGTCTAAGAGCAACGGAGCCATTTAACATACCTGTTTGTAAGTCAAACCATGGTTGAATAGAACCTATGCCACATTCGACGGTCTTGTATGCAGAAGGCGTCCAAAATACTTCCAATAGAGATACCAGCTTGAAATAATTCCATATTGATGCTATATATATAAAATTGGCACGTATATAAGCTTTATCTTCGCGCCAATTTAAAGTATCAAATTAAAGCAGACTCCTAAGGTTATGCAACATTAGTTATTTTCAACATGAATATACTAAACGCTTAACTTTTAATATATATATTCGAATTTAATAATACATCATTAAATAACAAAAAAATTATTATTTTAAACGACAATAACAACAGTTTAATGTAATATAATGTTATTTAAAAAAAAAAAATGTTAATTCAAACACAGAACCATTACTGAAATGATTTTTCTAAATGGATTTTGTGCTTTTAAATATTTTTACCATGGTCAAATGCATAGCCGTGATTTTCGATGTAAGATTGTAGTAAATTAAAAATTTCTTTAAATGTTTTAGAGCTTGAACCCTTGCTAGCGCACCAAAATTGCAAAATATAACTGCGCGAAATCTGGCACTGATAAGATGTTCCTATGGCAAATAATAAGTATCAGATTAAAAAAATAAAATTTTACACGGTTTGAGAACGCCGATCCAGTTGTTGTAACTGGTAATAGAAAAAAAATATAACAATTATTAATTTCTTTGGATGTAGTGCTATTTAAGTCCAATAGATTTACAGAACACCATGTTTGAAAAGCATTAATGTCCGTTTGTAAGTCTGAACAGAGGGAAATAACGCTATGTTGCAGACATAACTTAACGTCATCTGCGTGCTTGAGGACCGGCGACTTTGTCAAAACTAGAAGGTGATCGTAAATAAATAAGGTAAGCAGAAGTGGGCAAAGGTGGCTTCCTTGTGGGACGCCTGAAGTAACTTGGGTCATTTTAGAGAAATCCAGGCAGATTATCCTTAACATAATCAAAGTTCCCTTGCTTGCTAACAAATTTCCTAGGGAAACAAGTATTTGGGGGAAAAAAACAGCTGACTGCCGCTACTGCTCTTAACAAAAGCCTTCTGCTGTTCTTAATATTTGTTCATTATTGGTGCACACATTAGTGTTAAAATCAGTAAAAAAAAATCAATGGAAGCCCAAAATAACAAATTCTACTTATTTTAAAGGCAGTGTGAAACTTTTTTTTTTACGTTTTATAAGTTTATTGAATCTTCTCTAGAAGAGACTTACAATAAATATTCAAATCTTAACCTATACTGTATTATAATTGTTAATTGGTTAATGGCCCTAAGTTGGGCATGAGTGGGCGGTCGTTGCGCTGTAACCGAGAGTGGTTACTGAGCCGCCTGAGCTGCCTGGCTAGTTGGTTTGGATGTATTGATAGTCTAGCTTCGTACTTCGAGACCTTACTATCAATTTCATCTGTGGATATTTGCGTTCCGAATATACCAGGCTAGGGCGGGGTAAAAACTAAAAGAAAAATAAAAAAATAATAAACAACCAGAGACAGGAGACACTGTGAAGTGCAGGAGGCGAAGCACCGAAATTGACCAATACAGTGATCTAATTTGGAACCCGATAGAAACCCACTATTGATATATCTTGGGATCCACAGCCTCGAAGGGATGTGACAATATTGTATTGAAATCGTAAATCACAAGGAGGACATCACTAAAGTCTACAATGTTTTGTGACTCATTACTGGACTCTTGATGCTTGTATTGCTTCAGATTTTCGTCCGGATGTACCAGCGATCTGTGCAGATTCGTCGGGACCACGGACACGGACTGGAGAGAATGGTAGTTGTCACTTCCAATTGGCCAGAAAGTAGCCAGCACAAAATATCAACCCGTGCACAACTTACATCATAACTATTTATTTCGACAATATAAGACTAGTTTGAACATTCAACAGCACCCAACAATAATAAATGAACAATTGAATGCAAGCAAAATACCAATGCTTGTAGTTGGAAACACCGGGAGAAACCACTGCTATAAGCCACCGTCAAACAACGCGAGTGCCGTTTTCGCTTTTCTCTTCTCCGCAATTCGTATCGCAATATAGCGAATACTTTTTTTTTGTGAAAAATTACCAACATTGACCAATTTCAAGAAATGTCATATAACATAATTTTTTGTTAAATAAATTAAATCAACAATTTATCATTAGTGTTGAGTGAATTTGCACTGGTTTACATATATTTATGCATATGTGTATAATTCATTTTTCGAACCCAGAACACCACAATGAGAGCTTTCGTCGATGGAAATAAAAAGGGGTAATTTCGTTGCATTCGACTTACTGTCAAGCGCCCTTTTATAAAATATGTATATATACATATATAAATGGAAATAATATATATGGATGGAAATAAAAAGGGGTAAGTGCGTTGCGTTCGACTTACTGTCAAGCGCCCTTTTATAAATATATATATATATATATGCGTATATACCTAAATCTAGGATTGCCACTCGTTTTTTGCGTTAAGCCTTACAGAGGTCTGTGCGAGTAAAAGAGGATGTTGGCCATTTTTGGCGGTATATAAAAGGGAGTTCTGATTGACCGAGGTGCGGTCACGAAATGACACAGCCGAGAAAACGCACGGCTCGCAAAGCCGCGGAATTCATTGAGAAAGTCGGCGTTCCGACGTATATATTACCTCATATATTAAATTTAAAGTCATGTAACTCCAAATATTATTTTTGAATTGATGTGCATCCCTAACAGTTTTATTGCACGTGAATACAAATAGTATATATAAAGCTTAGATAATTTCTCACATTAATTAATTTTGCACCTAAATTTACACTTTTATTTGTCAGTTAAATAAAAATCTTTTCAATAAATTATAACGTGAAGCAGAACTCTATAATGTCTTGGTAAACGTCCATAAAAGGGGGAGCCTGCGAATGACGACATTGACAATAGGGGATCGCATTGCAATGGCCGGCGGCGATGCATTGGCATACGGAACGTATGAAGGGGCAGACTAAAAAAGCCAAACTCTGCTGATCGAAATTCGGGCAAGCGCTCTAGCTAGCGTTTTGAGAAGCTTGTGGGCAGCGACGACAAATGACAAAACTAACTAAACGAGTTCTATCTTTTTCCTAAGTCACGATAAATTTATTGTCATCATGCAGGGGAGGGAGTGGTTTCCAAAGAATCCACCACGTCCGGCGAGCTTAGACGGCAACCAGCGTACCTACATAGGACAAGTCCTTTGGACTGGGCACCAATACACCGACATAACACTGTTTAACCATGTTTACGGAGTTGTGGCAACAGTTCCGTAGTGCTTAGGCGCACAATATTGAAAAGTAAAATAATTTTATTTTAATTTTCTTGCTCATTTATTTATTTATTTTGTTTTTCTGTTGTTTTAATGATTTTAAATTTTAACTTACATTTTAAAAACAATAAATTATCGTGTGTTTTGGCTGTCTCAAGGTCTGGGTTATTTATAGTGCCTATTCTTCTTTTAACAAAAGACACTTTCTTCTCCTTTCTCCAATGGACCGTAGCTGTTCGTCCTCAGGGATGGATACACAGCGACCGTTCTTTCCACTGCGGAGTTATAAAATCAACTCAATTCAACTCAATTAAACTATGATGATTTTTCTCTGAATTATTCAATCGTTCCTATGGCAGCTTTATGATATCCTTTTCTGATTTTAATAAAATTTAAACCGTAATTCTGAATAATTAAACCATTACTGGCCATTAATGGCCGCGCGGCAGAGATTGAATTTTCCCTGAGCACAGCCGAACCCAGTAGGCAGAGTACGGCGCGCCTAACACACATTCCCATGTTCGTTACACCTCTTCCCAGTACTACAGCCTCCACCGGAGTGCTGATTCCCCGTAGAAGTCACTCCCAGTCGTTGGAATCAGGTAGTCTCGCTCACAGACAGACGAATAGATCTTTATTCTAGACAGACGAAAAAAATTGTCTTCCTGATTCCTCTCTCTCTCTCTCTGGACTCGAACCTCTCGAGCATGCCTAGTACAAACGGATTGCGTCGGCCAGAGAGATAGATTCAGTCCTCCCGCCCTTGTATTTGTGGAATCCGTACAGACTTGAACCTCTCGAGCGACCTGGTTATTGCCTGGTTCAGACGGATAGCGTCGGCTTTTGCGGATCTGGTCTGTTCTGTCAACTTTTTATTCCTCTCTGATGGAACCGACTTTTCAGCTCCATTTAAACTGGACAACCTCTGTAGATAGCAGTGTGATTGCCACCGCAGTTTTCGCACTTTTTTCAGTTGCAGTCATCTTTACTCGCTGGGCATGCGGAGCCATTAAGCTCTCCGCAAACTACACTTACCGGGCGCAGTTTACAGTATGACCTTGTATGGTTACTTTTTTGGCAGTTCGCACATTGTCGGTCGCACTTCGTTTTTCTTTAAGGGCTTATTTTCTGGTGCGAGCTCTACCTGTTGAAGATATTAAAGACTGCCTTAGCGATAAATCCCTTTGTTATCTCTCCAAGTACGCCTTGCAGGCCCTATAACTTTAACTTTAACTTTAACTTTAACTTTAACTTTAACTTTAACTTTAACTTTAACTTTAACTTTAACTTTAACTTTAACTTTAACTTTAACTTTAACTTTAACTTTAACTTTAACTTTAACTTTAACTTTAACTTTAACTTTAACTTTAACTTTAACTTTAACTTTAACTTTAACTTTAACTTTAACTTTAACTTTAACTTTAACTTTAACTTTAACTTTAACTTTAACTTTAACTTTAACTTTAACTTTAACTTAACTTTAACTTTAACTTTAACTTTAACTTTAACTTTAACTTTAACTTTAACTTTAACTTTAACTTTAACTTTAACTTTAACTTTAACTTTAACTTTAACTTTAACTTTAACTTTAACTTTAACTTTAACTTTAACTTTAACTTTAACTTTAACTTTAACTTTAACTTTAACTTTAACTTTAACTTTAACTTTAACTTTAACTTTAACTTTAACTTTAACTTTAACTTTAACTTTAACTTTAACTTTAACTTTAACTTTAACTTTAACTTTAACTTTAACTTTAACTTTAACTTTAACTTTAACTTTAACTTTAACTTTAACTTTAACTTTAACTTTAACTTTAACTTTAACTTTAACTTTAACTTTAACTTTAACTTTAACTTTAACTTTAACTTTAACTTTAACTTTAACTTTAACTTTAACTTTAACTTTAACTTTAACTTTAACTTTAACTTTAACTTTAACTTTAACTTTAACTTTAACTTTAACTTTAACTTTAACTTTAACTTTAACTTTAACTTTAACTTTAACTTTAACTTTAACTTTAACTTTAACTTTAACTTTAACTTTAACTTTAACTTTAACTTTAACTTTAACTTTAACTTTAACTTTAACTTTAACTTTAACTTTAACTTTAACTTTAACTTTAACTTTAACTTTAACTTTAACTTTAACTTTAACTTTAACTTTAACTTTAACTTTAACTTTAACTTTAACTTTAACTTTAACTTTAACTTTAACTTTAACTTTAACTTTAACTTTAACTTTAACTTTAACTTTAACTTTAACTTTAACTTTAACTTTAACTTTAACTTTAACTTTAACTTTAACTTTAACTTTAACTTTAACTTTAACTTTAACTTTAACTTTAACTTTAACTTAAATAGGGTTAGTAAATACGTCCATATTCTTAGGGTACTAAGTTTGAAAAGTAGTAAAAGACAAAATATTGTTGATGCGCCGAAATGAAATAAACGCACATATGCTCCCGTGTATGAGAATGCATACATACATACAAAGACCAATTCAAACGCAGGGCAACCTTCTTCAAAATGCGCCTCTTTGCGACTGAACGGCTGAACTCGTGCAATGCGCGAGCATAAAAATGAGAATAAGAATGAGAGAGCAAAAATCCCGAATGCACACGAAGCGCCGGGGCCTGCTGCTGAGAGCACCGGGGGCCTGTCGATAAAAATTTTTTGTGTCCAAATTCGTTGAATGAAATGACCAGTCTTTATGTTGTATGGTTAGTGGTAGTATTAATTTATCTGTCCCTGGTAGGTGTCTAAGAGCAACGGAGCCATTTAACATACCTGTTTGTAAGTCAAACCATGGTTGAATAGAACCTATGCCACATTCGACGGTCTTGTATGCAGAAGGCGTCCAAAATACTTCCAATAGAGATACCAGCTTGAAATAATTCCATATTGATGCTATATATATAAAATTGGCACGTATATAAGCTTTATCTTCGCGCCAATTTAAAGTATCAAATTAAAGCAGACTCCTAAGGTTATGCAACATTAGTTATTTTCAACATGAATATACTAAACGCTTAACTTTTAATATATATATTCGAATTTAATAATACATCATTAAATAACAAAAAAATTATTATTTTAAACGACAATAACAACAGTTTAATGTAATATAATGTTATTTAAAAAAAAAAATGTTAATTCAAACACAGAACCATTACTGAAATGATTTTTCTAAAATGGATTTTGTGCTTTTAAATATTTTTACCATGGTCAAATGCATAGCCGTGATTTTCGATGTAAGATTGTAGTAAATTAAAAATTTCTTTAAATGTTTTAGAGCTTGAACCCTTGCTAGCGCACCAAAATTGCAAAATATAACTGCGCGAAATCTGGCACTGATAAGATGTTCCTATGGCAAATAATAAGTATCAGATTAAAAAAATAAAATTTTACACGGTTTGAGAACGCCGATCCAGTTGTTGTAACTGGTAATAGAAAAAAAATATAACAATTATTAATTTCTTTGCATGTAGTGCTATTTAAGTCCAATAGATTTACAGAACACCATGTTTGAAAAGCATTAATGTCCGTTTGTAAGTCTGAACAGAGGGAAATAACGCTATGTTGCAGACATAACTTAACGTCATCTGCGTGCTTGAGGACCGGCGACTTTGTCAAAACTAGAAGGTGATCGTAAATAAATAAGGTAAGCAGAAGTGGGCAAAGGTGGCTTCCTTGTGGGACGCCTGAAGTAACTTGGGTCATTTTAGAGAAATCCAGGCAGATTATCCTTAACATAATCAAAGTTCCCTTGCTTGCTAACAAATTTCCTAGGGAAACAAGTATTTGGGGGAAAAAACAGCTGACTGCCGCTACTGCTCTTAACAAAAGCCTTCTGCTGTTCTTAATATTTGTTCATTATTGGTGCACACATTAGTGTTAAAATCAGTAAAAAAAAATCAATGGAAGCCCAAAATAACAAATTCTACTTATTTTAAAGGCAGTGTGAAACTTTTTTTTTTACGTTTTATAAGTTTATTGAATCTTCTCTAGAAGAGACTTACAATAAATATTCAAATCTTAACCTATACTGTATTATAATTGTTAATTGGTTAATGGCCCTAAGTTGGGCATGAGTGGGCGGTCGTTGCGCTGTAACCGAGAGTGGTTACTGAGCCGCCTGAGCTGCCTGGCTAGTTGGTTTGGATGTATTGATAGTCTAGCTTCGTACTTCGAGACCTTACTATCAATTTCATCTGTGGATATTTGCGTTCCGAATATACCAGGCTAGGGCGGGGTAAAAACTAAAAGAAAAATAAAAAAATAATAAACAACCAGAGACAGGAGACACTGTGAAGTGCAGGAGGCGAAGCACCGAAATTGACCAATACAGTGATCTAATTTGGAACCCGATAGAAACCCACTATTGATATATCTTGGGATCCACAGCCTCGAAGGGATGTGACAATATTGTATTGAAATCGTAGATCACAAGGAGGACATCACTAAAGTCTACAATGTTTTGTGACTCATTACTGGACTCTTGATGCTTGTATTGCTTCAGATTTTCGTCCGGATGTACCAGCGATCTGTGCAGATTCGTCGGGACCACGGACACGGACTGGAGAGAATGGTAGTTGTCACTTCCAATTGGCCAGAAAGTAGCCAGCACAAAAATATCAACCCGTGCACAACTTACATCATAACTATTTATTTCGACAATATAAGACTAGTTTGAACATTCAACAGCACCCAACAATAATAAATGAACAATTGAATGCAAGCAAAATACCAATGCTTGTAGTTGGAAACACCGGGAGAAACCACTGCTATAAGCCACCGTCAAACAACGCGAGTGCCGTTTTCGCTTTTCTCTTCTCCGCAATTCGTATCGCAATATAGCGAATACTTTTTTTTTGTGAAAAATTACCAACATTGACCAATTTCAAGAAATGTCATATAACATAATTTTTTGTTAAATAAATTAAATCAACAATTTATCATTAGTGTTGAGTGAATTTGCACTGGTTTACATATATTTATGCATATGTGTATAATTCATTTTTCGAACCCAGAACACCACAATGAGAGCTTTCGTCGATGGAAATAAAAAGGGGTAATTTCGTTGCATTCGACTTACTGTCAAGCGCCCTTTTATAAAATATGTATATATACATATATAAATGGAAATAATATATATGGATGGAAATAAAAAGGGGTAAGTGCGTTGCGTTCGACTTACTGTCAAGCGCCCTTTTATAAATATATATATATATATATGCGTATATACCTAAATCTAGGATTGCCACTCGTTTTTTGCGTTAAGCCTTACAGAGGTCTGTGCGAGTAAAAGAGGATGTTGGCCATTTTTGGCGGTATATAAAAGGGAGTTCTGATTGACCGAGGTGCGGTCACGAAATGACACAGCCGAGAAAACGCACGGCTCGCAAAGCCGCGGAATTCATTGAGAAAGTCGGCGTTCCGACGTATATATTACCTCATATTAATTTAAAGTCATGTAACTCCAAATATTATTTTTGAATTGATGTGCATCCCTAACAGTTTTATTGCACGTGAATACAAATAGTATATATAAAGCTTAGATAATTTCTCACATTAATTAATTTTGCACCTAAATTTACACTTTTATTTGTCAGTTAAATAAAAATCTTTTCAATAAATTATAAAGTGAAGCAGAACTCAATAATGTCTTGGTAAACGTCCATAAAAGGGGGAGCCTGCGAATGACGACATTGACAATAGGGGATCGCATTGCAGTGGCCGGCGGCGATGCATTGGCATACGGAACGTATGAAGGGGCAGACTAAAACAGCCAAACTCTGCTGATCGAAATTCGGGCAAGCGCTCTAGCTAGCGTTTTGAGAAGCTTGTGGGCAGCGACGACAAATGACAAAACTAACTAAACGAGTTCTATCTTTTTCCTAAGTCACGATAAATTTATTGTCATCATGCAGGGGAGGGAGTGGTTTCCAAAGAATCCACCACGTCCGGCGAGCTTAGACGGCAACCAGCGTACCTACATAGGACAAGTCCTTTGGACTGGGCACCAATACACCGACATAACACTGTTTAACCATGTTTACGGAGTTGTGGCAACAGTTCCGTAGTGCTTAGGCGCACAATATTGAAAAGTAAAATAATTTTATTTTAATTTTCTTGCTCATTTATTTATTTATTTTGTTTTTCTGTTGTTTTAATGATTTTAAATTTTAACTTACATTTTAAAAACAATAAATTATCGTGTGTTTTGGCTGTCTCAAGGTCTGGGTTATTTATAGTGCCTATTCTTCTTTTAACAAAAGACACTTTCTTCTCCTTTCTCCAATGGACCGTAGCTGTTCGTCCTCAGGGATGGATACACAGCGACCGTTCTTTCCACTGCGGAGTTATAAAATCAACTCAATTCAACTCAATTAACTATGATGATTTTTCTCTGAATTATTCAATCGTTCCTATGGCAGCTTTACGATATCCTTTTCTGATTTTAATAAAATTTAAACCGTAATTCTGAATAATTAAACCATTACTGGCCATTAATGGCCGCGCGGCACAGATTGAATTTTCCCTGAGCACAGCCGAACCCAGTAGGCAGAGTACGGCGCGCCTAACACACATTCCCATGTTCGTTACACCTCTTCCCAGTACTACAGCCTCCACCGGAGTGCTGATTCCCCGTAGAAGTCACTCCCAGTCGTTGGAATCAGGTAGTCTCGCTCACAGACAGACGAATAGATCTTTATTCTAGACAGACGAAAAAAATTGTCTTCCTGATTCCTCTCTCTCTCTCTCTGGACTCGAACCTCTCGAGCATGCCTAGTACAAACGGATTGCGTCGGCCAGAGAGATAGATTCAGTCCTCCCGCCCTTGTATTTGTGGAATCCGTACAGACTTGAACCTCTCGAGCGACCTGGTTATTGCCTGGTTCAAACGGATAGCGTTGGCTTTTGCGGATCTGGTCTGTTCGCCCCCTCCCCCCTCTTGATCAATCGGTTTCCTCTGGACTCAAACCTCTCAGGCGACCTGGTCCTTGCCTGATTCAAGTTAACTGAAAACACTAATAAAATAAAGTTTGATTCCCAAAAATGTTAAGACGGTTTTGCACGTGATAGTCTGCATATCATAGTTTCAAAATGCTTTTGGCTGCTCCGGCGATTGATGCTGCTGAGCCGTGTTCGGTTCTTGATATGCTGATTGCAGAAATGAACATTTTGAGACAAGGGTAGCCAGTCCTGATTTTAAAGCGCTTGCGAATGTCACATTTTTGTCAAAGTGTAGGTCCTAGTGAGGATCTGGCTGCAGTCAAGAAGAAGACTTCAGGGTTTGGTCTGGAAGCTGTCAACTTTTTATTCCTCTCTGATGGATGCGACTTTTCAGCTCCATTTAAACTGGACAACCTCTGTAGATAGCAGTGTGATTGCCACCGCAGTTTTCGCACTTTTTTCAGTTGCAGTCATCTTTACTCGCTGGGCATGCGGAGCCATTAAGCTCTCCGCAAACTACACTTACCGGGCGCAGTTTACAGTATGACCTTGTATGGTTACTTTTTGGCAGTTCGCACATTGTCGGTCGCACTTCGTTTTTCTTTAAGGGCTTATTTTCTGGTGCGAGCTCTACCTGTTGAAGATATTAAAGACTGCCTTAGCGATAAATCCCTTTGTTATCTCTCCAAGTACGCCTTGCAGGCCCTATAACTTTAACTTTAACTTTAACTTTAACTTTAACTTTAACTTTAACTTTAACTTTAACTTTAACTTTAACTTTAACTTTAACTTTAACTTTAACTTTAACTTTAACTTTAACTTTAACTTTAACTTTAACTTTAACTTTAACTTTAACTTTAACTTTAACTTTAACTTTAACTTTAACTTTAACTTTAACTTTAACTTTAACTTTAACTTTAACTTTAACTTTAACTTTAACTTTAACTTTAACTTTAACTTTAACTTTAACTTTAACTTTAACTTTAACTTTAACTTTAACTTTAACTTTAACTTTAACTTTAACTTTAACTTTAACTTTAACTTTAACTTTAACTTTAACTTTAACTTTAACTTTAACTTTAACTTTAACTTTAACTTTAACTTTAACTTTAACTTTAACTTTAACTTTAACTTTAACTTTAACTTTAACTTTAACTTTAACTTTAACTTTAACTTTAACTTTAACTTTAACTTTAACTTTAACTTTAACTTTAACTTTAACTTTAACTTTAACTTTAACTTTAACTTTAACTTTAACTTTAACTTTAACTTTAACTTTAACTTAACTTTAACTTTAACTTTAACTTTAACTTTAACTTTAACTTTAACTTTAACTTTAACTTTAACTTTAACTTTAACTTTAACTTTAACTTTAACTTTAACTTTAACTTTAACTTTAACTTTAACTTTAACTTTAACTTTAACTTTAACTTTAACTTTAACTTTAACTTTAACTTTAACTTTAACTTTAACTTTAACTTTAACTTTAACTTTAACTTTAACTTTAACTTTAACTTTAACTTTAACTTTAACTTTAACTTTAACTTTAACTTTAACTTTAACTTTAACTTTAACTTTAACTTTAACTTTAACTTTAACTTTAACTTTAACTTTAACTTTAACTTTAACTTTAACTTTAACTTTAACTTTAACTTTAACTTTAACTTTAACTTTAACTTTAACTTTAACTTTAACTTTAACTTTAACTTTAACTTTAACTTTAACTTTAACTTTAACTTTAACTTTAACTTTAACTTTAACTTTAACTTTAACTTTAACTTTAACTTTAACTTTAACTTTAACTTTAACTTTAACTTAAATAGGGTTAGTAAATACGTCCATATTCTTAGGGTACTAAGTTTGAAAAGTAGTAAAAGACAAAATATTGTTGATGCGCCGAAATGAAATAAACGCACATATGCTCCCGTGTATGAGAATGCATACATACATACAAAGACCAATTCAAACGCAGGGCAACCTTCTTCAAAATGCGCCTCTTTGCGACTGAACGGCTGAACTCGTGCAATGCGCGAGCATAAAAATGAGAATAAGAATGAGAGAGCAAAAATCCCGAATGCACACGAAGCGCCGGGGCCTGCTGCTGAGAGCACCGGGGGCCTGTCGATAAAAATTTTTTGTGTCCAAATTCGTTGAATGAAATGACCAGTCTATATGTTGTATGGTTAGTGGTAGTATTAATTTGTCTGTCCCTGGTAGGTGTCTAAGAGCAACGGAGCCATTTAACATACCTGTTTGTAAGTCAAACCATGGTTGAATAGAACCTATGCCACATTCGACGGTCTTGTATGCAGAAGGCGTCCAAAATACTTCCAATAGAGATACCAGCTTGAAATTTTTTCTGCAGCTAAATAATTCCATATTGATGCTATATATATAAAATTGGCACGTATATAAGCTTTATCTTCGCGCCAATTTAAAGTATCAAATTAAAGCAGACTCCTAAGGTTATGCAACATTAGTTATTTTCAACATGAATATACTAAACGCTTAACTTTTAATATATATATTCGAATTTAATAATACATCATTAAATAACAAAAAAATTATTATTTTAAACGACAATAACAACAGTTTAATGTAATATAATGTTATTTAAAAAAAAAAAATGTTAATTCAAACACAGAACCATTACTGAAATGATTTTTCTAAAATGGATTTTGTGCTTTTAAATATTTTTACCATGGTCAAATGCATAGCCGTGATTTTCGATGTAAGATTGTAGTAAATTAAAAATTTCTTTAAATGTTTTAGAGCTTGAACCCTTGCTAGCGCACCAAAATTGCAAAATATAACTGCGCGAAATCTGGCACTGATAAGATGTTCCTATGGCAAATAATAAGTATCAGATTAAAAAAATAAAATTTTACACGGTTTGAGAACGCCGATCCAGTTGTTGTAACTGGTAATAGAAAAAAAATATAACAATTATTAATTTCTTTGGATGTAGTGCTATTTAAGTCCAATAGATTTACAGAACACCATGTTTGAAAAGCATTAATGTCCGTTTGTAAGTCTGAACAGAGGGAAATAACGCTATGTTGCAGACATAACTTAACGTCATCTGCGTGCTTGAGGACCGGCGACTTTGTCAAAACTAGAAGGTGATCGTAAATAAATAAGGTAAGCAGAAGTGGGCAAAGGTGGCTTCCTTGTGGGACGCCTGAAGTAACTTGGGTCATTTTAGAGAAATCCAGGCAGATTATCCTTAACATAATCAAAGTTCCCTTGCTTGCTAACAAATTTCCTAGGGAAACAAGTATTTGGGGGAAAAAACAGCTGACTGCCGCTACTGCTCTTAACAAAAGCCTTCTGCTGTTCTTAATATTTGTTCATTATTGGTGCACACATTAGTGTTAAAATCAGTAAAAAAAAATCAATGGAAGCCCAAAATAACAAATTCTACTTATTTTAAAGGCAGTGTGAAACTTTTTTTTTACGTTTTATAAGTTTATTGAATCTTCTCTAGAAGAGACTTACAATAAATATTCAAATCTTAACCTATACTGTATTATAATTGTTAATTGGTTAATGGCCCTAAGTTGGGCATGAGTGGGCGGTCGTTGCGCTGTAACCGAGAGTGGTTACTGAGCCGCCTGAGCTGCCTGGCTAGTTGGTTTGGATGTATTGATAGTCTAGCTTCGTACTTCGAGACCTTACTATCAATTTCATCTGTGGATATTTGCGTTCCGAATATACCAGGCTAGGGCGGGGTAAAAACTAAAAGAAAAATAAAAAAATAATAAACAACCAGAGACAGGAGACACTGTGAAGTGCAGGAGGCGAAGCACCGAAATTGACCAATACAGTGATCTAATTTGGAACCCGATAGAAACCCACTATTGATATATCTTGGGATCCACAGCCTCGAAGGGATGTGACAATATTGTATTGAAATCGTAGATCACAAGGAGGACATCACTAAAGTCTACAATGTTTTGTGACTCATTACTGGACTCTTGATGCTTGTATTGCTTCAGATTTTCGTCCGGATGTACCAGCGATCTGTGCAGATTCGTCGGGACCACGGACACGGACTGGAGAGAATGGTAGTTGTCACTTCCAATTGGCCAGAAAGTAGCCAGCACAAAAATATCAACCCGTGCACAACTTACATCATAACTATTTATTTCGACAATATAAGACTAGTTTGAACATTCAACAGCACCCAACAATAATAAATGAACAATTGAATGCAAGCAAAATACCAATGCTTGTAGTTGGAAACACCGGGAGAAACCACTGCTATAAGCCACCGTCAAACAACGCGAGTGCCGTTTTCGCTTTTCTCTTCTCCGCAATTCGTATCGCAATATAGCGAATACTTTTTTTTGTGAAAAATTACCAACATTGACCAATTTCAAGAAATGTCATATAACATAATTTTTTGTTAAATAAATTAAATCAACAATTTATCATTAGTGTTGAGTGAATTTGCACTGGTTTACATATATTTATGCATATGTGTATAATTCATTTTTCGAACCCAGAACACCACAATGAGAGCTTTCGTCGATGGAAATAAAAAGGGGTAATTTCGTTGCATTCGACTTACCGTCAAGCGCCCTTTTATAAAATATGTATATATACATATATAAATGGAAATAATATATATGGATGGAAATAAAAAGGGGTAAGTGCGTTGCGTTCGACTTACTGTCAAGCGCCCTTTTATAAATATATATATATATATATGCGTATATACCTAAATCTAGGATTGCCACTCGTTTTTTGCGTTAAGCCTTACAGAGGTCTGTGCGAGTAAAAGAGGATGTTGGCCATTTTTGGCGGTATATAAAAGGGAGTTCTGATTGACCGAGGTGCGGTCACGAAATGACACAGCCGAGAAAACGCACGGCTCGCAAAGCCGCGGAATTCATTGAGAAAGTCGGCGTTCCGACGTATATATTACCTCATATATTAAATTTAAAGTCATGTAACTCCAAATATTATTTTTGAATTGATGTGCATCCCTAACAGTTTTATTGCACGTGAATACAAATAGTATATATAAAGCTTAGATAATTTCTCACATTAATTAATTTTGCACCTAAATTTACACTTTTATTTGTCAGTTAAATAAAAATCTTTTCAATAAATTATAACGTGAAGCAGAACTCAATAATGTCTTGGTAAACGTCCATAAAAGGGGGAGCCTGCGAATGACGACATTGACAATAGGGGATCGCATTGCAATGGCCGGCGGCGATGCATTGGCATACGGAACGTATGAAGGGGCAGACTAAAACAGCCAAACTCTGCTGATCGAAATTCGGGCAAGCGCTCTAGCTAGCGTTTTGAGAAGCTTGTGGGCAGCGACGACAAATGACAAAACTAACTAAACGAGTTCTATCTTTTTCCTAAGTCACGATAAATTTATTGTCATCATGCAGGGGAGGGAGTGGTTTCCAAAGAATCCACCACGTCCGGCGAGCTTAGACGGCAACCAGCGTACCTACATAGGACAAGTCCTTTGGACTGGGCACCAATACACCGACATAACACTGTTTAACCATGTTTACGGAGTTGTGGCAACAGTTCCGTAGTGCTTAGGCGCACAATATTGAAAAGTAAAATAATTTTATTTTAATTTTCTTGCTCATTTATTTATTTATTTTGTTTTTCTGTTGTTTTAATGATTTTAAATTTTAACTTACATTTTAAAAACAATAAATTATCGTGTGTTTTGGCTGTCTCAAGGTCTGGGTTATTTATAGTGCCTATTCTTCTTTTAACAAAAGACACTTTCTTCTCCTTTCTCCAATGGACCGTAGCTGTTCGTCCTCAGGGATGGATACACAGCGACCGTTCTTTCCACTGCGGAGTTATAAAATCAACTCAATTCAACTCAATTAAACTATGATGATTTTTCTCTGAATTATTCAATCGTTCCTATGGCAGCTTTACTGATATCCTTTTCTGATTTTAATAAAATTTAAACCGTAATTCTGAATAATTAAACCATTACTGGCCATTAATGGCCGCGCGGCAGAGATTGAATTTTCCCTGAGCACAGCCGAACCCAGTAGGCAGAGTACGGCGCGCCTAACACACATTCCCATGTTCGTTACACCTCTTCCCAGTACTACAGCCTCCACCGGAGTGCTGATTCCCCGTAGAAGTCACTCCCAGTCGTTGGAATCAGGTAGTCTCGCTCACAGACAGACGAATAGATCTTTATTCTAGACAGACGAAAAAAATTGTCTTCCTGATTCCTCTCTCTCTCTCTCTGGACTCGAACCTCTCGAGCATGCCTAGTACAAACGGATTGCGTCGGCCAGAGAGATAGATTCAGTCCTCCCGCCCTTGTATTTGTGGAATCCGTACAGACTTGAACCTCTCGAGCGACCTGGTTATTGCCTGGTTCAAACGGATAGCGTCGGCTTTTGCGGATCTGGTCTGTTCGCCCCCTCCCCCCTCTTGATCAATCGGTTTCCTCTGGACTCAAACCTCTCAGGCGACCTGGTCCTTGCCTGATTCAAGTTAACTGAAAACACAATAAAATAAAGTTTGATTCCCAAAAATGTTAAGACGGTTTTGCACGTGATAGTCTGCATATCATAGTTTCAAAATGCTTTTGGCTGCTCCGGCGATTGATGCTGCTGAGCCGTGTTCGGTTCTTGATATGCTGATTGCAGAAATGAACATTTTGAGACAAGGGTAGCCAGTCCTGATTTTAAAGCGCTTGCGAATGTCACATTTTTGTCAAAGTGTAGGTCCTAGTGAGGATCTGGCTGCAGTCAAGAAGAAGACTTCAGGGTTTGGTCTGGAAGCTGTCAACTTTTTATTCCTCTCTGATGGAACCGACTTTTCAGCTCCATTTAAACTGGACAACCTCTGTAGATAGCAGTGTGATTGCCACCGCAGTTTTCGCACTTTTTTGAGTTGCAGTCATCTTTACTCGCTGGGCATGCGGAGCCATTAAGCTCTCCGCAAACTACACTTACCGGGCGCAGTTTACAGTATCACCTTGTATGGTTACTTTTTTGGCAGTTCGCACATTGTCGGTCGCACTTCGTGTTTCTTTAGGGGCTTATTTTCTGGTGCGAGCTCTACCTGTTGAAGATATTAAAGACTATCTTAGCGATAAATCCCTTTGTTATCTCTCCAAGTACGCCTTGCAGGCCCTACTTTAACTTTAACTTTAACTTTAACTTTAACTTTAACTTTAACTTTAACTTTAACTTTAACTTTAACTTTAACTTTAACTTTAACTTTAACTTTAACTTTAACTTTAACTTTAACTTTAACTTTAACTTTAACTTTAACTTTAACTTAACTTTAACTTTAACTTTAACTTTAACTTTAACTTTAACTTTAACTTTAACTTTAACTTTAACTTTAACTTTAACTTTAACTTTAACTTTAACTTTAACTTTAACTTTAACTTTAACTTTAACTTTAACTTTAACTTTAACTTTAACTTTAACTTTAACTTTAACTTTAACTTTAACTTTAACTTTAACTTTAACTTTAACTTTAACTTTAACTTTAACTTTAACTTTAACTTTAACTTTAACTTTAACTTTAACTTTAACTTTAACTTTACTTTAACTTTAACTTTAACTTTAACTTTAACTTTAACTTTAACTTTAACTTTAACTTTAACTTTAACTTTAACTTTAACTTTAACTTTAACTTTAACTTTAACTTTAACTTTAACTTTAACTTTAACTTTAACTTTAACTTTAACTTTAACTTTAACTTTAACTTTAACTTTAACTTTAACTTTAACTTTAACTTTAACTTTAACTTTAACTTTAACTTTAACTTTAACTTTAACTTTAACTTTAACTTTAACTTTAACTTTAACTTTAACTTTAACTTTAACTTTAACTTTAACTTTAACTTTAACTTTAACTTTAACTTTAACTTTAACTTTAACTTTAACTTTAACTTTAACTTTAACTTTAACTTTAACTTTAACTTTAACTTTAACTTTAACTTTAACTTTAACTTTAACTTTAACTTTAACTTTAACTTTAACTTTAACTTTAACTTTAACTTTAACTTTAACTTTAACTTTAACTTTAACTTTAACTTTAACTTTAACTTTAACTTTAACTTTAACTTTAACTTTAACTTTAACTTTAACTTTAACTTTAACTTTAACTTTAACTTTAACTTTAACTTTAACTTTAACTTTAACTTTAACTTTAACTTTAACTTTAACTTTAACTTTAACTTTAACTTTAACTTTAACTTTAACTTTAACTTTAACTTTAACTTTAACTTTAACTTTACTTTAACTTTAACTTTAACTTTAACTTTAACTTTAACTTTAACTTTAACTTTAACTTTAACTTTAACTTTA
Source organism: Drosophila gunungcola (assembly GCF_025200985.1). Taxonomy (NCBI): domain Eukaryota; kingdom Metazoa; phylum Arthropoda; class Insecta; order Diptera; family Drosophilidae; genus Drosophila; species Drosophila gunungcola. The sequence goes on from NW_026453183.1 coordinate 95,015, forward strand.
ACTTTAACTTTAACTTTAACTTTAACTTTAACTTTAACTTTAACTTTAACTTTAACTTTAACTTTAACTTTAACTTTAACTTTAACTTTAACTTTAACTTTAACTTTAACTTTAACTTTAACTTTAACTTTAACTTTAACTTTAACTTTAACTTTAACTTTAACTTTAACTTTAACTTTAACTTTAACTTTAACTTTAACTTTAACTTTAACTTTAACTTTAACTTTAACTTTAACTTTAACTTTAACTTTAACTTTAACTTTAACTTTAACTTTAACTTTAACTTTAACTTTAACTTTAACTTTAACTTTAACTTTAACTTTAACTTTAACTTTAACTTTAACTTAACTTTAACTTTAACTTTAACTTTAACTTTAACTTTAACTTTAACTTTAACTTTAACTTTAACTTTAACTTTAACTTTAACTTTAACTTTAACTTTAACTTTAACTTTAACTTTAACTTTAACTTTAACTTTAACTTTAACTTTAACTTTAACTTTGAAATTTTTTCTGCAGCTAAATAATTCCATATTGATGCTATATATATAAAATTGGCACGTATATAAGCTTTATCTTCGCGCCAATTTAAAGTATCAAATTAAAGCAGACTCCTAAGGTTATGCAACATTAGTTATTTTCAACATGAATATACTAAACGCTTAACTTTTAATATATATATTCGAATTTAATAATACATCATTAAATAACAAAAAAATTATTATTTTAAACGACAATAACAACAGTTTAATGTAATATAATGTTATTTAAAAAAAAAAATGTTAATTCAAACACAGAACCATTACTGAAATGATTTTTCTAAAATGGATTTTGTGCTTTTAAATATTTTTACCATGGTCAAATGCATAGCCGTGATTTTCGATGTAAGATTGTAGTAAATTAAAAATTTCTTTAAATGTTTTAGAGCTTGAACCCTTGCTAGCGCACCAAAATTGCAAATTATAACTGCGCGAAATCTGGCACTGATAAGATGTTCCTATGGCAAATAATAAGTATCAGATTAAAAAAATAAAATTTTACACGGTTTGAGAACGCCGATCCAGTTGTTGTAACTGGTAATAGAAAAAAAATATAACAATTATTAATTTCTTTGCATGTAGTGCTATTTAAGTCCAATAGATTTACAGAACACCATGTTTGAAAAGCATTAATGTCCGTTTGTAAGTCTGAACAGAGGGAAATAACGCTATGTTGCAGACATAACTTAACGTCATCTGCGTGCTTGAGGACCGGCGACTTTGTCAAAACTAGAAGGTGATCGTAAATAAATAAGGTAAGCAGAAGTGGGCAAAGGTGGCTTCCTTGTGGGACGCCTGAAGTAACTTGGGTCATTTTAGAGAAATCCAGGCAGATTATCCTTAACATAATCAAAGTTCCCTTGCTTGCTAACAAATTTCCTAGGGAAACAAGTATTTGGGGGAAAAAACAGCTGACTGCCGCTACTGCTCTTAACAAAAGCCTTCTGCTGTTCTTAATATTTGTTCATTATTGGTGCACACATTAGTGTTAAAATCAGTAAAAAAAAATCAATGGAAGCCCAAAATAACAAATTCTACTTATTTTAAAGGCAGTGTGAAACTTTTTTTTTTACGTTTTATAAGTTTATTGAATCTTCTCTAGAAGAGACTTACAATAAATATTCAAATCTTAACCTATACTGTATTATAATTGTTAATTGGTTAATGGCCCTAAGTTGGGCATGAGTGGGCGGTCGTTGCGCTGTAACCGAGAGTGGTTACTGAGCCGCCTGAGCTGCCTGGCTAGTTGGTTTGGATGTATTGATAGTCTAGCTTCGTACTTCGAGACCTTACTATCAATTTCATCTGTGGATAAAAACTAAAGAAAAATAAAAAAATAATAAACAACCAGAGACAGGAGACACTGTGAAGTGCAGGAGGCGAAGCACCGAAATTGACCAATACAGTGATCTAATTTGGAACCCGATAGAAACCCACTATTGATATATCTTGGGATCCACAGCCTCGAAGGGATGTGACAATATTGTATTGAAATCGTAGATCACAAGGAGGACATCACTAAAGTCTACAATGTTTTGTGACTCATTACTGGACTCTTGATGCTTGTATTGCTTCAGATTTTCGTCCGGATGTACCAGCGATCTGTGCAGATTCGTCGGGACCACGGACACGGACTGGAGAGAATGGTAGTTGTCACTTCCAATTGGCCAGAAAGTAGCCAGCACAAAAATATCAACCCGTGCACAACTTACATCATAACTATTTATTTCGACAATATAAGACTAGTTTGAACATTCAACAGCACCCAACAATAATAAATGAACAATTGAATGCAAGCAAAATACCAATGCTTGTAGTTGGAAACACCGGGAGAAACCACTGCTATAAGCCACCGTCAAACAACGCGAGTGCCGTTTTCGCTTTTCTCTTCTCCGCAATTCGTATCGCAATATAGCGAATACTTTTTTTTTGTGAAAAATTACCAACATTGACCAATTTCAAGAAATGTCATATAACATAATTTTTTGTTAAATAAATTAAATCAACAATTTATCATTAGTGTTGAGTGAATTTGCACTGGTTTACATATATTTATGCATATGTGTATAATTCATTTTTCGAACCCAGAACACCACAATGAGAGCTTTCGTCGATGGAAATAAAAAGGGGTAATTTCGTTGCATTCGACTTACCGTCAAGCGCCCTTTTATAAAATATGTATATATACATATATAAATGGAAATAATATATATGGATGGAAATAAAAAGGGGTAAGTGCGTTGCGTTCGACTTACTGTCAAGCGCCCTTTTATAAATATATATATATATATATATGCGTATATACCTAAATCTAGGATTGCCACTCGTTTTTTGCGTTAAGCCTTACAGAGGTCTGTGCGAGTAAAAGAGGATGTTGGCCATTTTTGGCGGTATATAAAAGGGAGTTCTGATTGACCGAGGTGCGGTCACGAAATGACACAGCCGAGAAAACGCACGGCTCGCAAAGCCGCGGAATTCATTGAGAAAGTCGGCGTTCCGACGTATATATTACCTCATATATTAAATTTAAAGTCATGTAACTCCAAATATTATTTTTGAATTGATGTGCATCCCTAACAGTTTTATTGCACGTGAATACAAATAGTATATATAAAGCTTAGATAATTTCTCACATTAATTAATTTTGCACCTAAATTTACACTTTTATTTGTCAGTTAAATAAAAATCTTTTCAATAAATTATAAAGTGAAGCAGAACTCAATAATGTCTTGGTAAACGTCCATAAAAGGGGGAGCCTGCGAATGACGACATTGACAATAGGGGATCGCATTGCAGTGGCCGGCGGCGATGCATTGGCATACGGAACGTATGAAGGGGCAGACTAAAACAGCCAAACTCTGCTGATCGAAATTCGGGCAAGCGCTCTAGCTAGCGTTTTGAGAAGCTTGTGGGCAGCGACGACAAATGACAAAACTAACTAAACGAGTTCTATCTTTTTCCTAAGTCACGATAAATTTATTGTCATCATGCCGGGGAGGGAGTGGTTTCCAAAGAATCCACCACGTCCGGCGAGCTTAGACGGCAACCAGCGTACCTACATAGGACAAGTCCTTTGGACTGGGCACCAATACACCGACATAACACTGTTTAACCATGTTACGGAGTTGTGGCAACAGTTCCGTAGTGCTTAGGCGCACAATATTGAAAAGTAAAATAATTTTATTTTAATTTTCTTGCTCATTTATTTATTTATTTGTTTTTCTGTTGTTTTAATGATTTTAAATTTTAACTTACATTTTAAAAACAATAAATTATCGTGTGTTTTGGCTGTCTCAAGGTCTGGGTTATTTATAGTGCCTATTCTTCTTTTAACAAAAGACACTTTCTTCTCCTTTCTCCAATGGACCGTAGCTGTTCGTCCTCAGGGATGGATACACAGCGACCGTTCTTTCCACTGCGGAGTTATAAAATCAACTCAATTCAACTCAATTAAACTATGATGATTTTTCTCTGAATTATTCAATCGTTCCTATGGCAGCTTTACGATATCCTTTTCTGATTTTAATAAAATTTAAACCGTAATTCTGAATAATTAAACCATTACTGGCCATTAATGGCCGCGCGGCACAGATTGAATTTTCCCTGAGCACAGCCGAACCCAGTAGGCAGAGTACGGCGCGCCTAACACACATTCCCATGTTCGTTACACCTCTTCCCAGTACTACAGCCTCCACCGGAGTGCTGATTCCCCGTAGAAGTCACTCCCAGTCGTTGGAATCAGGTAGTCTCGCTCACAGACAGACGAATAGATCTTTATTCTAGACAGACGAAAAAAATTGTCTTCCTGATTCCTCTCTCTCTCTCTCTGGACTCGAACCTCTCGAGCATGCCTAGTACAAACGGATTGCGTCGGCCAGAGAGATAGATTCAGTCCTCCCGCCCTTGTATTTGTGGAATCCGTACAGACTTGAACCTCTCGAGCGACCTGGTTATTGCCTGGTTCAAACGGATAGCGTCGGCTTTTGCGGATCTGGTCTGTTCGCCCCCTCCCCCCTCTTGATCAATCGGTTTCCTCTGGACTCAAACCTCTCAGGCGACCTGGTCCTTGCCTGATTCAAGTTAACTGAAAACACAATAAAATAAAGTTTGATTCCCAAAAATGTTAAGACGGTTTTGCACGTGATAGTCTGCATATCATAGTTTCAAAATGCTTTTGGCTGCTCCGGCGATTGATGCTGCTGAGCCGTGTTCGGTTCTTGATATGCTGATTGCAGAAATGAACATTTTGAGACAAGGGTAGCCAGTCCTGATTTTAAAGCGCTTGCGAATGTCACATTTTTGTCAAAGTGTAGGTCCTAGTGAGGATCTGGCTGCAGTCAAGAAGAAGACTTCAGGGTTTGGTCTGGAAGCTGTCAACTTTTTATTCCTCTCTGATGGAACCGACTTTTCAGCTCCATTTAAACTGGACAACCTCTGTAGATAGCAGTGTGATTGCCACCGCAGTTTTCGCACTTTTTTGAGTTGCAGTCATCTTTACTCGCTGGGCATGCGGAGCCATTAAGCTCTCCGCAAACTACACTTACCGGGCGCAGTTTACAGTATCACCTTGTATGGTTACTTTTTTGGCAGTTCGCACATTGTCGGTCGCACTTCGTGTTTCTTTAGGGGCTTATTTTCTGGTGCGAGCTCTACCTGTTGAAGATATTAAGACTATCTTAGCGATAAATCCCTTTGTTATCTCTCCAAGTACGCCTTGCAGGCCCTACTTTAACTTTAACTTTAACTTTAACTTTAACTTTAACTTTAACTTTAACTTTAACTTTAACTTTAACTTTAACTTTAACTTACTTTAACTTTAACTTTAACTTTAACTTTAACTTTAACTTTAACTTTAACTTTAACTTTAACTTTAACTTTAACTTTAACTTTAACTTTAACTTTAACTTTAACTTTAACTTTAACTTTAACTTTAACTTTAACTTTAACTTTAACTTTAACTTTAACTTTAACTTTAACTTTAACTTTAACTTTAACTTTAACTTTAACTTTAACTTTAACTTTAACTTTAACTTTAACTTTAACTTTAACTTTAACTTTAACTTTAACTTTAACTTTAACTTTAACTTTAACTTTAACTTTAACTTTAACTTTAACTTTAACTTTAACTTTAACTTTAACTTTAACTTTAACTTTAACTTTAACTTTAACTTTAACTTTAACTTTAACTTTAACTTTAACTTTAACTTTAACTTTAACTTTAACTTTAACTTTAACTTTAACTTTAACTTTAACTTTAACTTTAACTTTAACTTTAACTTTAACTTTAACTTTAACTTTAACTTTAACTTTAACTTTAACTTTAACTTTAACTTTAACTTTAACTTTAACTTTAACTTTAACTTTAACTTTAACTTTAACTTTAACTTTAACTTTAACTTTAACTTTAACTTTAACTTTAACTTTAACTTTAACTTTAACTTTAACTTAACTTTAACTTTAACTTTAACTTTAACTTTAACTTTAACTTTAACTTTAACTTTAACTTTAACTTTAACTTTAACTTTAACTTTAACTTTAACTTTAACTTTAACTTTAACTTTAACTTTAACTTTAACTTTAACTTTAACTTTAACTTTACTTTAACTTTAACTTTAACTTTAACTTTAACTTTAACTTTAACTTTAACTTTAACTTTAACTTTAACTTTAACTTTAACTTTAACTTTAACTTTAACTTTAACTTTAACTTTAACTTTAACTTTAACTTTAACTTTAACTTAACTTTAACTTTAACTTTAACTTTAACTTTAACTTTAACTTTAACTTTAACTTTAACTTTAACTTTAACTTTAACTTTAACTTTAACTTTAACTTTAACTTTAACTTTAACTTTAACTTTAACTTTAACTTTAACTTTAACTTTAACTTTAACTTTAACTTTAACTTTAACTTTAACTTTAACTTTAACTTTAACTTTAACTTTAACTTTAACTTTAACTTTAACTTTAACTTTAACTTTAACTTTAACTTTAACTTTAACTTTAACTTTAACTTTAACTTTAACTTTAACTTTAACTTTAACTTAACTTTAACTTTAACTTTAACTTTAACTTTAACTTTAACTTTAACTTTAACTTTAACTTTAACTTTAACTTTAACTTTAACTTTAACTTTAACTTTAACTTTAACTTTAACTTTAACTTTAACTTTAACTTTAACTTTAACTTTAACTTTAACTTTAACTTTAACTTTAACTTTAACTTTAACTTTAACTTAACTTTAACTTAAATAGGGTTAGTAAATACGTCCATATTCTTAGGGTACTAAGTTTGAAAAGTAGTAAAAGACAAAATATTGTTGATGCGCCGAAATGAAATAAACGCACATATGCTCCCGTGTATGAGAATGCATACATACATACAAAGACCAATTCAAACGCAGGGCAACCTTCTTCAAAATGCGCCTCTTTGCGACTGAACGGCTGAACTCGTGCAATGCGCGAGCATAAAAATGAGAATAAGAATGAGAGAGCAAAAATCCCGAATGCACACGAAGCGCCGGGGCCTGCTGCTGAGAGCACCGGGGGCCTGTCGATAAAAATTTTTTGTGTCCAAATTCGTTGAATGAAATGACCAGTCTATATGTTGTATGGTTAGTGGTAGTATTAATTTATCTGTCCCTGGTAGGTGTCTAAGAGCAACGGAGCCATTTAACATACCTGTTTGTAAGTCAAACCATGGTTGAATAGAACCTATGCCACATTCGACGGTCTTGTATGCAGAAGGCGTCCAAAATACTTCCAATAGAGATACCAGCTTGAAATTTTTTCTGCAGCTAAATAATTCCATATTGATGCTATATATATAAAATTGGCACGTATATAAGCTTTATCTTCGCGCCAATTTAAAGTATCAAATTAAAGCAGACTCCTAAGGTTATGCAACATTAGTTATTTTCAACATGAATATACTAAACGCTTAACTTTTAATATATATATTCGAATTTAATAATACATCATTAAATAACAAAAAAATTATTATTTTAAACGACAATAACAACAGTTTATTACATTAAACTGTTGTTATTGTCGTTTAAATAATGTTATTTAAAAAAAAAAAATGTTAATTCAAACACAGAACCATTACTGAAATGATTTTTCTAAAATGGATTTTGTGCTTTTAAATATTTTTACCATGGTCAAATGCATAGCCGTGATTTTCGATGTAAGATTGTAGTAAATTAAAAATTTCTTTAAATGTTTTAGAGCTTGAACCCTTGCTAGCGCACCAAAATTGCAAAATATAACTGCGCGAAATCTGGCACTGATAAGATGTTCCTATGGCAAATAATAAGTATCAGATTAAAAAAATAAAATTTTACACGGTTTGAGAACGCCGATCCAGTTGTTGTAACTGGTAATAGAAAAAAAATATAACAATTATTAATTTCTTTGCATGTAGTGCTATTTAAGTCCAATAGATTTACAGAACACCATGTTTGAAAAGCATTAATGTCCGTTTGTAAGTCTGAACAGAGGGAAATAACGCTATGTTGCAGACATAACTTAACGTCATCTGCGTGCTTGAGGACCGGCGACTTTGTCAAAACTAGAAGGTGATCGTAAATAAATAAGGTAAGCAGAAGTGGGCAAAGGTGGCTTCCTTGTGGGACGCCTGAAGTAACTTGGGTCATTTTAGAGAATCCAGGCAGATTATCCTTAACATAATCAAAGTTCCCTTGCTTGCTAACAAATTTCCTAGGGAAACAAGTATTTGGGGGAAAAAACAGCTGACTGCCGCTACTGCTCTTAACAAAAGCCTTCTGCTGTTCTTAATATTTGTTCATTATTGGTGCACACATTAGTGTTAAAATCAGTAAAAAAAAATCAATGGAAGCCCAAAATAACAAATTCTACTTATTTTAAAGGCAGTGTGAAACTTTTTTTTTTACGTTTTATAAGTTTATTGAATCTTCTCTAGAAGAGACTTACAATAAATATTCAAATCTTAACCTATACTGTATTATAATTGTTAATTGGTTAATGGCCCTAAGTTGGGCATGAGTGGGCGGTCGTTGCGCTGTAACCGAGAGTGGTTACTGAGCCGCCTGAGCTGCCTGGCTAGTTGGTTTGGATGTATTGATAGTCTAGCTTCGTACTTCGAGACCTTACTATCAATTTCATCTGTGGATATTTGCGTTCCGAATATACCAGGGGGCCCCAGTTATTGTTCGCAGTATCTTCGACTATATTCGTTGGATGATTTCTATGTTGCTCCTGCTTGCGTTTTCCCAGAGTTCAGGTTGGCTTTAAACAAGAGTTGTAAATAACTACTTTGAGATCCAGTAGCAGGGGTGAGCGGGAATTGATGAGCCAGTGGAAACTGTTGGCCTTGAGTTTTAGAGAAATCTTCTTCGCTTCAATGTGCTTTCTCCAGGTAAGCCGCCTGTCTAAGTGGATGCCCAGGTATGTGAATTCGTCGGCTTGGGGGATTTGTTTGTTGTTTAGGGCCAGTGGTGGGCAGGTTGCCCGATTGAGTGTAAACGTAATATGTTTGCATTTTTGTTCGTTGACTTGTATGCGCCAATCTGCTAGCCATTTATCTACGGCTCCCACGTGGTTTTTTAAATACGCTGTTGCTGTTTTTGGACATTTTGAACGACTGGTTATAGCTGTGTCATCAGCAAAGGTGGATAGAGTTGTCTGACTGCTTGTGGGAATGTCAGCCGTGTAAGGGACATACAAGATCAGTCCGAGCACACTTCCTTGGGGTACTCCAGCTTCGATTTTGTGGTTGGCGGAGAAGAAATGTTTGCATCTGACAGCAAATACTCTGTCGTTAAGGTAAGATTAAAGTAATTTGTGGGTCGAAGGCTTGAGATATGTCTAGGAATAAGGCACTGCAGTATTCCCTGCATTCAAACGCTGTGCTTATTTCAGCTGTTATGCGATTTACCTGTTCGGTAGTTCCGTGATTTTCCCTGAAGCCAAACTGATGTAGGGGGATCGCTCTGTCATTTTGGAGGTGTGTTCTGAGGTGGCACAAAAGCAGTTTTTCAAATAGCGTTGATAGGGACGGAAGGACGGTTGGGATTTGTCTTTGCCTGGTTTTGGTATCATTGTAATAACAGACTTTTTCCATTGTGTGGGAAAATAGACCCATTTAAGAATTGAGTTGAATATGGTGGTTATGCTTTTGACTGCGCATAGGGGCAATTCAATTATCATTTTAGGCGAAATCAAATCATGGCCAGGGACTCTTTTTGGATTCATCTTTTTTGCAATGGCTTTTATGATTGTGCTTGATTCAAGAATTATTGTGGAGCAAGGCTCCGCTGGTGAGATGTTTGGTAAAGTGAATTGGTTTGTCGGCGGATGAGGTTGGAAGACATTTTTTAAGTAAGAGGCGAATATGTTGGCCTTTTCCTCGTCACTACGGGCCCATCCGCCTGTTGGTGATCTAATTGGAAATCGGGTTCTATTGGTGGTTGAATGTTTGGGTGGAAATTTGTTGCTGAGGGCCAAAGGTGGGCTTTATAGGCACGTTGAGACTGATTCTTTTCAGTTAGTAAAGCTTTAGACAACTTCCGACAAGCTTCTTTAAACCTTTGTTTAGTGGCTGGGGAGCGGTGTGCCAGTCTCGGCGAAGTCGCCGCTTTTCTTGAAGGAGCGACTGGATCTGTGTAGTTGTACGTGTAGTTTTTGGGGGGGATGAGGCTGAAAGTTCGGGTGTAGAGTGTTTGGCAGCAGAGGACATTACATCCGTTATATGTTTAAGTGAGTCTTCAATATCAGCTTCACAGGAGATTTAAGTTTCGATTTCAAAGTGTGAGCTTATATACTTTTTATACTTTAGCCAGTTTGTTTTATTGGATGTCAGAAATTGTGGTCGTTCTACAAACTGTGGATGTTCAGATAGACAGAGTAAAACCGGCGAGTGGTCAGATGACAGTTCCGCCAGAGTTTCAACATGTATCAGCCTGGACGGCACTCTCCTAGTTACAGCAAAATCGATAATGTCTGGTTTTTTGTTCGGATCTGCTGGCCAGTATGTGGGAGTACCTGGTGAAACAAAGTCGGGCTTATTACCGGGTTTGATAATAGCGTTGTATAATTGGCGTCCTTTGGGGTTAATAAGACGAGAGCTCCAGTAGTGGTGTTTCGCATTATAGTCACCGGCAGCTATAAAACAGTTACCGAATGAGTTGTAAAAGCCTAAAAATTCGTTCTCAGAAATATTAAATCGTGGGGGACAATACACAGCCATTAGGGTGACTGGACCGCTGGTTATGTTGATTCGTAGGGATGTGGCCTGTATGTGGTTGTAAGCAAACGCCTCCAGAGGGTGATGCCTAATGCGCTGTTTGATAAGGATTCCGGTCCCTCCGTGAGCTTTGCCGTCTGGGTTGTTGCTTGCATAGAAGATGTAGCCAGTGAGATAGAAATGGTTTTTATTGGTTATGTGCGTTTCTAAGAGGAGCATGATATCGATGTCCTGGTTGTTTAAGAACTGTAGAAGTTCAAGTCTATGCTGCGAAGCACCGTTAGTGTTCCAAAAGCATATTCTTAAGGGATTCATTTAAGTTGACTTTTGTTTGATTAGAAGTTTCATAAGTTCCTGGAGGGTACCTTGCATTGAAGCATGATGTTCGTGAGTGTAGCTAAAGTAGCTTCGATGCTGTTTTGTATGTGTGGAGTGTAAGTCTGGTTTTGTTGGTCTTTGAGCGTTTTGCTCTGGAAGCGGAGTATATTTCGGTTTTGGTAAAGGCGGGTGGGGCTGTAATGCTTCGGGTTGAGCAGTTCTTGTAGGCGGCAATCCAGGGTATCGAAATGCAGCCGCAAACGAAACTCTAGGAGTGGCTTGCGAAGGAATGTAAAGATTTGGCTGAGCAACCTGTTGGGCGGAGGATGGTTGTTGGCGCCTCTGGTTGAGCCGACTCTTGATCTCTTTATAGACGGGGCATCCCCTGCAATTAGCAGTGTGGTTTCCACCACAGTTGCTACACGGTTGACTCGATACCCTTTATTACAACTTGAAGTCCTTTGCTACTTTTGAGTTGGTAGGTGTAATAATTAACACGCTCACCGTCCAGGAAGTTTGTTACAGAGCGGTAGTTGGCTTCATTAGTGATCTGGAGCTTGGTTTCAGATATATTACCTCTTTTTAAAATAGTAATATAAAAGTTGTTTTGCCCAATTTTTTGCTTGAGTATATTGATTAGATCTGAACAATTTTGATCGCTAATGTAGATAGGTGGTGGCTTTACAATTTTATTGGCTTGGGGTGGTTGACCGTCATCTTTTTCTTGCTCGCCAAGTATGGCAAATTTGTTTCCAGAAGTTGCCTTAGTGGTGTTGTTTGAAGTTTTCGTAAGTTTAGGCAAATTTGCTTTTTTAGCTTTTTGCGGAATAAGTTTTCTTTTTATTTGTACATACCGATCGATCCCAGTCTGTACAAGCGTAGATTGTGAGAGCTCTGCAGCAGAAGCTAATATTGTTCGCGATGCCAAAATCGGCCACACGTTGGTCGATGTTGAAGTTGTTGTTGTTGTAGTCGATACGACAGTTGTTATTGAGGGCATCGTATTAGTGAACGCACAAGCTGATGTAGTCGGTGCGTCTATGGGTGGAAGGGGGGAAGGGCATTGCGAACTCCATGACTGAGTTGGAGCAGCGCAGCTTGAGTTGGTAAATGGTGCTGGCGAAAGAGACCGAGCTCTCTGAGTAGCGGGCGGCGACATTGCACTAGTTGTTATGTTATTTACTGTCTCCGATGAGACAATTGCTAGGTATGCATTATTTTTCGAAGACGAAGACAGTTGAAGCGAAGACAGTCGACGCGCGTCTTGCTGTTGTTGTTGTTGTACACGACTTTGACTCACTGGCTTGCTGTTGGCACTTTTCAATAACGTACCCGCAGACATTGTTATTTAGATTAATTTATTTAAATCTTCGTATTTGTTATTAGATTTGTAATCGCTCGGCGGAGCGATCGGAAACACGTCTACCTCGGATAGTTGATTCTGTTGATTCTTCTGATGGAAACTGACCAACAAAAGTGTTGAACAACTCGTGTTAATTAGCTGCTTGGCACCAGTGTTGCCAAAGATGATGAAAAAGGTCTCGCTTTGCACAATTAGTACATTAAATTAAAGGGTAATAAGAACCAAAACAGCTTTATACTAAACTAAGATAATTTAAACTTCTAACCATATAAAAACAAACCGAAAAGCGCTTGCTAAAAACAAGTGTACCATGACAACCTTTGCTTTGTTTCTATCAAATTCGTTCGGAAACTAGAACAAGTGCGGCGGATTTGCAAAACTCAAGATAGTAAGAACTAAAGCGATTCTGAGGTGCCATCACAAAATTATTTTTAAAAAGTCAAATATATTACTATTAACCAAATCTATTATGCAACAATGTTTAAAAACATCAAAGAATAAGGTAAAAATATCATTTGCACTTTATATTATCGCAAAGTATTTTAAAAGAACTAATTTCTGTTCAGACGGATCTGAATCCGTATGCCAAATGCTTGGCGAAAAGTTTCCGTGAGTTTTTCGCGGAACTTAACAGAGAGTTAACAAACGGAACTTAGATTCCGTGCAAATATTTCGGAAGTGAAAATTGGAACAGGTCTGTGAAATTCGAATCCGTCTAAATCTTTTGGAAGTAAAAACTGGAACAGGGCTGAATATAAAAAGTTTACGTGATCATCATCCCACAACCCCTAAAAAAACCCCCACTGTTTGCATGTTAATGAATCGCTTCACAAGTTATTAAATACCGTTGATTGTTTTATTAAAATAAAAAATACATGGAAATATATTAACAACTATTTTAAGTATACTAGAATTAGAGTATTAGTTTTAATCAAAACGAATATTTTATTTATCTATTGGTTTTATTTTTCAATCATACTTTCAGTTCCTAGTTTCATAACTCCTAAGCCTACTACATTTGCAATTGCAGCAATAATATTTGAAGAATCCAAGTTAAATTTGTTTCTGTTTTTTGAATCAGACATTTGTTTTTTTGTTTCGCAAACAACACATATTAGTTGATCATGACGTTTTGCCGAATTGTAATTAAGACAATCCTTATGAAAGGAATGTTGGCAAAGAAAATAAATGGTTTGCATGTTCAAGGTTTCATGGCAAATATTACATTTATCATTACGAAATTCTATAGGATTGTTTGTGTAGAGAGCTAGTACGCAACCAGATCTCTTAATCTTATCATTTAAATTTGCAACCAACTGTTGTTCATTTGAAGAATCCAATACACGACGCATATTTTGTTCCTTGAATACAGGTTTAATCTTCAATACTTTTATTTGATCATTGGAACACATACTTTTTAAAATCATAAGAAATGAGTTTTTACTTATATTCAAATCTAAACCGACTTCTGGATTGTTTTTAATTAAGGTATCTATACATTTATTTACTGTTTCATATTGAAAAACTTCAGCGTTCTGCTGGTTGTTAGGAATTGCTTTTATTCCACTTAAAAATGAAAAAAGTCTACAAATAATTAAAACCTTGTCTAAACGTAACCTCTCTTTTTTTAAAAAGTTCAGAACAAAACATGTAGAAACTTTGTTACCTCGCCATAAGGCAAGATACAGAATTAGTAAATAAAAATATAACTTTTCATCACAGGCTGGAAACGTTTCAATGATCTTAGCTAGCATTTTGGAACAATAATCGTTATAATCTTTCAAAATAGAAAAAAAAGAAAGAATATTTTTGAATTTTTTAACATTTTCCGAATTAATATTCTCCAAATAGGTAGTGGGGTCTACTATTAGCGTTTCCGATCCATATTCCAAAAACCGTTGCAATAAATCTTCAACTTTGTCCTGGTTTTGAAGTGTACACTCGAAATACATTTTTGATAAATCTGAAAGATTTTTTAAGTCCAAAGGGCTTGTAGTACTTAAAGGTTCAAGTCGATCCCTAATCTTCTGCATTTTGTGTTGAATTTGCTTACGATTAATGCAGCATTCCATGAGTTTTGCTTGATGCTTTGAAGACTTATCATATTTTCCCCATTCAGATAAGTAGTCTATAAGATAACAATTATATCGGGAATATAAAAGTTTGGAAATTACAGCATATGGCTTAACAAAACCAATTGTTTTAATAAATTCTTGAACTGCTCTACTTATGTCGCCTTTTAAAAGTAAATAGTTTCCGTAGTGAAACCGTACTAAAGCAGTTTCCGGTGAGGAAATACAGCCTTCTCGATTTAAAAACCTCAATGCTATATCGTACATATTTTTTTCAATTAGGAGGTGTATTTTATTTCTCATGTTGTGCTCTTCTAATATAAAGGCGTTGCAAGTATTTTCGTGAACAGTGTTACTTATAATATAGCAAAAGCCCTTTTCACAGATTATACAAAACAAATCTTGAAATTGCTTTTGAAAAACTATCATTTTGTTTTCGGTATCTACAACAAATAGAGTCGAGATGCTTTGGTTTGAATTTGATTTTATAGGATTGACAGCGACGACAAGATAATGACCCACCCAAGCAAGACATTTCTTTGTGCCTCGAATAGCAAAACAGGGACCCCTTCCATCGTTGGTGTAGCAATACACAGCATCTTCACGTCCCACTGCCAACATAGACTCTTCAAAATCTTCGTCACCAGCCTTACGAATCGTGCAGCAATGGTTGATATATTTTGAATCATTATCATTATCAAGTACAAATTGTTTATCCATGCAGCTTTTATCTTTTAACACGAAACAATAAACTCCTTGAGAACAAATTACGAATATAATTTTGGTTAGAATATCCATTTGCTTAGCTTTAATGTCGAAATGAACTCCATTTATTGGGCATCCAGATACAAAGTGTTGGCGAATGTTGGCAGAAAAGAGTCGGCTAATTTTTCCATAATGCAAAAGAATATCACCACTTTCGAAGCCTATTGCTAATGCAAGTAATTTTTCATCGACGACTTCTGCATCAATGCAAGAAGCAGCACTCGCGACTTGCATATATGCAGATGCAATAATTGGAGCTCCTTGCTTTTTTGTTAATCTTCTTAAATCGTATAGATCAATATGAATTCCATAATTGGTATCCTGGGTAGCAGTTGCTAGCAAGTTATTTGAAGTAAGGGAACAAAGTCTTATCGTGTTCCGTGCGGGCTGAGACTTAAACGTAATACACTCCCAACTCGAAAAGTATATGTGAATATTTTTGTTTTGATCGCAAATCACTATTCTTATTTTTATGTCGTCAGTTGTTGATTTGGATTTGTTAAAGCAGTAACACGATATTTCTGACGTGTTCAGGCATTTTACTGACGGTAAAGCGGTTATATGGAAAAGATCAACTTTTTTCCATTCCAACACGCTCGTTTCCATTTTATTTAATTTATTTACTAAATTCAATGTCAGTGTCAAGCTACAGTACTAGCACCAGTTTGACACAGGAGAGCGAACGAAATACGAATGTACTTTTTTGTACACTGTCCGTAAAATTAACAACGGCCAGTTATGGCCTAGTCCCACAGAGTACCATCAACAATATCTTTGACAGATGGTCCGTTATGGACCAAAATAATATAATTATTTAACCACTAATCAATAAAGCATTAAAATGAAATAAAAACTGGAGAAAATACTTCTAAAAGAGTCCGATAATAAAAAATACCCTCCTCAAAAAATTCTGCATACGCCATTGTGATTTCATCAATATATCAAAATTCCCAAACGTTTCGCTTGGATGGGCCCTGTGGGACTGGGCTATAAGGTTTTGTCGTTCCTGGATAATGAATTAACGTTCCTAGCCGCACGATTCTAGCCGATATTTACCCGATGTTTTTTCGGTGCAACTGTAAAGTCTTGGCGTGAATGTGTTAACATATGTATAATTTAAAATGATCTTTTGTTATTTTATTATTCTAAGCTCTTTATTATGTTAATCGTTTCGCTGTCATTTCTTGAGTGCTCGGTCTGTGTTCTTAGCTTAGCTTAGTTCTATCTGCTGTGCAGTCGGCGCTGATGGCGTGTGTCAAATTACGTTTGCACTTAAAGAGTGCTGATCCTGCAGATTTGGCTAACATTGTTGCCGATGGTACATGCACACTACATATCCCTCCTTTTAAAAAATAACGTAATATATGAAGTTATTTTATTATAATATATAATTTTTTTTTGTGTTCTTATATCGATAATATGTTGTAAAATATAAAGGAATATTAAAATGTTAATCAATCAAATTAATACTTTTATTTTAGATTGATAACTTTTAATAAAGTAATGCGGTTTTTGTTAAAAAAATAAAACTTGAAGAATATTATACTTAATAAAAAGAAAAGTGTTATAGCCTGATTCCATTGGCGCATTAAAACGCATTTAGCCTAATGCGCATTTATTTACGCAGGGAATCCGGCTAAATGTCGCATATAAAACAAATGTGATTATTAAATGCGATTAAAAACAATTCTCCCCGAAAATACCGATGTTTAACGATATTTTGATCGTGCCACCACTACAACAGCTGTTTTCTATATGCAAGGTTGGTGCAATTCTTGATGTCTTTTGAATATAAAATCTATTTTGTATAAAAATGACTAAAACCTAGAGCGCACGCTGCAAATTCTGCTCGCAGTACCACAATGCGTTACTGCTGGATCTCTGGTAGGAAATGACTCCCACATATACGGGGAATCTTGCCTATTTAAGAAACTATGGTGGTCTGCATTGCAAACCCGTCAAAAAACACCATCAGCTTCCCTTTCTTTTCGCCTAAGTTGGCAAATGCCTCGATAGCATTATGGATGACCTGCTGAGCACTAAGGATATCCGTAAACTTGCTCATATTCATGATTTTTAATTCATTTCCTTCTGATTTCCGACAGTTCAAAAGTAAACAAGCCCAGATCAGTTGTTCGTGCCACTCACATGTCGGAGTAGCATTAGCTAAATGCTAATGCGCCAATGGAATCAGGCACATTTGAAAAGTCCACTAATGTCACTGTTAAATAAAGATTAAAATATTAAATAAAATTTGGGAAATGTATGATCTATGAATTAATGAGTGCCACGAACAGCTGATCTGGGTTTGTTTACTTCACAATTTTGGCAAATCCAAAAGAAATAATTAAAATTAATGAACATAAGTTAGTTAACTAAACTCTTTAATGCTCAGCAGGACATCTATAATGCGACCGAGGCATTTGCCAACTTGGAAGACAAGGAAGAGAAGCTGATTGCGTTGTTATGACGGGTTTGCAATGGAGACCACCACAGTTTCTAAAAAGGACAAGGATCCTCGTATATGTGGGAGTTATTTTATGCCAGAGATCCAGCAGTAATGCATTGTGGTTTGCAGCGTGCGCTCTAGGTTTCAGTCATTAATATACAAAATAGATTTTATATTCAAAAGACATCGGGGAAAATGGTTTTTAATCGCATTTAATAACCGCATTTATTTTAAGTGCAGCATTTAGCCTTATGGGATTCTCTGTGTAAATAAATGCGCATTAGGCTAAATGCGTTTTAATGCGCCAATGGAATCAGGCTATTATTTAAAATCTTTTATATTCTTGTCATATATTTGATTTTGCCGTTTTTTGTGTTGTTCAATAATTGATCGTGTTCTTTTTTATGCAAGTTTACTGTGGCCAGCCAAACCAAAGTCGTTGACCACAGTTTACGTAAACAACATCGCTCCGGCCAAATCGCTGACCATGCAATAAGTCGGATGCTCGTGCCCATACGGCAAACACTGCATATTTGCGTGGCCGCTGCGAGCCTCTGTTAGCTTTAAGTCAATCCCTTAAGTTCCGTTCTGATTTAAATTAAACAATTTATCATTTGAACACTGACTGAGTAGCCAACAACCAACAACCAGCAGCCTGCAGCCAGCAGTCAGCAGCCAACAACCAACAACCAGCAGCCTGCAGCCAGCAACCAGCAACCTACAGGCAGCAGTGGACCTGACGTATACCCACGCCGAGAGGACAGGAGAGGACAGGACCGTTCATCTCACTAATATTTTAATTGGCGTTCAACTAGTGGTAACTTTTTACCCACGGATAAATCAAAAATTTGGAAGTTTAAAAGAAACGAACACACAATTCACAAAACATGTAAGTGGATCCTTCGCCAAATCTTATATGTCTTCGACCAAAAACTTATGTAAAGTCTCAGGGAAGACAAGCATTAAATTCTGTCCCTGTAACAACAAAGCAAAAAATTTAAAATACATACATAAATACGAGTGTGAAGTGAGTTTTTGGAAAATCTCAGTATTTATAATTTATAATTTAACAGCCACAGTTAGGTTATTTTTTATTGTGTCCGGTGGAGGAAATTTACCCAAATACTCCAGTAAACATTTTATTTCAAGAAAAACTATTTCTTTTGGTGTGATTGGCAGGATTTTAAGCAAACAAATTATAAAAACTTTAATTTTCAATGCGAAATTATTTAACAACATAATAAATTTATTAGTTAAAATAATGCCTCATAACTTTTCTTTCTGTGTAACGGCGCATCGCTATTTCGCCTGCCGTTTCAGTGAATTTTTTTCTCTGTGTTCTAAATTTAATTTAATGCAGCGGCCGCACATTTGTTCACCCTGCAGACATTGTTGGTGTTTTTATTGTCCCGCATATTGAAAGGAAATACAAAGCCCAAAGTCTTTCGACTTTGTCTTTGTTTGTGGAGCACTTTGGCTTATGCGCGCGAATTTCTCTGCTATTAAATCCAGCTGCCCATAAGTAATCCGTTTCTCGAATATAGAAACAAGAAGCAATACTCGAGAGACTCAGAGTCCGAGAGTGAGGGAAAGCTCCACACCTCAACCCCAATACTAAGGACCCCAGCCTCCCTTCAAAAATGGATCCCGAGCAGCTCCGAGCTGTTATACAGGCCGTCTTTAGCAATGCCCATGCAGAACAGACCGCCCAAAGCCAGCTGAGGGAGCAAGCCGTTAGGAATCAAATTGAGGAATTGGCCGTGCGAGTGGCGGCAGTCAACACCACGTCAGCTCCAGCCCAGACCCCTCAGTTAAGAACATATAAAGCCATAGAGATAGAGGTCACCGTTCAATGTAGCGAACCTCAGGACGCCGTAAAGTGCTTGCCCGAATTCGCGGGAGCACAGGAGACATACGTCTTCCTGGCGCAGGCGGCCATAGCGGCCTCATTTGCAAAATATAGTTTCCAAACAGGTGCTCTGCTCCACGCAGTAACAGGCTTCGTGAAAATAATTCCGAGCCCATGGATATTGACTCTTCACTGTCCAAAATGCACAAGCCTCCTCAGGCACCGGCTTACCAAAACAGAAAGCCGGCCGTGTCTGATCGATCGGGCCCGCACAAAAGGCAGAGAGTTAACCACGTCGCGCAGAGCGCGGGCGAAACTGAAGAAAAATACACCGCCGCAGCTTCCAGTGTAGCGGCCAAAATCGATGATGAACCATCTTAGAGTATGACTCAGATGTAATAAATTTTTTAGGGGAAGATCCCTGCTGCCCGTCATCAGACAAAGAGTAGCGGGGACTGACTTGAGATTCCATATCGACACGGGCGCGTCGAAAAGTTTTATCCGACCTCACAAAGGATTGAAAGGCGTTCGCCCAGTAGACTCCCCATTTACCATTCATTCAATTCATGGAGGTACAACTTTCACGAATAAATGCTTCGTCTCAATATTCAATTTAAGGCTCCTTTTTTCATACTACCAGACTTGACTACCTTTGATGGAATAATCGGCCTCGACCGATTAAAACAGGCAGGGGCTTCACTATGCCTAGCTTCCGGCCATCTAAAATGGGGCACCGAAGTAGAGCAGATTAATGTCCATACGTGCGCTGATGTAAACTTCATCAACGTGGATTGTTCAGATGCACCGCCATTGGCAAAAAACGCGTTCTTAGAAATGCTAAAGACCAGGAAAAAGGCTTTTGCAGACCCTAATGAGGCTTTACCTTACAACACATCGGTGCACTATGGGGCCAACGACCACATTTTTTGGCCAAAACCCATTTTTAAAAAGTAGTTAAATATATTATTTTTTAATCGCGATGGATAGGAATCTTAATAAGATAATAATTTTGTTGCAAAAACAAAATTTTAACAGAGCGCATTACTGTTAAGCTATTAGCTGTCAAAGTCAGCTGTTTGTGCAGCTTGAAGCGAGCGCTGTTAAGTCGTAAATTTTTCTTTCAAATTTAACTTTAAAAAAGAAGCAAAAAACCAATTTAAGTGCAATTTTTATCGATTGTGGTGTGGGCGTAACCCCGCCCATTTTTTTTATAAAACCTTGCTTTTCGTATCAAAGACTTAATTTAAAAAACAAAACCCGAGAAAATTTCTTCGTTTTTAAGTTATTAATTAATGTCACAAAAAGTAGTCGTTTGCCCATCAGAACGGTTAGTGAGGAGCCCATATACGCGAAAGTATACCCGTACCCCATGGGAGCAGCGGATTTCGTCAACAAAGAGATTTAAGATCTGCGTAAAAATGGGATAATTCAGAAGTCGGTATCCCCTTACAACAATCCGATATGGGATGTGGATAAAAAAGGGACCGATGACCTTGGAAACCGAAAAATGCGACTAATTATTGACTTTCGCAAATTAAACGAAAGAACCGTGTCTGACAAATATCCCATGCCAAGTATAAGAATGATATTAGGCAACCTAGCTAATGCTAAATATTTCTCAACACTGGACCTCAAGTCTGGCTATCACCAAATCATACTCGCAGAACGCGACAGAGAAGAAACTTCTTTCTCAGTAAATGGGGGAAATACTAATTCCGCAGATTACCGTTTGGCCTCAAAAATGCAGGCAGCATTTTTCAGAGGACCATCGCTTCCTTGGGTTTATAGTCACTTGTAACGGAGCTACAACAGACCCAGAAAAGGTAAAGGCCATAAAAGAATTTCCGGAACCCAAAAGTGTTTTTGAGGTACGATCATTTCTAGGCTTAGCCAGCTACTATCTATGTTTCATTAAGGACTTTGCAGCAATAGCGAGGCCGATATCGGACATCCTGAAGGGGGAAAACGGAACAGTTAGTAGACACATAGTCACTTGTAACGGAGCTACAACAGACCCAGAAAAGGTAAAGGCCATAAAAGAATTTCCGGAACCCAAAAGTGTTTTTGAGGTACGATCATTTCTAGGCTTAGCCAGCTACTATCTATGTTTCATTAAGGACTTTGCAGCAATAGCGAGGCCGATATCGGACATCCTGAAGGGGGAAAACGGAACAGTTAGTAGACACAGGTCACGAAACATTCCGGTTCAGTTCTCTGAGGCGCAACAACAAGCGTTCCAGAAACTACGAAATATCTTGGCATCCGACGACGTTATGCTAAGGTACTCCAACGTTATGCCAAGGTCGCCCAATAACAATGATCTCAAGGACATTGACAGACAGGGAGGTTAAATACGCCTCTAACGAGAGGGAAATCTTAGCCATAATTTAAGCACTGGCCAAGCTGCGAAACTATTTATATGCAGTAAAAGATATAATCATCTATACTGACCACCAGCCATTATCATTCGCAGTATCGGAATCCAATCCGAATGCAAAAATCAAACGATGGAAAGCTCGCATCGACGAGTCCGGCGCTAAAATGTTTTATAAGCCCGGCAAGGAGAATCTCGTCGCGGATGCCCTCTCCAGACAGCAACTTAACGTTGTGGAGGCGGAAGAAGCATATTCGTGTGCGGCCACTATCCACAGTGAAGTCTCGCTCACACACACCATCGAAGCAACGGAGAAGCCGTTGAATTGCTTTCAGAACCAGAAAACTCTGGAGGAAGCACGCTTTCCGTCTAAACGCAGCTTCGTGCTCTTTGGAAATAAGAGACGGCACAACATTGACTTCACGTGTATGGAGTCTCTGCTTGAGGAACTCGCGGACACCATAGTCCCCAAGGGCGTAAATGCCATACATTGCGATCTGCATACGCTAGCAATGATACAGGATAAATTGGTCCGGCAATTCCCAGCCAACAAATTCTGGCATTGCAAAAACCGAGTGACAGACGTTTTTGCAATTGCGGAGAGACGGGAAATCATTACTGCCGAGCACAATAGGGCACACAGATCGGCACAGGAGAATGTCAAGCAGGTGCTTTCCGAATATTATTTTCCTAAAATGACTAAATTAGCCAACGAAGTTGTCCAAAACTGGAAGACCTGCGCGAGGGCCAAATATGATAGGCACCCCAAAAAACAGGAAATCGGCGAGTCACCAATCCCGTCCCATGCAGGGGAGATGTTACACATTGATATCTTTTCAACGGACAAGAAATACTTCGCCCAGGACGTGGTAAGAAGCCGGGAGAACGCATCCCGGCAGAATAGGGTCTTCGAGGTTGGTGAAAAGGTATTGGTAAAATCCAACAGAAGGCTAGGAAATAAACTTACACCCTTGTGTGAGGAGAGAGCCGTAGAAGCGGACCTGGGGACCACGGTCCTCATTAAGGGGAGGTGGTCCACAAGGACAATCTTAAATGATACAACCAACGATGTCCTTCTTTATTCATTTTTATTACGCCTTTAAACCATTTTGCATAAATTCTTACTAGCTATAAGTTTCATTGCCACCGGCGTCGGCGTTGACGGCCAAATACTAGTGTGGGAGGAGTTCGCGTTCCTCACTCATACAGCGAACCTCTCGGAATATGCGCGCGTAGTGGAGGAAACAGAAAATTTGATCAGCATGTTTCCACTGTCCCATGTGAAGAAGCTTCTAAGCGTAGATACCGCCCACCTCCAGGACTTGTTGGAGTCGCTGGACATTCATCATCGAGTAGCTATGAGTTTAGATTTCTTAGGATCAGTGCTAAAAGTCGTATCAGGGACACCGAACGCCTGCGATTTAGAAAAAATCAGATTTACAGAAATGATGTTAGTTGAGTCAAGAAATAGGTAAATTGAAATGAACACTTAAATTCAAAATCAAATTATTCAGCTAGCCTCGACCGTTAATCAAATTCTGAGATTTGCCAAAAAATCAGAAGTAGATACTGGACACTTATATGAGGCACTACTTGCTAGAAACAGAATACTGATGATGGAATTACAGAATTTAATGCTTGCAACAACCCTTACCAAAATTAATATTGTTAGTCCAAATATTTTAGACCACGAAGACTTTAAATCTGTTTGGCTTGAGGAACCCACCAACACTCCCATAGGGGATCTTTTGTCTGTTTCGTCCGTGAAGATTCTACAGTCCGTTAACGTTTTACACTTCATCATAAAATTTCCTAAAATAAAATTAGCATGTAAAAAGATAACCATTTTTCCAGTCGCCCATAGTGAGACAATGCTGCAGATATAGGCAACACTGTAGCGGAATGCGGCGGAGAAATTCACGCCGTTAAAAACTGCACCATGTCACCAGTTCAAGGTTCGGGTGGACTATGGAACAGAAGTCTGGATACATGGCACACACCTCATCACTTTCGACGAACAGGCCATGATAAACGAAACCCTCTTCATCAACCACGCTAACGCCCAGAAGAGAACTCCGGGGCAGAAAGCTCCCCCTATTGAACATCCAACCAACATGTTCTCAGCCTCCCGTACCTTCACCGCTTGAGTGAACGAAACTTTGAGTTTATCAAGGAGTTCAGAAATGAGATCGATTTATGCAATATGCTGCGCGCTCATCTGCGTGGGCCTCACTTACCAGCGACTAAGTAGAGCAAAAAGATCCGCAATCCAAATAAGAAAGTAATTGCAGAATTAGGATCGGCCGAGGGCGGCCTTAACATAGAAGGGGGAGTAGTTAACTGTGGCCAACCAAACCAAAGTCGTTGACCACGGTTTACTTAAACAACATCGCTCCGGCCAAATTTTTGACCAGGCAATGAGCCGGATGCTCGTGCGCAGACGGCAAGCACTGCATATTTGCGTGGCCGCTGCGAGCCTCTGTTAGCTTTAAGTCAATCCCTTAAGTTTAGTTCTGATTTAAATTCAATAAAGAGCACATCGCTCATAAAACAAACTCCGGCAACCGCCGTTAAACAATTTATCATTTGAACACTGACTGAGTCTCTAGGCCAGCAGTGAACGGGGGGCAGTTACCCTCCCAACGTGATCTTCCTAAATCATCATTTGGGAAGTCTTAGGCCAGCCGGCTAAGAGCCAGCAGCCAACAACCAGCAGCCAGCAGCCAGCAGCCAACAACCAACAACCAGCAGCCAGCAACCAGCAACCTACAGGCAGCAGTGGACCTGACGTCTGCCCACACCTAGAGGACAGGAGAAGCTACCGTTCATCTCACTAATATTTTAATTTGCATTCTTAAGTCTGAACTTTGATTTTTTGGCATAATCATCTATATTATATAGAGGAAATGAAATGTTTTATTTAGGCGTGTTACTAAACACAAGCTCATATGGACAGTAGTCATGTACCAAAGAGGGTGTCTGTTTTGTCGGACGAGAAATTTTCGGTGACTTCTTTCGATTGTACCTAAAGTCTGGTGGATGTGTGCGGTAGAAGTTATGTTTTCAATGTTTAGATATTTACACAAATCATTGATTACTGAATTCTTATATTCGGTTCCCATGTCCGTAATAAATGTATTTATTGGACCGTACTATAGAATAAAGGATTCAAATAGCTTTTGCTACCGTTTTTGCACTTAAATCTGGTATTGGAATGGCAACAAGGTATTTTGTTAAGTCACACATTAAGGTGACTGCGTATTCATAGGTTAGGTTACGGACCCATCGTATCCACTAACAGTCTATCAAATGCCTTAATTCCCTCTTTCCACACAGTCCATTCGTTGGAAACGGTTGGAATTTTCAACAAATGTGAATCTCTGATTCCTATCGTCAAAGCCTAAAAAAGTCATCAGGTCAACCATCTTTGTTTGTGTTTTCATGAGCTACAGCTGTTAAGATCAGCTGAAATTGGAAGGTGGATGTGCTCTGTGGAAATCGGAGTTTCACTTTTTTCAAAAATCCCAACGGTTTTTCAGGGATGGGCTGCGTGGAAAGAGGGTTGCACCGCAGAAACATCGGCTAACTATCGTATAAATTTATCCGTCAAAGTCCGTCAAATTTTAACGGCAGACTAACGGGGAAGTTTTTGGAACGGCAAAACCTTAAGGACCATCCCTTTAACGGATAGTGGAAAATGTATGGATCTCTGTGGTAATACCCTATTAAGTGTCTTGAGTACTGAGAAAATTTTGGTATATAACGTCTGTAATATTTGCAAAAAGCTTCGAATCTTCTTGATTCATCTGCATCAGAAGGGGCCGGGTATTTAATTATTACGTTATATCATCAAGTAAAATTCCTTTATTTGTGCATTTATGACCCAAGAATGTGACTAAGTGCATAGAAAATGAAAACTTAACGTATTTAAATTAATTAAATTATATGATTTTCAGAACAACCTATTACTACCAGGTCATCCATGTAAAGGAAAGCTTGTGATAGTTCTAATCCCGAGAAGGATAGTGTCATAATCCTTTGAAATGAATTAGGGGATATTTTTATACCATAGGGTAATCGTTTGAAACGGTAGGAACCAGCGCTCGTTGAAAATGAAGTTATGTCCCTGGAGTCTTTTTCTAAATTAGTTTGATGTTGATCGAGAATATCATCAATTTGAGGTAATGGGAATTTATCTGCTAATAACTTTTTGTTAATTTGTCGGTAGTCGATAACTAATCTCCATCTTTTTTCATCTGTTCCAGGAAGTGATTTTTTGGGTACAAGAAGTAATGGGGTATCTTTAAGTAGTTTTTCTATTTCTTTATCTATATCTTCTTTTTGGCTATGGGGTGTTCTATATATTTTAATATAAACTGGAACGGAATCTTATTTTTTTTTCATAAAAATTATTTGAGAATACAGGTTCTTTTCTAGTCCCGTTATATAAGTTGTTACGGACCTGGTTCTTCGATGGGGCAAGGCCGGCTAGCCAGTCCATCTCGTGGTGGGGTTCTTCCCAGCCCTCAGTCCGCACAATAGCCCAGCTGATCGGCCATCTCAGTCCGACGACATCAATAAAATCAAATGTAAACAAAACGAAATGCAAACAAAATAGGATAAATAATGATAAACATTGGACGTTACTGGAAACTTTACTTGCACCGAACAATTTGGAGTTTAGGTGATGTACTCCGACACCCCCACCCTGCCTGAGATCCGGCATGCATCCTTCGCCGAATCTCCCTTCCGATGGCTATCATCAGCCTACTCCAGGGTCAGTCTCATTTCCCCCTCCCCATAGACGAACACTTAGCACAACATCCTCACGTTACAATTTTATTATTAACCATAAACATTCATCTTAAATTTTTGCTTTATATCTCCTGCTAACCTAACGCATATATTTGCATCCCCTTGCTACAGCTGCGATGTCAAATTCATACGGCAACACTTCCTTTGAAATTGATTTAAATTTTTAATTACACCTTTGTTGACCCATACACGAATATATAAATATTGATCAATTCATGACTATTCATTTAAATTACCCTACCTATTTGGAGCTCCAACCAGGGGTTTAATATTGAGATCATTTTTTTATCTCGGGGTTTCTAAACTTGTTAATGTGAGACTTTTCCTCTTTCTACATTCGCATATAGTTGTGTAGGTTATTTACTTTACTTGCTAATTTACATCCCAACTGCTGCGAGACCTCCGCAAATTTACATATGTAATTTTATGCAAATGTATATTCTTTTCCTTGTTTCACGAAATTCTGATTATATCAAATTCTTTTTACTTACAAATACTATTTAAATTATTAAGGACATATGTTAATAAACAATATATGATGTATGTATGTGGGATATATATATAAGTTTAGTGGTGCATAAATAATTCAATAAATTAACATATAAACTTAGATTAAGGTGGACGAACGACTTTCATTTAAATTATTGGGACGAAATTTTAACTAATATTAAGGGGGAATGTTTTATTTAATTTACTTAAAAACTATTTTAAGTCTTTTATCAATGCTGAGTTCATATTTTAACTTTTGTAGAGCAATATTGTTTAATAGTCGACAAGAAAAATTTCAACGAAAACAAATCCCGTGCCAGTGTGGTGCGGCTAAATCAAAAGGTTTTGGGTATGTATATGGTTAAAGGAATAATTCTTCCTGTCGTGGTCTGGCCCGGAGCCGGTTGCACGTGGTCCAGATATCGTATAATTTATTTTATTTATTTATTTGTTTACTTCGCCAACGGTGACCTTAACCGGAAAATTTTAAATTTACTTTCCCTTTTTTTTTTCTTTTTATATTAAATTGTTTCTTTGGAACGGACTTACTTCTTCGTTGACGGTGCCTTCTTTTCCCGGTCCCGGTTGCCTGTCCTATTTCCTCGGCCAAACTCGTCCCGTTTCCTTTTCTGAAGATGTTCGTTATATTATCATGATACTACACTTTAGAATGATGGCCACTACCCCATCATCTAACTCACTTTTAATATTATATATATTATTTTCACTTCAATTTTCCGAACCACTTGCTGCTGTAAGAATTTTTTTGGAACTCGTGGTGGCCTGATCCCTTTCAGCCCTATTTATACCCTCTGCCCAGCACCAGCATCACCCGATTTTTTCCCTGATCCCTTTCTCGGTTTTTCGCCAACGGCAGAGACCTCTTCCATTTGCATCACGTAGCCGCTCGGCTCTCATTCAGCTATCGGTGTGGGTGCAGTTCCTCATGGTTTGGTGTGGGTGGAGATACTTCTGGGCCAGGGGAGGTGGTGGAATCTAAGAGCGGATTAAGGTTCTCTTTTCTGACCGTCAACCAGAGCGCCTCTTACTCTCCACACTTCCCCTCTCTTTCTTGGCCCTGCTAACCTTTGAAAAACTGGTCACACTACTATCTCTTAGGGCGATATTCCCCTGTCGATAGCTTTCAATTGCAACACCACACAAAAATTCGCGAGAATGCTGGCCGAAGCGAATTATTTGTAAACATTGAAAGATTGACTTGCCGTGAAATTGTGTTTATAGTGTTTTTAATAATCAAAACAACAACTTTGCTATCCTGCCTTGCCCCCCGATTCGCCTTTTGTGCCCAACGTAGGCCTACACCCACTAGACTCTTGTTTTGCTACCCAGGTATATATGTAAGTATGCGTGTGTACGGGTACAGCTACATCCACTATTTATATTTACATTTTTAGGTCTTTTGCGTGGAAAATCCCAACAGGCTTCCCCCCCAGATCCTCCAATTCGTAGGCATTGTTCCCTATAGGGCGTATGACTCGGCATTTCACATATTTTCGAGCAAACTTGGCATTGTACATCTTTCCAAAATTGCTCTGAGTGAAATTGCGTCTGTAGATTTCTTGGCCAGGCTTGGCATGGAAAACTCGCGCCCGTTTGTTATAGCGCTGACTGCTGCGTTCATATGCCTGATGGAGATTCTCCCGAATGTGATCGCGGATAAGTTGGCGCTTATCTACTGGATCCAGCGTCGTTATTTGATGTTCTGTCAAAGACTGTAGTTTTCTTGCCAGTTTGTAGCAGTTTCCATTTAGGAACATCTGTTGTCCAAATACTGCAAAGAACGGTGTTACACCCGTGGCCTCATGCACGGAATCACGAATCGACACTTCAATTTCCGGTAAGTATAGGTCCCAGTCTCGATGATCATTTTCTAAATACGTTCTAATTGCAGCTAGAATGGTCCGATTTACCCTCTCGGCTGCGTTGCTCTGTGGTGAATATACAGCGGTACGCATGTGTTGAATGCCGAATGCAGTGATCATGTCTTGGAATATTTTCGACACGAACTGTTTCCCATTGTCGGAGTGAATTACCTCAGGTACGCCAAATTTGTAAAACACCTCGTGCACCAGGAATTCGACCACTTTCCCAACACTCGCCTCCTTCATCGCTTTTAAAAAGGTAAATTTCGAAAAATGATCTACAACAACAAATATATATGCTTGTCCCTTTTTGGACCTGGGATACTTTCCAAGAAAATCTATATAGATCTTCTGAAACGGCCGTTCCGTGACTACTTCTTGACCAATTCCGACTTGACAACGATAATTTGGTGGTTTTGATTCCTTGCATTTGGTGCAATTCCGGACATACTCCCGCACTTGTGTCGTCATAGCCGGCCAGTAGAAATGACGTTTCAGACGATGAAGTGTCTTTTTCATCCCCCCGTGTGCAGCTTTGTGATCCTCGTGCGCGTTCGCTATTAGTGTAGATGTTATTCCTGCCGGGATCCACAGCTTCCAAATTGAGCCTTCTACTTGGTCGTCAAGTTGTTCGAATGTCGTTCTTTTGAAGACTAATCCTCCATCTACGCGTAAATCAGGCAATGTTGCTATATTTCGACTAATTTCTTCTCTTAATTCTTGGTATTCCGCGGACTCGAATTCTGTCGTCTGAAACCCAATGGCATCAGATAAATCGAAACTCAGCTCTGCTATGCAGCGTGACAGGGTGTCAGCAACCACGTTTTCAGTTCCCTTGCGATGCTCAATTTTAAAGTTGAAACTCTGAAGCCTTAAAGACCACCTTGCCAAACGCCCGTTTAGATCCTTGAGGGACATTAGCCACTTTAGGCTTGCGTGGTCCGTGATCACAGTAAACGGCATCAGCTCCACGTAAGGCCTAAACTTTTCAACTGCTAATACCGCTCCCAGACATTCTTTTTCAGTGACGGAATACAAAATCTGATGTTTATTCAGTTTGGAAGAGAAGAAAGCTACGGGACGTTCTGAATTTTCGTCGTCCAACTGGAACAATACTGCTCCCACTCCATAGTTAGAGGCGTCGCATTGGATAAAGAATGGACGTTTAAAATCAGCATGGACTAATACTGGGGCTGTAGTTAGCGCCATCTTTAAGTGCTTTATGGCCTCGACAGCCTCCGGAGTCAAGGAAAACTTGCCCCTTGGATGTTTCTTGAGGGCGTCAGTTAGCGGTGCTGCAATGGATGCAAAGTTTTTTATGAATCGTCTGTACCACCCTGCTGTACCTAGGAAGCTTCGTAACTCCTTTACGTTCTTCGGATCAGGAATCTTCTGTATAGCCAAGACTCTTTCTGGATCCATTTGCAGCTTTCCACCCCCAATGATAAACCCAAGGTATTTTAAAGATTTGAAACAAAATTTAGACTTCTTTAACCCTATCGTCAAATTTGCCCGTTTCAGGCATTGTGCTACCAAACGAAGATATCGCAGATGCGTCTGGAAGTCAGGAGCTATCACCAGAAGATCGTCCAGATAGACAAATACGTTTGATCGTAGTTGTGTCGGAATGACTTGGTCCATCAATCGACATAATCTTTGGGCCGCATTGCAGAGGCCGAAAGGCATCATCACGAATTGGTAAAGTGGTCGTCCGGCTACTGTGAAAGCGGTATACTTCCGGCTTTCCGGTTCCAATTTTATTTGCCAGAACGCAAATTTAAGATCGACGCTAGATATATAATATGTCTGGTCGATCCTAGACAATATGCCTTCGATACTCGGGAGAGGGTAGGCGTCCTTTACGGTGAGCTGGTTAAGTTTCCGCGCGTCTAAGCAGAATCTGTTTTTATCTGGCTTTCGCACGACCGTTGTTCTATTGCTCCACGGACTATCACTAACCTCAATAACCCCTAGCTCTAGCATTTTGTCTACTTCTTTCCAGACCACTTCCTGCATCGCTGGTGATAGCGGGTAACAACGATCCTTAAACGGTACTGCGCCCTCCACCAGCTGGATCTGGTGCTGTTCTGCTGCAGTCGTTCCTAGCCCGGCTTCTTCGTAAGTCAAAAATTCCTTCTTCACGTTCTCCAACTCCTCAGCTTCATTCATTCCCAGGTCCCAAGCTTCTACCTCCGTTTCTCGTCTTCTATCTTCCGCATAGTGGCTGATCTGGGACATCTTGACTTCAGCTACTTGAGCTTGACTGGATTCGCTGTTTTCATCGCCTAGAACTGCTGGAGCCAACTCAAAAGATCTCCAGAAATCGATCCCCAAGTACATCGATTGTTCCAGGTACGGGCATATGTAGAAGAGAATGTCCTTTACAATCCCCTTATATCCAACAGGAAGCTTTATTTTTCCGATTATGGATCTGTCTTCACCGGCAGCTGTTTTAACGACGGACACATATCTGTCCATCTCTACCCCGAGTTTGGCCATCAGCTCTCTACTGTCTTTGCCCAGTAGACTTACGGAGGCTCCTGTATCCAGCAGTCCCGCAATCTTCCGGCCGTGTATGGTCACCTCAGCGAAAACCCTTGGATCCGTTCTCGTTCCACGTTGGATTGCTTCAGCCACCTCCTGGCGCGTTTGTCGCCTCTTCTTAAAGCGGGAACGGGTCTTTAGAAGCCTGCGGCTGACTCCCCGCATACCTTCAAGCTGTCTGGCGTCAAAAATCCTGTTTCGTACTTCAATATATCTTTTTATTCTTTCTTCTGCTGGTAGAAATCTTAATTTATTAATCCCTAATCTATTTTGTTTATTAATAATATACTGATAATTTTCTTCTTCCTTATCATCTACTTCCACGCAGGTTTCTGGCCCAAGCGTTGCTCGCCTGCTTTCGTCACGCTTGGTCGGCCGTTTCCCGAACAATTCGGACATGTCGGAGTAAAATGTTCCGGTTTCCCGCAGCGGTAGCAAAAGATTCTGCGTTCCTTGGCCACACAATCGCGGAACCCGTGATCAAACTGTCCGCAGTTCCAACAACATATCCTCTGCTTGGTCAATAGGTGAGCCTCCTCTATAATCACCTCTTCTTCCTTGTCCTGTGATTCCGGTTCCGGTATGATTTCATCGACTCTCTTTCCAGAGGACGAAAACTTCTGCGACGGGCGGTATGCTGGCCTGGGCTCTCGTCTAACAAAAGTGTCTTCCACTTCCAAGCATTCCTCGCGAAGCTGCTCCACGCTTCGTACCCTGACTGCGTAAACATACCGAGCGATATCCTCAGCGAGTCCTTTCTTAATCACCCGGATCATTTCGGACTCCGACATGGGTTGGGTAAGTCTGGTCGATAATCGTCGCATGGCTCCGAAATAATCCTCGACTGATTCCCCAGGTCTTTGTCGCCGTTCATGGAGAGCGCGTAGCCGCTCAAACTCACCACCGACGCCTCGAAACCTGGCCACAATTTCGTCCTTTAGATCTTCCCAAACCTCGGGCGGTCGCTCCCGAACAAATTGCCAGTACCACTCGGCCGCTTTGCCCCTGACCAGGTGATGAAAACTGTCGAGGACCTCATCCCAGGAACACCGACTTTGCCTTCGAAGAAACTCGACCCGGAAAACAAAATCTTCCACCATCATTTTGTTTGGGTCTCCATCGAAGTATATCTCCCACTTTTCAACTCGTCCCCACCTTGTAAATCTACCCTCGACCTCCCTTTCCGCTTGCTGACGCAAGGCTCGTCCATCCTCGAACCTAGGAGATCTCTGGATGGGTTCGTTCTGCGCGGAATACTGTTTTGCATCTAGGGATTGCGGACGTTGTGTATGCGGCGAAGCTGGAGGTACGCCTGTGGAATATTTTGGCTTAGTTCCCGTGCTCTTCCTGTCCTTCTCGTCCTGCCTGCTGCTATGCCTGCTATCACTTCCGTCCTTCGCTACTTCTTGCATCTGTAGCAACTCTACTTGCTGCTTCAATGGTCCCATTGCCTCGGTAACGGCAATCATCATTTCCATAAACCCGCGCCGGATCTCCTCTTGCAAAGATCGGCTTATGGACTCCATCATTCCTCCTCGTTGCGTCTCCTGAGCCTGGGCTAAGGCCACATTGACAGCCGATGTGATTTCCGATGGCAGGACCTTCGATGCTATTGGCAAATTCCAGCTGTCATCGTCTCCTTCTTGATGCCCCTTCCGAGGATTCCCTGGCGGAGGAGTCCTGTCTACCATTTTCCCCTTTGACCTTAAAAAATACTTGCTCATCAACTTTTCCTAATCTATCTTTACTTAGATGTTTTACTAATATTTATCTTTTACTTTTTTTTTTTTTTTTTATAGTTTTGAACCGGCTGCGCCACAACACACAATGACAACTCAAACAAAATTTCACAACTACCACAAGGAGGGAAAAACTCAACATTCACCGGAGCCAACTTCACCCCGGATTTCAGTGTCCTCAATTTCCAGCACAAGTTTCTCGGTGAGCGCTGTTGACCATCCCATCTTCCCCAGAAGACTAGGTGTCAAGGGCGCTCGCCATTCTATTATCTAAACTTCTCCTTACTTACATCACTAAATGATTGTTCTAGGAGTGAAGAGCCGCCATGAATGCAACGCGTGGCCGACCTCTCTGGTCCCCACGGGCCACTCACAGTCGATATTCCACATCCTGACCTCATCACGGGTAAGTAAGGGAAGTTTTCCCTATTTGGACTATTTCTGATTCCGGTTATTATTCTGCTTTATTTTCCAGGCGCTCGAGTAGCACACCAGGCATCGGGATAGTCGCTAACTAGCCGAAGAATTATTTCCTGCTAGTGCCGAACCACCCTTACCGAGCACCCTCTTCCGTTCGTCAGATACGTACCAATCTCTTTCAACAAAAAAAAAATTTACATTTACTTTGGGGTATCTTTGCTTCCAGATCCCCCGGCACCGCGCTACTCTGAACCGACCATCAGGTCCTTCATAGGCCATCGGTCACCGAGGTACCCGAATCACCAAGTCCCTTCCGAGATCCTACCTCTCGGCTGGTTTATTTATAATTCCTGCCGATGTGCAATTCGCATCCTTTCCAACCTTTCGGATGACAGGATCAGCGAATTCACTCCTGCCTTTAAATTGGGCGCCATCTATTGTTACGGACCTGGTTCTTCGATGGGGCAAGGCCGGCTAGCCAGTCCATCTCGTGGTGGGGTTCTTCCCAGCCCTCAGTCCGCACAATAGCCCAGCTGATCGGCCATCTCAGTCCGACGACATCAATAAAATCAAATGTAAACAAAACGAAATGCAAACAAAATAGGATAAATAATGATAAACATTGGACGTTACTGGAAACTTTACTTGCACCGAACAATTTGGAGTTTAGGTGATGTACTCCGACACCCCCACCCTGCCTGAGATCCGGCATGCATCCTTCGCCAAATCTCCCTTCCGATGGCTATCATCAGCCTACTCCAGGGTCAGTCTCATTTCCCCCTCCCCATAGACGAACACTTAGCACAACATCCTCACGTTACAATTTTATTATTAACCATAAACATTCATCTTAAATTTTTGCTTTATATCTCCTGCTAACCTAACGCATATATTTGCATCCCCTTGCTACAGCTGCGATGTCAAATTCATACGGCA
This sequence comes from Drosophila gunungcola, assembly GCF_025200985.1. Classification (NCBI taxonomy): domain Eukaryota; kingdom Metazoa; phylum Arthropoda; class Insecta; order Diptera; family Drosophilidae; genus Drosophila; species Drosophila gunungcola. The sequence continues at coordinate 129,791 of NW_026453183.1, forward strand.
ACACTTCCTTTGAAATTGATTTAAATTTTTAATTACACCTTTGTTGACCCATACACGAATATATAAATATTGATCAATTCATGACTATTCATTTAAATTACCCTACCTATTTGGAGCTCCAACCAGGGGTTTAATATTGAGATCATTTTTTTATCTCGGGGTTTCTAAACTTGTTAATGTGAGACTTTTCCTCTTTCTACATCGCATATAGTTGTGTAGGTTATTTACTTTACTTGCTAATTTACATCCCAACTGCTGCGAGACCTCCGCAAATTTACATATGTAATTTTATGCAAATGTATATTCTTTTCCTTGTTTCACGAAATTCTGATTATATCAAATTCTTTTTACTTACAAATACTATTTAAATTATTAAGGACATATGTTAATAAACATATATGATGTATGTATGTGGGATATATATATAAGTTTAGTGGTGCATAAATAATTCAATAAATTAACATATAAACTTAGATTAAGGTGGACGAACGACTTTCATTTAAATTATTGGGACGAAATTTTAACTAATATTAAGGGGGAATGTTTTATTTAATTTACTTAAAAACTATTTTAAGTCTTTTATCAATGCTGCGTTCATATTTTAAGTTTTGTAGAGCAATAATGTTTTATAGTTGACAAAAAAATTTTAACGAAAACAAATCCCGTGCCAGTGTGGTGCGGCTAATCAAAAGGTTTTAGGTATGTATATGATTAAAGAAATAATTCTTCCTGTCGTGGTCTGGCCCGGAGCCGGTTGCACGTTGTCCAGATATCGTATAATTTATCATTATTCTTTATTATTATTACTTCGCCAACGGTGACCTTAACCGGAAAATTTCAGATTTACTTTCCCTTTTTTTTTTTCTTTTATATTAAATTGTTTCTTTGGAACGGACTTACTTCTTCGTTGACGGTGCCTTCTTTTCCCGGTCCCGGTTGCCTGTCCTGTTTCCTCGGCCAAACTCGTCCGTTTCCCTTTTCTGAAGATGTCCGTTATAATTTCTTGATACTACACTTTAGATTGATGGCCACTACCCCATCATCTAATCACTTTTAATATTCTATATATTATTTCACTCTCTGTAAGAATTTTTTTGGAACTCGTCGGTGGCCTGATCCCTTTCAGCCCTATTTATACCCTCTGCCCAGCACCAGCATCACCCGATTTTTTCCCTGATCCCTTTCTCGGTTTTTCGCCAACGGCAGAGACCTCTTCCATTTGCATCACGTAGCCGCTCGGCTCTCATTCAGCTATCGGTGTGGGTGCAGTTCCTCATGGTTTGGTGTGGGTGGAGATACTTCTGGGCCAGGGGAGGTGGTGGAATCTAAGAGCGGATTAAGGTTCTCTTTTCTGACCGTCAACCAGAGCGCCTCTTACTCTCCACACTTCCCCTCTCTTTCTTGGCCCTGCTAACCTTTGAAAAACTGGTCACACTACTATCTCTTAGGGCGATATTCCCCTGTCGATAGCTTTCAATTGCAACAAGTAAATTCGGTGCATAATTTAGTGAGGGTACTTTTTTTTTGGATAGGACTTAGTTTTTTTCTGATTTCTGTATTTTGTGGTTTTTGATAGTTATCTAATGGCTCATAATCGATTTTAGTAATGTTTATAATTTTATTAGCATCCGTCGTATTTAAAATGCGGACAAATGTAGTATTTGAATTAGCTATGGTGCTTGCTATTAGTACACCATGGGCTGTATATTGGTTTTTAATAAGTATTTCTTTGTGACACGTGTTTATATAAATACGTCTTACGACTTCAGATCGAGCAGGAATTATTAGATTATTGTTTATTGAATGTATAATTGGAATGTTGATCTCTTCATCGAAGTTTTCGGGTCTAGCTATTAACCAGTCATGATATGTTTGGAAATCAAGTTGGCAATTTAATGTTTTTAGGAAGTTCTTTTCTATTATACCATCACAGGGTATAAGCCTTTTGATTTAAGAGTACCTTCTCCTATTCCAGACATTGTTATTATTTTTGTTGTGTCTATGTTAGTACATTTATCTGAATTTTTTAGAAGACTTAAATCCTTTTCCTTTCCTTAAGGGAATTTAGTTTTTGCAATAGCTCTTACTTGAGCAGTTGAGTTTCCTCTATTATTTGAGTTATTTTGGAAGGAACCTATTTGGTTTCCGCTGTTATTATGTTGGTTTTGGTTTCAATAGTAATTCGGATTTTGATATTGGCCTTGGCCATAATTTCCTTGATAATTATTATATTGGTAATATTGGCCTCTACCGCGATAATTTCCCTGGTAGAAGATATTTCTACCCCGTATTAAATTACCTCGACAGTTTCCTCTACCATTGCCTCTATAATAACTACCTCAGTTGTTTGTATACATTACACTGTGGTTATTTGTTTGTTGGGTACTGCAGTGAATGTACCCTTTTCTTGACTTTATTGTTCACACCTCCGCGTGTACCCATTATCGCACTCTACTCACTCAGAAAATTTTCGTTCCATGCTGTGCCGTATTATTTAGATGTTTTGTGGCTCAGACGAAAATATTTTAATCAATTCGCTAAATTATTATTACCAGTCATCTTTTTGAGCGACGTTGGCCGGCGGCTTTATTATTATTTTATTATTATTATTATTATTATTATTATTATTATTATTATTATTATTATTATTATTATTATTATTATTATTATTATTATTATTATTATTATTATTATTATTATTATTATTATTATTATTATTATTATTATTATTATTATTATTATTATTATTATTATTATTATTATTATTATTATTATTATTATTATTATTATTATTATTATTATTATTATTATTATTATTATTATTATTATTATTATTCCCGAGTTTTAGTGGACTGTATTATTTTATTTTAACCAGACGAATACAAATATATGAATTCAGAATAACGGCTGCAAAGCGTTCATCAACATCCCGGGCCGCCCTGAAACACGGTTTCAGAATTAGGCAATACTGCTAGCTTGGTGATAAGTCTGGTCATCTCTCCGGTAAATGTCTTAAGTTTCACGGCGCGTACAAATCCATCTGGTTCAGGATGAGCTTCTAATAGCCTGATTCCATTGGCGCATTAAAACGCATTTAGGCTAATGCGCATTTATTTACACAGGGAATCCCATAAGGCTAAATGCCGCATTTAAAATAAATGCGATTATTAAATGCGATTAAAAACCATTCGCCACGAAAGTTTTTTGAAAAAATACCGAAAAATACCGATGTTTAACGATATTTTGTTCGTGCCACCACTACAACAGCTGTTTTCTATATGCATAGTTGGCGCAATTTTTGATGTCTTTTGAATATAAAATCTATTTTGTATTAAAATGACTAAAACCTAGAGCGCACCTGCAAATTCGGCTCGCAATACCACAATGCAATTATTGCTGGATCTCTAGCATAAAATAACTCAAACATATACGGGGATCCTTGCCCTTTTTGAAAACTGTGGTGGTATCCATTGCAAGCCCGTCATAACAACGTAATCAGCTTCTCTTCCTTGTCGTCCAAGTTGGCAAATGCCTCGGTCGCATTATAGATGTCCTGCTGAGCATTACAGAGTTTAGTAAACTCACTCATGTTCATTAATTTTGATTAATTTATTTTGGATTTGCCAAAATGCAAAAGTAAACAAACCCAGATCAGCTGCTCGTGCCACTCACATGTCGGAGTAGCATGAGCTAAATGCTAATGCGCCAATGAAATCAGGCCCATTTAAAAAGTCCACTAATGCGGCAATGGAATCAGGCTATAACACTCGGGCTAGTTGCCAAGCTGGTGGTGGAAGATTTGAGTCTTTTACAAGCACGACGTTGTCCACTGAAATGTTGCGTTCCTTGCTGTTCCACTTGTGACGTTGCTGTAGCGATGTTAAGTATTCCTGGTGCCAGCGTTTCCAAAATCCTTGATACATGGATTGCAAATGTTGCCAATAGTCCATGCGATTGATTGGCAAATGAGATAGATCACCCTCTGGAACAGTTGTAAATGGGCGTCCAATAAGAAAGTGGGCTGGCGACAAGTATGAGAGGTCAGTTTCAGGTGTATAGCACAACGGTCTTGAGTTCACAACCGCGCTTATTTGGGCGATTAGAGTTTGCATTTGCTCAAAAGTCAAGATCGTCTTTCCCACGACGCGTCGAAAGTGCAATTTCACAGAACGTACCGCTGACTCCCATTTTCCGCCCCAGTGTGGCGAGTGTGGAGGTATGAAATTCCATTTTATGCCATCGGTGGCCAAAGTTTGCGCTACTGTATGACAATGCTCCTGTGAAGATAAAAGTTGCTGCATTTCATCTAAAGCCCGCTTGGCACCAACAAAATTCGTCCCGTTTGAGAACATTTCCCACGCAGAGACATGATACGACGAAGACATGCTATGAAGGTGTCTGTGCTGAGATCGGTGGCCAGTTCCAAGTGAATGGCTGATGTTACGAGGCAGACAAACAGACATATGTAGCCCTTAGTTTTCCATGGATTTCGCCCTCTTCTTTCCTTGCATTTGATGCAATTGGGCACCAGAGTCCTTATGATTGGTTGCGTGCGCCAAAGACCCAATATTTTTGGCGGATAATGACAAAAAGTGCTAAAACTCCAGGGTGCAGATTTGACGCATGTTCGTGTTCCATAATCATCCTTGTAATGCTGTGCGATTTGGGAAGCAAAATTGGGTGTTTGACATCAGCTGGTAATTGTGAATTATCCAGTCGTGCACCGACTCGAAGAAGGCCATCCTTGCTAATGATCGGTGAAAGCTTGATGAGCTGGGAGCGGCTCTGAAGTGGCTTGTCCTCCATCAGTAGATTGTAGTCGTTCTTGAAGCATTTCTGAGCCTCTTGAAGGCAAAGAATGCGAACAGCCTGCATCTCCTCAGCGTGCCTGACTTAATAGCCTTGATCCTTTGGATGAAGCGTAGGGAGTAAGCTACAATACGAACCATTTTTGTCCAGGATGAGACCCGCTGAGCCAGTGCTTCGATCGGTGACAATAAGATGACCTCATGAGTAGTCAGTGCGGTGGTCTTCACCTCTTCTTTACCATGGTTTTCTGAAATAGAAGAACAGAACTTTTGGCAGCTCAACTTTACCTCGAGTTTTTCTTGATCTTGCAGCCATGGAGGACCCATCCACCACAGGTCGAAATGAATGAGTTCTGCAGCCAGCATGCCTCGCGTGGCGCAATCAGCAGGATTTTCCTTAGTATTTACATGATTCCAGGCATTGCGAGGTATAGTATCGAGTATTTCTGTCGTTCGGTTTGCCACAAATGTTTTGAGCTTCGATGGTGGGTGTGAAAGCCATGCCAAAACGATGGTTGAGTCGCACCACGCATGTATGACGATGTCCTTGTGTTGTAGAGCATTTTGATTGATAAGTAGCAGAGCTCCACACAGCTCGAGGCGCGGTAGTGATTGCTGCTTCAGCGGAGCAACTGTGGTTTTTCCTGCTATGAGTGACACAGAAACAGTACCATTTGAGCGTACTAATCTGCTGTAGACAACTGCCGAATACGCCTTGATAGAAGCATCCGAAAATCCGTGCAGTTCGATGTGATTTTCCTTGTTGTCAATAAATCTTGGCATACGTAGCTCTTGTAGTGCATTCAAGTCGTTACGGCATTTGTTCCACCATTCAGCGACTTTTGGAGGAAGTTCCGTATCCCAGCAGAGATCAAGAAGCCACAATTCTTGAAACAAAATTTTGAATTGTACCACCACTGGCGATAGGACACCCAGCGGGTCAAAGATGCGTGCCACATCAGACAGCACTTGTCGCTTAGAGTTCTTCGGATTTGATGAAAGGCAAACTTTGAATGAGAGCGTATCTTGCTTTGGATCCCAATGGATGCCAAGAACCTTCGCTGTGGGAAATGCGTGTTTATGGTCATGAGCTAACTGATCCAAAACTCTTACTGCCAAAAATGGTGCGCTAGACGTGCCGTATGTTACCGTGGACAGTTCATAGTGTTTGATAGGCGAACATTCATCATCTCTCCATACAATTCGCTGGTAACTACAATGCTTGGCAGCCACCAAGATTTGTCTGTACATTTTGACGATACCTGCGGAGAAGACGAACTTAAACATTCTAAATCGGATACAAATTGAGAATAAGTTTCGCAGGATACTGGGACCAATGCGTAGCGCGTCATTCAAGGAATTTCCGTTAGTATCCTTAAATGATCCGTCAAAAACTGTCTGTACATTTTGACGATACCTGCGGAGAAGACGAACTTAAACATTCTAAATCGGATACAAATTGAGAATAAGTTTCGCAGGATACTGGGACCAATGTGTAGCGCGTCATTCAAGGAATTTCCGTTAGTATCCTTAAATGATCCGTCAAAAACTGCCCTTAACTTTTGGGTAATTACTGGATGATGTGGCAAGTAGAAATTTGGTTTCTTGTCAATGTCTTCTGGCGATAGTTCTCGCATGTGGCCTAAGTTGAGATACTCATGCATAAACTGTGCTGTTCAACTTCATCGTTCTCTGGTTTGCGATGAAGTTCTTGGTTGACATCCTTTAGCTCCCAAAAGCGTCGAAGTGATGCATCAATGTCAATAGCCGTGTGCATAGTTGTTGTAGATGAAGAGCCTGTAGTCACGACCGAAGTAATGACCCATCCAAATATGGTCGAAATGGCGATGATCTTCCCGTGGCTGTCCAACAGCTTTTTACCAGTGAACACGGTCCAAACGCAATCGCTGCCCAAGAGAATATCTACTGGAGCCAACGATTGGTAGTCAGAATCTGCAAGCTCCAAGCCATCGAACGCCTTAAGTGCTGAGGCTTTGATATTGTGTCTTGCCAACGTGGAGGTAATTTTGCTGAGTACGTGGGCACGTACCTTCATTGTGTGTTCTGATATTCTTGACTGAATATCCTGCTGAGCATTACAGAGTTTAGTAAACTCACTCATGTTCATTAATTTTGATTAATTTATTTTGGATTTGCCAAAATGCAAAAGTAAACAAACCCAGATCAGCTGCTCGTGCCACTCACATGTCGGAGTAGCATGAGCTAAATGCTAATGCGCCAATGGAATCAGGCCCATTTAAAAAGTCCACTAATGCGGCAATGGAATCAGGCTATAACACTCGGGCTAGTTGCCAAGCTGGTGGTGGAAGATTTGAGTCTTTTACAAGCACGACGTTGTCCACTGAAATGTTGCGTTCCTTGCTGTTCCACTTGTGACGTTGCTGTAGCGATGTTAAGTATTCCTGGTGCCAGCGTTTCCAAAATCCTTGATACATGGATTGCAAATGTTGCCAATAGTCCATGCGATTGATTGGCAAATGAGATAGATCACCCTCTGGAACAGTTGTAAATGGGCGTCCAATAAGAAAGTGGGCTGGCGACAAGTATGAGAGGTCAGTTTCAGGTGTATAGCACAACGGTCTTGAGTTCACAACCGCGCTTATTTGGGCGATTAGAGTTTGCATTTGCTCAAAAGTCAAGATCGTCTTTCCCACGACGCGTCGAAAGTGCAATTTCACAGAACGTACCGCTGACTCCCATTTTCCGCCCCAGTGTGGCGAGTGTGGAGGTATGAAATTCCATTTTATGCCATCGGTGGCCAAAGTTTGCGCTACTGTATGACAATGCTCCTGTGAAGATAAAAGTTGCTGCATTTCATCTAAAGCCCGCTTGGCACCAACAAAATTCGTCCCGTTTGAGAACATTTCCCACGCAGAGACATGATACGACGAAGACATGCTATGAAGGTGTCTGTGCTGAGATCGGTGGCCAGTTCCAAGTGAATGGCTGATGTTACGAGGCAGACAAACAGACATATGTAGCCCTTAGTTTTCCATGGATTTCGCCCTCTTCTTTCCTTGCATTTGATGCAATTGGGCACCAGAGTCCTTATGATTGGTTGCGTGCGCCAAAGACCCAATATTTTTGGCGGATAATGACAAAAAGTGCTAAAACTCCAGGGTGCAGATTTGACGCATGTTCGTGTTCCATAATCATCCTTGTAATGCTGTGCGATTTGGGAAGCAAAATTGGGTGTTTGACATCAGCTGGTAATTGTGAATTATCCAGTCGTGCACCGACTCGAAGAAGGCCATCCTTGCTAATGATCGGTGAAAGCTTGATGAGCTGGGAGCGGCTCTGAAGTGGCTTGTCCTCCATCAGTAGATTGTAGTCGTTCTTGAAGCATTTCTGAGCCTCTTGAAGGCAAAGAATGCGAACAGCCTGCATCTCCTCAGCGTGCCTGACTTAATAGCCTTGATCCTTTGGATGAAGCGTAGGGAGTAAGCTACAATACGAACCATTTTTGTCCAGGATGAGACCCGCTGAGCCAGTGCTTCGATCGGTGACAATAAGATGACCTCATGAGTAGTCAGTGCGGTGGTCTTCACCTCTTCTTTACCATGGTTTTCTGAAATAGAAGAACAGAACTTTTGGCAGCTCAACTTTACCTCGAGTTTTTCTTGATCTTGCAGCCATGGAGGACCCATCCACCACAGGTCGAAATGAATGAGTTCTGCAGCCAGCATGCCTCGCGTGGCGCAATCAGCAGGATTTTCCTTAGTATTTACATGATTCCAGGCATTGCGAGGTATAGTATCGAGTATTTCTGTCGTTCGGTTTGCCACAAATGTTTTGAGCTTCGATGGTGGGTGTGAAAGCCATGCCAAAACGATGGTTGAGTCGCACCACGCATGTATGACGATGTCCTTGTGTTGTAGAGCATTTTGATTGATAAGTAGCAGAGCTCCACACAGCTCGAGGCGCGGTAGTGATTGCTGCTTCAGCGGAGCAACTGTGGTTTTTCCTGCTATGAGTGACACAGAAACAGTACCATTTGAGCGTACTAATCTGCTGTAGACAACTGCCGAATACGCCTTGATAGAAGCATCCGAAAATCCGTGCAGTTCGATGTGATTTTCCTTGTTGTCAATAAATCTTGGCATACGTAGCTCTTGTAGTGCATTCAAGTCGTTACGGCATTTGTTCCACCATTCAGCGACTTTTGGAGGAAGTTCCGTATCCCAGCAGAGATCAAGAAGCCACAATTCTTGAAACAAAATTTTGAATTGTACCACCACTGGCGATAGGACACCCAGCGGGTCAAAGATGCGTGCCACATCAGACAGCACTTGTCGCTTAGAGTTCTTCGGATTTGATGAAAGGCAAACTTTGAATGAGAGCGTATCTTGCTTTGGATCCCAATGGATGCCAAGAACCTTCGCTGTTGAATGGAATCCTTTTCCTTCAGAAGTGAGCGTTGCTTCAGAAATGCGTGACGAGTTTGAGACCCATTTTCCAAGCTTCATGCCTGCACATTTCATAAGTTTGATTAACTCATTTTGATTGCGAACGAGCTCTTCCTCTGTGTATGCTCCAGTGAGTACGTCGTCCACATAAAACTCCTCCTTTACGACTTTCGCAGCAGTGGGAAATGCGTGTTTATGGTCATGAGCTAACTGATCCAAAACTCTTACTGCCAAAAATGGTGCGCTAGACGTGCCGTATGTTACCGTGGACAGTTCATAGTGTTTGATAGGCGAACATTCATCATCTCTCCATACAATTCGCTGGTAACTACAATGCTTGGCAGCCACCAAGATTTGTCTGTACATTTTGACGATACCTGCGGAGAAGACGAACTTAAACATTCTAAATCGGATACAAATTGAGAATAAGTTTCGCAGGATACTGGGACCAATGCGTAGCGCGTCATTCAAGGAATTTCCGTTAGTATCCTTAAATGATCCGTCAAAAACTGCCCTTAACTTTTGGGTAATTACTGGATGATGTGGCAAGTAGAAATTTGGTTTCTTGTCAATGTCTTCTGGCGATAGTTCTCGCATGTGGCCTAAGTTGAGATACTCATGCATAAACTGTGCTGTTCAACTTCATCGTTCTCTGGTTTGCGATGAAGTTCTTGGTTGACATCCTTTAGCTCCCAAAAGCGTCGAAGTGATGCATCAATGTCAATAGCCGTGTGCATAGTTGTTGTAGATGAAGAGCCTGTAGTCACGACCGAAGTAATGACCCATCCAAATATGGTCGAAATGGCGATGATCTTCCCGTGGCTGTCCAACAGCTTTTTACCAGTGAACACGGTCCAAACGCAATCGCTGCCCAAGAGAATATCTACTGGAGCCAACGATTGGTAGTCAGAATCTGCAAGCTCCAAGCCATCGAACGCCTTAAGTGCTGAGGCTTTGATATTGTGTCTTGCCAACGTGGAGGTAATTTTGCTGAGTACGTGGGCACGTACCTTCATTGTGTGTTCTGATATTCTTGACTGAATATCCAGTGCGCTGCAGCCTCTAGTTGTCTCAGCCTTGATCGCAGAAATTCCCGACACCAAAATTCGTGATGGCAAGCGCGCCAGGCCGAGCGCCTGCACGCATCGCTCGGAGATGTGTGATAGTTCCGAACCACTGTCCAAAAGCACCCGACAGGAAGTGTGTGATCCTTTGGCGTTGCGAACGAGTATTAGTGCTGTGGGCAATGCGCTTTTCCGTAACCCTTGTGGCTGTGTAGTAGTAGCTGATCCGTTGTACAAAGATTCAGCGCATGGAGTGCCTTGTACAAGAGCAATGTTGCTGATGGTCACCGTTGTATCCTCTGGAGCGCCGAGGTCGCGCTGCTCCACATCCCACAGCGGCGTGTGCAGTAGAATCTTCTACGTGTAGTAGAGAGTGGTGACGATTGTGACAAGTACTGCATGTGAATTTGGATTCACACTTGCGTGACACATTCCCGAACTTCAAGCAATTAAAGCACAAGGATTAAGCTTTAACAAAAGTGCGTCTCTGCTCGACTGATAAGTCCATAAACTTTGGGCAAATAAAGATCTTGTGCTCCTTGTAGTTACATTTAACACAAGTTCCTTCCTTCGTTGATACCAAGGCGTGTGATGATCGCTTGGCTTTGTTTTGCTGTTAGCCAACTTGGAAGACTTTGTCAGGCTCACTTTTGCTGAGCTCAAATTCCTCGCAGCGACGGTCTAAAAACTTGAGTCCACAGTCGGCGATTCCAGTTCACGGCTGCCCTCAATCCACTTGCGTCGAGTTTCAGCGTCAATCTTGGCCAGAATGATATGACTTACCCAGCAGTCCCTGTTTGTTTGCCCTGCTGCATCCAAGCCGCGTACAATCTCTGTAGCTCCGTCTGTTACTTTGCGCAGTATTGATACATCTGCTCTGGATGTCGAAGGTAAGTTTACAAAAGTATCCAGCAGAGTGTTTACAATATGACGTGGTCTGTTATAGCGCTCAATCAAGCAATTCCAAACAGACTCGTAAGCTGCATCCGTAATTGGAATATGACGTATCAAGTCAGCTGCTTCTCCCGTAATGTATGTCTTTAAGTAGTGAAACTTTTGTATCGCTGGCAAATGCTGCTTGCTGTGAATCGTGCTCTCGAAGATGTTCTTGCTGGCCACTCCTTGTAGTCACCAGTAAAAGACTTTATGTGTATTTTTGGCAACTCGTTCTGCATTACGTTTGCTCTCGAGTTTGCCCGCAAAAACGTAGTTTGTTGCTCAGCCAAACGTTCATTAAGCTCCTGTTGTTGTTGTAGAAAACGAACCAGATTTTCGTTTCCCAACCCTGATGAAATAGATGAGGCTTCATCGAGGTTGCCAGACTGTCTTCCGTTGTTGCTTTCCCCCTCGCTTGCCTCCTTGCTACCTTCAGTAGTTTTAATTGATCCATGTTAATCAATTACTGTATCTGGCGAAAAGGACCAAAGATATGGAGATGAATTAACACGTTTAATTCCCGTGTTTGAGTGGACTGTATTATTTTTATTTATGAATTCAGAATAACGGCTGCAAAGCGTTCATGAACAATTATTATTATTATTATTATTATTATTATTATTATTTTATTATTATTATTATTATTATTATTATTATTATTATTATTATTATTATTATTATTATTATTATTATTATTATTATTATTATTATTATTATTATTATTATTATTATTATTATTATTATTATTATTATTATTATTATTATTATTATTATTTTTTTTTTTTTTTTTTTATTATTATTGTTATTATGATGATAATCGTTTCGCTGTCATTTCTTGAGTGCTAGGGCTCTGTTACTAGCTTAGCTCAGTTTTAACCGCTCGCAGAGAAAGAGGAGAAATGTTATGTGCAAACATGGACATAATTGTTACAGTCGCCAAGTGTGGGAATAAGCTGGCGCGACTTATCACTCGCTGATGGCGTGTGTGCCGATGGTTCAGTGTGCACTCCGTAACCATGCACACTACACTGAATCCAATGGCGCAATTTGGCTTCGACCGATTTTGGTAACCGGTTTAAGATTCATCGACGAAGATTCTTTCGTAATCGATATTTTCTCAAGCATTGTTCTCAATTCTCGCCCTCCCTTTCCATCGAGATTTCTGGAATCGTTGGGGTCGTGTGATTTCTCTCTGTTGAATATTTTCTATGATTACGTTACTCACGAACACATGCGAGCTGCACTTTTCTGCATATTTGGGTCATCGCGGCAAATTTTTGTATACTCATTTTTACAGTCTCTTGTCTTGGCGAGACTTGAGTTTTGGCATGGGGACGAATCTGATACTTAAAATTAGCAAAAATAAATTTAAGTGAGATATAGGAAATAAGATAACATAACGGAAGCATAATTTGTGAATTTTTTTATTTTATGAGAAATAAAATTTTAATTTTTAGTTGAAAGCTTATAAACTTTCGTAATCTTTTCTTGGTATAATGCATTTGCATTACATCCTTATATGCCAGTCAATATAACCCAGGTATGCTAGTCAATAAAGCATTTTTGTTACGGTCCCATACACTTGGTAGGCCAATAAGCAATATAAATGCATTAAAATTTTATATATGTTTATTTGCTTATTTGGAGCTATGGACAGATGGACTTAAAAATTAAACAGAATTTTAACAATATTTAAATAATTTAATAATAATATTTATTAATCAGCAAGAAGTTGAAGACAAATTTAAGGTGTGAGGAGTCTTAAATCTCCTCACAAATCCCGATGCAGGAGAGCTGCCTAGCAACAGTGAAGGAGGCGAGAATGCCGGAGGAGTCAAGGGCAACACGATCAAACGGTAAACAGCGGACCTTGGACCCGGGCAAGGCGGAGACACCGTGAATTAACGGTACCACGCTGGACATTGGACCCTCACACGGCAAGGGCAACAAGGTCGAACGGTAAATTGGCGGACTTCGGACCTGCACAAAGAGGACGCACCGAACTAACGATGCGGCAGTGGACCTTGGATCCCGATCACGCGAGCTGGAGAAGAGGAAGAACGGGACCATCACAGGCTATAAAAGGGCGGCGCAAGCGCAGCTCAGCGAATTTAATAGTGCGAGAATCGAAGCAAGTGCGTGTACGCAGGACCAGTAGCAAGTTAATCAAGCGCCGAGTACCAGAATCAAGATCGCAAAGTCGAGACGCCGATCGACTGTGAGTCTACAAGGCTGAGACTTCAACGCTGAGATCCAACGAGTGCTAGGTCCTGGTTAAATCAAGCTTCAGGAGTCCTTGCGTGGAGTCTGCGATAAAGGTGGCTAGGCGAAGAGGTCGAACCTAGTTCTACCTGCTTGGCGATACACCTCGCCGTCACAATCCGGACCAAGCTTAGGGAGCCTGCGACAAAAGTGGCTGGGCGAAGTGGCAGAACCTAGTTCTACCTGCTAAGCGAAACACCTTGCCGGTCCCGACAGTAAGGTTCGCATAACATGCAGAGTCTCGAAGGAGCCGTCACGAGTCAGATACTAGCAAGCAGTCGACAACGAGGAGCGACGCCGCAGAAGACAGCGACGAGGACCGAGGCCGCAGAGGACGACGACGAGGAGCAACAGTAGCGGAAGAGCCGCGAGGCTATTTACAAGGAGACAAATAAAAACCTTAACGATCCCAACAGAACTCTTGCAATCACCCAATATAAATTTGGTGGAACGATCCCACAACCTCTCTGAGCTAGCCGCCCGTTTACGTAGCGTGCGAGAACATCTAAAAAATCAGGTCGTTACAAAGGATGACTCAAATTTTATTACTCTACTAGAATTTAAATCATAGGAGCACTCAAAAGATAAGAGGTGATAAAGTTCATTATATTTGTCGCAGAGAACTCGGAGTGGATCAAAGTGGGAGTAGTTTGATCTGGACACAGGTAGTGCTAATGAGAGGAATAGACGAGTCGGCCTGGATGATACGTTGAAGCTTTTTAAAGTTATCAGTTGAGATGAGTTCACAGCGCCAGTTATGAACATGTGAAGGAAGATCATGCCGTAATAAATCCAAGGGTCCTTTAAGGTCGGCAGGTCCAAACGGCGGAGTCTGTCTTTATAGGAAGGATGTCGGAGTCTTGACTCCCAGTCTAGACCTCGCAATGCAAATATAAGAAATTTCTTCTGGACTGATTCTATCATATATTGATAATGTTCATATTGTAGTGACCATATGCTAGCGTAAACTCAAGTGCTGGACGAACTAGGAGAACTTATATTCCTTGGAGCAGCGTTTAATAAATGCTAATAGGCTCAGAGCTTTGTTGGAAATGGTAAAAATATGTTGGTGAAAGCTCATTTTATGATCGAACAGGACACCTAGATATTGAACAGTTTCAATACGTTCGAGAACGAAATTTTAGAATGTGTGAACAGTTGAATTGGATTGATAAAACTACATAGATTTACATTTATCTGGATTGAGTATTGCCTTATCCTGGTGCCAAGGATTGAATGTTGCTTAAGTCTAGCTGGAGCTGGATGTAGGAACCAGACAACGTCATATGCTTACTCAACTTTACATCATCTGCGTACATCAAAACTTGACAGGCCCCAATTATTTGAGGAAGATCATTAATAAATAAACCAAACAATAACGGACCAAGGTGACTACCTTGGTGTAAAAAAATGATTTGGATTTCATGCCATTGTATAGAGTTTGTGTCCCGCCTGTAAGGTAGGAACGATCGTTTGGAAAATAATGGTTAATGGACCTGCAAGTGGTTCTGCACAGTACTTAAAGACGCAGCTTGGCACCATATCCGGACCTGGTAAAAAAAGACAGACTCATTATTGATATGCTGCGTATTGCTTCGCATCCATCTATCAAGTTGAGATGAGTGAATGGGGCAAATGGTGGATTGGAAAACATCTGCGAACAGGTTACTGATTTCCTGATCATTTGACGGTGTTTGTTTTTTCAGTTGAATGGATAAAGGAAACATGTTAGATTTACGCTTTGAATTAACAAATTACTAAAGTAATTTAGCAGTATGTTTTTGGGAGTGTTTTGGAAACTGAAAAATACCGTTAATAGAAATTTGCAGAGTGGGATCATGAGGGTCCTCTAGAACAGACAGCGGAGTGGCTCGAGTTGCAATGGCATCACAAAGTTGAGATACAAATACAAGATCTAGCAATCTTCCGTTTTGATTTAATATGGAATTAACTTGGTCAAGTGATAAGTCTATAATACTATCTATAAACTCATTTTGATCACTAGGACCAAGTGCAGCGAAATTGGTACATGGTAGTTGTGACATTTTAAAGTCACCCAATATAATTAGGTGGTCAGGACACCTCCACCTCGTCGAGAGGGGCGGTCAACTCTGTACAAAAGTTATTTTTGGATAATATCTCATTATTAGAGACGGCGGAATTAAGCAAAGTCTCAGTAAAAGCTAAAATACTGAAGAAGGCCGCGGACGTTTTGATACTGAATAAGGAAGTCAAGTTTTTTGGAGTCGCCGTATGATGATTAGTTGTCCTAGCGAGCAAACTAATGAATTATGATACCATCTGGCCATAGCGCGGGATCTAATGCTCGCGGAAGATAGAATTCAGGAAGAATAGTTTTAAAGAGAAAACTTTTCGCTTATAATTAAAATTAATCGCAGGAAGTAGACGAGAGACAAAAATAGCCTTCTTGACTTTAAGGGACTTAGTAGTCACGGCTACGAGGTACTGTCTGGAACTAATGACACATAAATTAGCGAGCTACTGGACGGGCCAGGAGCCATCATAGTTCCTCGGCAGGAACTTCGAGGCTTTTGTTGTTAGCTATTTTTCTCTTTGAAGATTCTTTTAACACCTTACACCATAGAAACTGGAATTCAACCTCGGATATCTTTTTGGACAAAGCGGTAGTCAGCTTTCGGATCTCCTTGAAGCCAGACCGCGTTTGTCTCAAAAAAAGTTCGCATTTTATCAATGACTTCAACGCATGCGGGACAGGTCCAAAGAAATCCAATTCTTTTGGAAATAAGATCACTATGGTGGCATCACCATTTACACCGGCGCCAGCGCATTTAATATGCGCACAGTTGTCGAATAACCAGTAAATCAAATTTGATTCCCCAGAAATGTTGCCATTGAATTCGCATTTTTTATCAGAGCAAGGTAGACATATTGTTGTAGGCCTTTACAGTATTCTTAAAGATGAAGAGATTAAAACAATGACGTAGTAAAGCTCAGCTGCAGGGCAATGAGCGGTGGATAAGCGTTAAAGAACCGATCGAAGCAATCAAAGCAGTTAAAGCGACCCATTCACACAGGCACCCGCTGATGCAAAAACAAATGATCGGCCTACTAGAAGTAAACAAACCTTTTTTTTATTTGGACTACACCAAGCAAAGCTTGTTACGGGCGTAGCCCACTTCCTCTGGGTGCGTATGACCGAGATCGCGATAGGTGAAAGGAATGAATAGTGAAAGAACGTACAGACTAATTTGAAATATATGTTTAGGCCGCGTTACAAGATCGAGGGGTGGCATTGTTGCCCTCTTGCTCTCCCGCTCTCCGCGGCTCAGAACATTCCAGCGAGCTTTCCGCCTCTCACCACTTCCAAGGAACTCTCTCGCTCTTGGAGAGTTCCCAAATGCGCTCGGCGCTTGAAGCGCTCTAGTTTTTAAGTTTAGTTCAAACATTGTAAAACAAGTGAATACATCGCCCGGCCGTTCCGCCAAACAAAACGACACACAAGTCTTTTTTTTCTCTTCTCTTTCGGATCGCCACCGAGTTTTTGTTTCACCTCCACAGCCGCCACCGATCAGCATCCCTTTGCTACGTTGGAGCTGCCTTCTACAAGAAGTCGACGACCCCCAGCAACCCCATTGCCCCACGAACATTTGGTCCTTCGAGTCGGATAATTTCCACCCTTTTTTTCTCCAAGATAAGTACGAAGTTTTCAAGATTTTTTATTAATTGCCGGTCTGCAGCCAACTGCAAGATTTGTCTAAATCCGAAAAAAAAATATCTTTGTCTTTTTCATTTTTGCCTTTGAGTGCGGCCATTTTGATTTCTCCATTCCCTTTTGTGCATTTGAAGGCACAGTTACAAAATTACATACGTACATTTGGGCGTAGGACAAAGTTCCTAAAAAATTAAATTTAAAATTTACAAGATAATAAAAGTGAAGTGTGCAAAATAGACTCCTAGCGAGTAGTGAAAACTTATTCCGAGATTTCTTCAAGTGTTCCGCCAAATTGGCCCACTACATTTTTCAAGTGTTTGTGTTTCACTGCGCCGCTTTCCGCCACTCTCATACATATAATAAACATAACTACATACAAATTCCAGTGCAGCATCATAAGTCCAGTACATTCCAGTGCACCCAACAAGAGTGTCCTTTACTTCACCTTCACATAAAATTTATTCCGAGCAATAATAATTAAATTCCAGCGATATATAAATATAATTAATTCAATTAAGATACAAATTATTTAACACAAAATAAAATTTAATTTAAATAAATAAATTAAATTAAATACATTTATATTTTTCATAATATTTTAAATTTATTATTCAACAAATCACGCTATTATTTATTGCTCAGTAATTACAAATATATTAAAAAAAATAAATTTTTGAAACTTATTTTGCCCAATATAATATTTTAATATTAAATATTAATAAATACTGGTAATCCAACTATTAAATAATTTTATGCACCTCCGAGGAAATATTTTTTCTACTACCAAAATACCAGTAAGGGCCATAATAAATATATCCCGTTTCCACTGAGTATATATATATATATAAATATCATTAGTGATCTCCAGTATCATTTACCATTTGTTTTTTTGGGCAAGCTTAGCTGCACGAATCGACTAAAGGAAAGTTGTCGGTACTCCCATTCTACCGTTCCAAAGAAGTCGCGCTTGGTCTAAAAACAATTCTTCGCCGGCCAATTCTCCGTCGGCGATCCCTTCTAGCACTTCTACGCTAAATATCCGACGCGAGGAAGTCCGAGCGTTGCCTTGCCAATTCTCCGAGCTAAATACAACTATGCTTCTCTGTTTATGAAAGGTGTGTTGCTCAGATAGCGGATATGATAGCACAGACTCCGCAAGTTCCGCAGAAACAAGCTGATCCTACCCAGACTTATTTTCCTTCGGGCTGTCGGCTTCCTCCGTGCGAGACCTAGGTCTTCTAAGGTGATTATCTTCGCTGGCCGACGTTTAGGGACCTTTATACGGCAATTTACATAAACAATCCGAGGCTAACGCGGGTCGAAAAATTGTTTCACCTAAATGCAAAAACGAGTGGCGATGCACACACCATAGTTTCCAATGCGCCTCTGACTAACGATGGTTTTCGCTCAGCTTGGGCTTACCTAACTGAGCGTTTCGAATACAAACGATTGTCACTTAATAGCCAACTTAAGATACTGTTTAATGTGCAAACCATTCCATCAATCAGGAATCTGGGACAGCTTTGCGTGAATTACAAAACACCATTCAGGGCGGCCTCACAGCACTATAAATTTGCGGAATAGACATCGAAAATTGGGATTGTCTCTGGTGTACATGTGCTCCTCCAAACTCCCGAAGCTCACGCTGTCCTTTTGGGAGCAGTCGCTACAAGACAAAGCCAATATTCCAACATGGCATGAACTGAGCGTTTTCCGGAATGAGCGTCCGGACACCGGACACTAGAGGCCATGTGCGACCGTCAGATTCTAGTCAGTCTCAGTTGAAGGCGCCCCCATTTACGACTGCATTTCGAAGAATAAATTCCTACGCGATAAGAGTGGCATCCAATCCTAGAGGGTGTGATTTGTGCAAGAGGGAAAACCACCAAGTACGGACATGCGCTCGTTTTCACCAGATGTCGGTAGACGATCGGTCGACGTACATGAAAGCCAAAAAGCTGAATTGTTTTGCACGAGGGCATCAGCTGCGTGATTGCGAAAGCACACATAATTGCTTCTGGTGCCGGGGCCGCCATCACACACTACTACACAGGCAACTCATCTCCACCGCTTTCAATTCCCATTTCCACACCTAAAACAAGACCAGCTCCACCCGTTCCCGCGGTTGCCGTGGCGACCGATTCCACAGTGCAAAATTACTTTGCGACAGGGTATAAATCCGTCTTGCTGGGTACCGCCATAAGAGACATTTGTCACCTGGGTTCGAATTTCACAGTCCGCGCGCTGATAGATTTAGGTTCTGAGGCAACCTTTATCACTGAGCGGCTTTTAAACCTTATTCCGTTGCCTCACCAAATTATCCATGCGCAAGTGTCAGGCATAAGCCAGACAGTTTCCCCTGAGCTCTGTCAGTTTACCATTCGTTCGCCGAACAGGTCGGGCCGACTTTCCACTGGCGGATCCAAAGTTCCATGAGAGCGCACAAATAGATATTTTGATTGTGATATATTGCCATCCATCCTTCTAAGCGGCACCCGTTCGAATATCTGTGGTTCCCTTCTCGGCCAAGAAACCATTTTCAGATGGGTTCTAACTGGACCAGTACCGGCTTCAAGGCGAAATAAGATTTCCGCCTTTTCTACGCGAATTTCTCACGCGTCGGACACTGCCCTTGACAAATGTCTCACCAAATTTTGGGAGGTGAAGGTTCTGCCAGTGAGAGTGGCAAAAGCGTCAGATTTGACATTTGAGGAAAACTTCCTCCGGAATACTACGAAAGACGATAGCAGCAGCTATATAGTAATCCTTCCGTTTCGTGACCTTGAAAACGTAAAGTTCGCCCTGGGACGAAACGAGCAACGCCTAAAAAGGGACAGTCAACTGAAAACCAAATATGACGGAGTGATTCAAGAATATCTCGATCGCAACCATATGAGAGAGGTGCTTCCTACCCTTGATTCTGCGACCCACTATCTTCCGCATCATGCCGTGCTCAAGTCGGAAAGCAAACCAAACTCCATGTGGTATTCAACGCTTCCAGCCCTTCACAGAATGGGGTCAGTTTAAATGATATTCTTCATGCTAGGCCAGTCTTACAATCCGACCTTACCATCTAGATCCCGATATTTCCGATACTTCTATAGCGCCGATATCGAGAAGATGTATCGACAGATTTGGGTAGATCCGAAGCATACCCCGTTCCTTACGCATCTGATTCCGCAATAGCGAGGGGTACATTCGGGATTATGAATTGAAAACGGCGACTTTTGGAATCAATTGTGCGCCCTGGCGATTCCAGTTCTTTAAAAGCTGGCGACTGACGTGCAGTTCAGTCATCTTAAAGCATATTTAGATGATGTCCGAGCTGACTCCGCAGAGGACGCGCAGCTCATTGTACGAGAGCTACAAAGTTCGCTAGATTCCGCGGGCTTTCCAGTAAGAAAGTGGACTTCAAACAACAAAGAAATTGTAGCTCACATCCATAGCGATCATCTTCTGAACACAGATTTCCTCGAGGTCGACACCGAAAGTACAGTTAAAACTCTCGGAGTGCGTTGGAAAGCGACGTCCGACGAATTTCCTTCCGTCCCACCACAATTATCAACTGAGAATTCCCCCACAAAGCGACAGGTCCTTTCCCACATCGCCAAGCTGTTTGACCCAGCTCCCTCCATTTGTTGTGTGTGCCAAGAAATGTATGCAAGAGATTTGGCTTCAGGAGTTTGGGTGAGACGATGAACTTCCAGCTGAGTTATGCCAAAAATGGCGCAGTTTTCTCCAGTGCTTTTCGGTCCTACAGCAGGTTCGAGTTCCAAGATGGGTCATCTTTCGCCCAGAGTTCCGCGTAGAGCATCATGGATTCTGTGACGCCTCGCATAAAGCATACGGGGCTGCGATTTAAGTGCGTGTAGAGATGGGGCATACTATAGTAGTTAACCTACTCACGGCCAAGATGCGCGTTGCGCCAGTCAAAACTGTGTCGCATGGTTAGCCAAGCGAAACTCCATTCATTATCTTCCGAGTGCTCACAACAAAGTAAAATTCAAACAAACATTAGTACAAAATGGGAAATTTATAGGAGGTTATTATTATTTTGGCCAATAAATTTTGGGTTGATGTTCACTTTGTTTTGAGCCGCTTGTAAGGAGAAGACGTTGACGGTTCCCATCGTTCCGCCAGAAAACACTTAAATGTGAATTGGCTAAAAGGCAGCCAATTAGCTACTGTTTATAAACAAAAACTGGTTCCATACAAAGGAAAAGGTGATTTATCTTGCCAAAGATAACAAACAAATAGTTCATTAAGGTTATATTTAAATTAAAACTAATACAACAAGTTTAACTTTATTTGAAAATATTGCAAATTGTTAGTTTAATAATTCATTATTTTCACAAGATTTTGGTGAAGTAATTCTCATTGAATACTTGTTTTAGCGTGAATACTCCTAAAGTTTAGCAATGAACGATATTATTGCGATAGTATCGACGTTTTCTCCGCAAAATAACAAAAATATCGATTGTGCTACTATCGATGTTAATGCAGATGTAGCTTAACATAAACTTGCGCTGCGTAGGAAATAGTAGAATCTGCATGTCAATTCCCAAAACAATAAACAGAAGCAAAGTCTTGTTGACTTCCCCACGTATAGAATCTGTGGTTAATTTGTGACATGTCAACATCTGTTGTGCATATGGATGTAAGAATAAAGGCCTAGACCCACAGAGCACCATCCACCATATTTTGCAATGAAGGTTTTTCCGCTCCGAAAATGTCCCGGTTATTCCCTGACTATGAAATTTACGGTCCTAACCGCATGATTCTTGCCGTTGTTTTTTATGTGCAACTCTGAAGTCTAGGCAGCAATTTGAACACAGAGTAGATATTAGCCAGTACTTTAAAGTTCAGAAAACAATTTAACCACTAATCCATAGCATTAAAAAAAATGTCTTGGCTCCTATGCATTTGAATTGACATGGCGGCCATATTTGTTTCTGTAAGCCAGAGGCGTGGTCGCAAAAGAAGGGGGCTTGGGAGGTTAAAGCTCACCCAGGCAGCAATTTGAATACAGAGTAGGTACAAATCATTATTTAAATGTTCAGTCAACCATTTGTACAAATTTCTAAAGATAGATGCCTATGGTTAACCTGTCTTGAGTCAAGATTTTAGGGTTGCACGAAAAGAAACCTAAATAGCCCAGTCCCACAGAGCCCATCCAAACGAAACGGTTGGAAAATTTGTTGGATGGTGGACTGGTGTTCCCACAGAGCTCCCATCCATCATCCACCGTCCGTCAAAGGTCATAATGGCGTATGCATAATTTTTTCTGGGGGTTTTTTACTCTTTCAAACTCTTTTATAAGTCATTTTTCCGGCTCTTAAATTATTTAAATGCGATGGATTAGTTGTAAAATGGTTATCTGAACTTCTAGTCTTAATCTTTTATCTTTTGAACACGCCTCTGGTTCACAGTTTGAAAAACTGGAGTAATGACCATTTTCCTAACAGTACATCCGTTGGAAACGGTTGGAATTTTCAGCTAATGTGAAACTTCTATTTCCACAGAGCGGTTCTACCTTCCGATTTCAGCTGATCTGAACAGCTGTGGCTCGTCAAAGCGTAAACAAAGTCAACAGGTCAACCATTTTTGCTTATGTTTTGAGAAGCTACAGCTTTTTAGATCCGTCAAATTTTAACGTCGGACTAACTGGGAAGTTTTTGGAACGGCAAAACCTTATGGACCATCCCTTCTATGGTTGGTGGAAGGTGGATGGATCTCTGTGGAAATATTTCATATGATATTGCTTCTGTTTCTGCTCCTAGAAAAGCAGAAGTCGCAGTCGAAGCATATGCAAAAATAAAAAAGAGACAAAAATCAGAAAGCAGCAACAGTCGCTGTTTTTTGTTTTATTACTGGCTTCTTTTCTGTTGCTTACAGTTATGAGAGTAAGTCGGAGCTGCAGCAGGCATCGACTTTCGGAAGTCGTTGAGTAAGTAAATGTGTTCGACTATTGGATGGCTTTGCTTCTTGTCGCTTTTGTTAATTTTTAGCGGCGTAAGCCAAAAAATTAGCAAGCAAACGATGGTGAATTGTTTCCTTCCTTTAATTTGCTATGACCTTGGAGCAGCGATTTGCACACGACATAATCGAAAAAAATAAACAAAATACACCAACAAAAACTGTCGGTTTAATATATATATTACTATTAATCGCTTTGAATCAGATCTTGTTTATTTTTAAAAAGTTCCAAGGCATTAATGGCATTATCCAAAGCGATTGCGCTTGCCGCTTTCCATTTTATGTCTTTATCTGCTGAAATACAAACAAATGCGACTTTAAGCAAATATGTCCAACTGCCACTTCTGACTACTTCCGAAAGTCGATGCCTACCGCAGCTCCGACATACGCTCATAACTGTGAGCAAAAGGAAAGGAGAAAGCACTTAAACGAAAAACAGCGACTGTTGCTACTTTTTGATTTTTGTCGCTTCTGATATTTTGCATCTGCTTCGACTGAGACTTCTGCTTTTCCATGAGCAGAAGCAGAAGCAACAGCTCATTTTAAAAAGTCGTAAGCAGTCAAAGCAGAAAATACAAACATTTTTCGACATTTGCTACTTCGATTGCAGTTTTTTAAACACTGGGCAAATAGATGGTTCTTTCAATGATATGATGGATGATGTTTCGTGAAACTAGGCCATTACGAACCATCCAGCTGGTCCAGGTGGTCTGTGGGAACAAACCTAATAAATATAAATTTACGTATGTGAATCGTTTTGGCTTCAATTCCATCGTTTCTCACACATCGAAAATTTCTTGACCTGCCTCGACTTACTACTGTGTTGTTATGCAGTACCATTTCTATAATAGACAGCGGTTAAGTTAACCTTTTTAAAACACAAAATTGGCACTACCACGCACGCTGCCTTTTAATAAGACGTAAGTATCTTTCCGCATGGTATTAAAAATAAATAAATAAATAAACAATAATATATTCAAAACATGGATTTATTTAATGTATGAATAGTTGACCAATCTATGTTATGCATACTAATACAAGCATTATATTTGTAGTCGGAGAATACCTGTATTCTTATGTAGCGAGGCGATTTACATATGGAAGAATATCCAGACAATTGTTTTTTACAGACCCAAAGCCGGTGAATTTTTTATGAAGTATACCTAAATTCGAGTCGTAAAATAATAAAGGTCATGATAATATTGGTGCGTGCATTTAGCAATGGTCTAAATATATATTTTTATTGGTAAAACTTCTCTACATTCTTATGAATACATACATTTAAAAATACGAACGCACATACATAAATATATGTATGTCAGTTTCTTTTGTACGCAGAGTACATGGACATTTAAATCTTTGGATTCATATGAAGTTAAATGTAAAACCAATATATACATCAGTAAACTTACGTATTATATAAATTAGTGCAAAACTCTAAGGAACATACCCTGCGTTCGATTTCGATTTTCCATCGGACACCTACGGAAAGCTTTTTGGCGGCCGACTATTTCTTATGATACTTCAAGATTTGGGTACGTTTAATCATTTGTATAGCAATAAATGTACGGATGTACATACATACATGCCATGGCCACTTAGTTTACGAATAACCTTGTACTGAAAGTTTATACATATGTACATACATCTAAAAAGATTTTAACGTTTTTGAACCTTTTTTTTTTGTTGCTTATAACTTAATTAAAATTGTATTAAAAGTCAATAAAAGTAACAAGTCCCTAAGTGGTAGATGGGGTAAACATAGTGTTAATAATGCTGAGATAATGTATCCAATAAGGATATTTGGTTTTTTTTTTTTATAATTTATCAAACAAAAACACCTGACGAGTTTAGAACAAAATGACGATCGCTCCTTGACCTCCAAAAATTTTTGATGTCAAATTTTGTGACGAATATCACTTAGTTTACAATTGTATATATTATAAATTATAAACATTAACTATAGTTAAAGACGGATTTTGTTTTGCCGCTTTGTGCCGATTACGAAACTAATTAAATAAAAATAAAATTAATTTGTATACCCTTGCAGAGGGTATTGTAATTTCAGTCAGAAGTTAGCAACGCGGTGAAGCAGACATTTTCGACCCTATAAAGTATATATATTCTTGATCAGCATCACTAGGAGAGTCGATCTGTCCGTCCGTTTCTAAGCAAACTAGTCTCTCAGTTTTAAAGCTATCTGCATGAAACTTTCTTAAAAGTTGTCATTTTGTTGCAGGTATTGTATAAGTCGGAGCGAGCCGGATCGAAAGACTATAGCACATAGCTCCCATAGGAACAATTGGGGGGAAAAAAATAAAAATTATAGCTGTTGTTTTGTTTTAATTTTTTTAGTTTTTAAAGATATAGTCATTCTTTATTATCAGAGTTACGGTTTAAATTTGATCAAAATCAGTCGACTGTAGCATAGAACTCCTATAGGAACAATAGAAAAACAAAAATTATTAGTATTTTGGTCAAAATCTAACGAGCTTCGATGGAAACAATCGGAATAATTCAATAGATAAATGAAAAAATCTTCTTTATTTTTTACTTGTTTTCTTTTGGGTTTAGTAATGGTTTATTTATTCCAAATTACATTTTTAATTTTATTGAAATCCTAAAACGGCAAAATATGGCTGCCATAAAACCTAAAACCCATCGAATAATTAAGCTGAAAATCTTTTTTGTATATGCATATACGCATATTAGTCGAAATTTAGATGTTTTGAAGAACATATTATTTTTGCAATAACTGCACTTTTTTTATATTTTTTGTTTTTGGTAAAATAAATAATAATCGTCACAAATTTTCATATGAAAAATATTTGGAGTTGAAGGTGCAATCATCACCCTATTCTCACCTCGTCAAGAGCTGTTTTTGTTCGATCTCAAAAGTTTTTGTTTGAAACTACAGTCTTATTACTGCAAAGCGCCAAAACCTTGTTACAATAAAAAAATCATCAAAACCATGACCTATGAGAAATCCTGTATGACCGGACTATTGAAAAAAAAACCGTAGCACACAGTTCTGACAATGCATGAAAATTTTACAGTACTGTTTCATAAAAAATAACCCTTCTTCACTTGGACTTTAAGCAAAAAGTCCGGCAGCAACCGATTGCATTGTTCGTATACAAATTTTTGCTCGCGGTCAACCGACGAGCAGTTTCCTCCGTTCTTTTTTTGCTCTGCTCAATACCGGGCCGTTTGCTCTTGAACGACGATTCTATTTGAAGTTTCGTGGGTTCTACGATTCACTTGGATTTGTGAAGTACGCTTAAGAACAATGAAAAGACCGTTTTTCGTTTACTTTTTCAATCAATCGGTCTTTTAGTAAGTCTCTCTGAGCAGTCAACAGAAAACCAAAACGAAAAAAAACTAAGTCTACTGCTCAGAGAGCGAAAGAAGGAGGAAGCTTTTTTTCGGTTGTTCTCGCGAGCAGAGCGTAAGGAAAAAAACGGTCAACAGTTATTTGCGAGCTTTAGGTGTCAATAAAATTGTTGTTCTTTAGCTAGCAAGCAGTATCAAACCCAGCTTTTGAAGTGTTTTCATCATAAAAGCACTGTATTTCTGAGTATGCAGAAATACTAAGTTTTGAAGCTGTCTGCTTGAAACTTTCCCAAGAGTTGTTTTTTCCTATTGCAGGTTGTATACAATTCGGGTCGGAAGACTATATCATTTTCTCCCATCCACATCCGGAAAAAAATGAACATGATTTTATATTTTTTTTTGTCTTTTAAGATATAGTATTGTTTTAATACTTCATTCATATTTTATAGTTAAATTATGATTTACTTGCGTATATGTTTAAAAATATTGAAGCTGATTTGCAGCTTAATTATTCGATAGTTCCTGTGGCAATAAAATAAAAAATTAAATTTAATAAAATTAAAAGCGCAATTCTGAACTGCCAAATTAATAGGACAAAAAAAAAAAAAATTTTTTTTTATATATTTTGATTGTTTCTATGGGAGCTATATGATATAGTCGTCCGATTTTAATGAAACTTAAACCGTAGTTCTGAAATAATTTACCATTACTATATGTCGAAGAACTAAAAAAAAATGTAAAAACAGCAAAGTTATATATTTTTTTTTTTTTTTTCGATTGTGCCTATGGGAGCTATGTGCTATAGTCGTCCGATCCGGCTCGTTCCGACTTATGTACCACCTGCAATGGAAAGACAGCTTTTAAGAAAGTTTCGTGCTAATAGCATTAAAACTGAGAGTTTGCGTAGAAACGGACGGACAGACGGACGGACAGGCGGACATGGCTAGATCGACTCTACTAGTGATGCTGATCAAGAATATATATACTTTATAGGGTCGGAGATGTCTCCTTAACTGCGATGCAAACTTCTGACTGAAATTAGAATACCCTCTGCAAGAGTATAAAAAGTGTAATCTCAAAAGCTTTAAGGGCTCTAAAATACACTGTCGTTTTCAAAAAAACTAAGATGAGAACACAACCTAATTTTGGCTATAATTTTGTTATTATTTTTACTTAACAAAAATATATTAAGGAAATAGCCCTTAAAAATACTTTTTTATCGTTATATAGCACGTAAATGGAAGTTTGGAAGTTGTGGACGTGTGAAATCTAGCTTTTGTATCCGTTTTCCCGCTGAACTAGTGGGCTTTCCAAGAAGAGGTAGAACAAAAGATTTTCAGCTCGAGCTGCTATATACAGCAAAATTGGACCCTAAAACATCGCTTTAATACGCACATACAAACTTAAAACGGAAAAAACGTTCTCATTTCAAAAACGGTGTATAAAGACCACTTATTGTATGCAAAACTTTTTTTTTGCTGCTGAAATTGAAAAGAGGCTTGTAAATATTTTATGTAGGAAAAAAATATACATATATATATATATATATATATAGATATTTTTATAAAGAACTCAGTTTAACAATTAGTATTATCAAAGAATTTATGTTTTCTGTACTTGGAGAGCTGTGCTTCTCATTTAAAATAAGTGCATATGAAGCGGATCAAGGTAATCCCAGCAAGACTAAACTAAAGAGAAGACAAAAACAAGAAAGGAAGCAAACTTCAAGCCGAAGTTTATATACCCTTGCAGCTATTGCAAGAATTAAATATTTTTGAAAACATTAAAATTATGATTTACTTGCGTATATGTCTAAAAACATTGAAGCAATGATGATTTGCATCATTTTCATTATTAGGTAGTTATTTTATATAATTATAGTCGTCCTATTTTGATGAAATTTTAACCGTAATTCTGAAATATTTATCCATTACTATATGTCGAAGAACTTATAGAAAAATTTAAAAACACCAAAGTTATAATTTTTTTTTATTTACTTTTATGATTGTTCCTATGGGAGCTATATGCTATAGTCGTCCGATTTTGATGAAATTTAAACCGTAATTCTGAAATATTTATCCATTACTATATCTCGAAGAACTAAAAAAAACAATTAAAAAACAGAAAAGCTATAATTTTTTTTCATTTATTTTTATGATTGTTCCTATGGGAGCTATATGCTATAGTCGTCCGATTTTGATGAAATTTAAACCGTAATTCTGAAATATTTAACCATTACTATATCTCGAAGAACTAAAAAAAAAATTAAAAAACAGAAAAGTTATAATTTTTTTTCATTTATTTTTCCGATTGTTCCTATGGGAGCTATATGCTATAGTCGTCCGATCCGGCTCGCTCCGACTTATATACTACCTGCAATAGAAAGACAACTTTTGGGAAAGTTTCATGCAGATAGCTTAAAAACTGAGAGACTAGTTTGCATATAAACGGACGGACAGACGGACGGACAGACGGACATGGCTAGATCGACTCTACTAGTGATGCTGATCAAGAATATATATACTTTATAGGGTCGGAAACGTCTCCTTCACTGCGTTGCAAACTTCTGACTGAAATTATAATACCCTCTGCAAGGGTATAAAAAGTGTCTTGCCCTGAGTGAAACAGCATTCTCTAAGTGTTCGTGTAGGATCGGGTTTTTTGACTATTAAATGGTTGAAGATTATTTGAAAGTCCGGAATTAGAGTTATTTTTTTACGTTTGTTTAAAATTATCTACCAAAGTATTTGAAAAGTGAATTTTATAGAAATATTAACAGTATTAAATTTTCTTGAAAAACAAAACATAAAAATACAATATTCAACGTTTTAAAAACCATTAAGATCAATTAAATCAAAAGTTGTCCTATGCCTTATAGGTATGTTTCTTTTAGCACTTTATATACTTTTTTAATGTAATGACTAAATTTTGAGCTCTACTTTGAGTTCCTTACGCATTTATTCAGCAACATGACGGAAAATAAAATAGATAATTTCTTTTTTAAGAGTCTCTAAAATTTAGTTGCCCAATAAAAAAAAGCATGCCTGGAATATTTTTAAAGGTACCCTTAAGAGCTCATTTTAAAATGTTAGAGGCATTATCATCCTAGACATTGACCACATTCTCCAGATGGGCCTTGTTAAGAGTATAGGTTCTCATCGGCGGTATATAAGACGCCACAATTAGTAGCGTATCCACTGGTCCAATAGCATAAACAGCAACTTGATCCAGTAGAGTGTCTTCATTGAGAAGGCCAATAGACAAACATCTCAAGCTGCGACGAACAGCCACAATTACGCCTCCTCCTCTAGCGCATTGTGTTTTTGTACCATCTCTGAAATGGAATAATTGTAAATCTTCGGGGTCGCCACCAACTGGTTCGTGTTCATGCTAATGCATTCCAGTGCATGCGGAGTAACAGCACCTACCAATCCGAATGTGTAACTTTATTTCATTGCGTATCTTCAGAATTAAGTGCGCTGCATTCGCCAGATTACTCGATTACTACTTGATCCTCCCTTCTCACCTTTACTTGATGAAACATTTTGAGATTGTCTCCACATACAGCGACGGGCTTCTCCCTAAATCTCAGTAACACTCCGATCATGGAGGGCAGTAGATTATAGGTCCTTGAAAAAAACTGTGTTGAGAGAGATTCCTTGAACCTTTAGAGCAGCATCCCATACAAGTCTGGATTTATTTGTGTTTGTGACTACAAATATCGGCATGTTCGTTGTTCATCATGTGTTTCATGCGATTCCAATTTGCGAACATATCCCCGTTGTTCATACCGATTAATCTTGCTGTTTACGAACTCTCGCCATTCTTTGTTTTTTTGCCATACGAGATTCTAAACATATAAGTCTTCGCATCTCCATATCTTTAGAACACGGCAATTCTATTCTATCGTAGCTCTCATCTCTTTTCTTTGAGATATTTGGTGGTGAACTCTAATATTGAGATCTAGGAGTCCTGCGAAACGTTAACTCCTACAGCTACGAGTGTAAAACTTGCCTTTACCATTTCGTCTAAGAAACGATCTTGATTGCAATCGCAAATATGCATCAACCTTTGACTCTCTTGGCTGCAATAATTTCCTCTGCCATAGAGTGAGCATCCAACGCGCGCCAAGCTTTGCGTTGTCCATCCCAATGATAATGGTCGCTCGAGCGTTTCTGTGGGTGCGTATGGGCAGATCCCGCAGGAACGGGTGAGTTTGTAGGACTGAATCTTCCAAGGTTGGATTGGGTAAGTCCAGACTTGTAATTGTTCGAACGTTCTTCAGAGCGTATTTGTGCGCTACCTTGTCCTGTGACCCAATTCTTAACGCGACTTTCTTTAAATCCGTTTCTTTCTGACTAATCTCGCTTGTCCAGCGTAGACACAGTTCCACTGTGTGATTAAAACAGCTGCAGTTGCAGCTTCTATTGGCCGACTGTTACCCTGGGCTGTTAACTAAATTATGGTGATGACCATAACTCCGGTCCATGCAGAAACATTCTATGTAATGTATAAATTTTGTCCAAAACCATCAGCCCATCTAGCAAATCAACATTTCCGTCGACCAGACAAAACTCAACAAAAAATCGTAACTAAATACAGAAATAGTTTTAAAAAAGACTGCGTTTAGAACGCAGTTCGATCTGAAGATAAAACAAAATAATCAAGAGCCTACAACAGAGTGGATTCCAACAGATAGACAAAGTAACTATTAAAACATTTGGAACGAAGCATCGGATTGTAATGATTTACACGCTTCAAAGCTAACGCCCACTTTAACGCAAGCAATTCGCGAAAGTCTGTCATGTCACTCTGAACTTTAAATTTTTAAAAGTTATAATTTTTATGTTTTTAATTTTGTTTATAGTTCTCCGATATTTATTTATTCTTTGTTTGGGAATTAAATGTGTCATGATAAAAAAAACATACAATTTTTCAAAATTTACTGTTGCATGTCATTTTTATTGTAAATAATTAAATATTTTTATTAAAAAATTCGAGATGGCGGCTTAACATTGTTCCCGAATTTACACTAAAATGAGGTATATAAAATTATTTTATTCAATTTTTTTTTAATTGGTTTTTGTTAAAAAAATACAGTTTACATTTTTTGTTGTATATTTCTACTAAAAAAAAAGTAGCACCTTTTACACTTTATTTGAATGAAGGAAATCGGAAGATTATCAAGATCAAGATTTCAGCTTAAAAGAAAAGAAAGAAATACCCTGATAAAAGTTCTGTAAGGTGAAGGCTAATATCAGGTAGTTTGGCCTGCCTTGTCTGACTTCATATATTTTAAACTAGATATGCCCAAATATTTTATCCCACAGATTCTCAATTTTTTAAATTAAATTTAAGTTTTAATTTTTAATTTTTTTAATTTATAGTTAATTTATCGATGTCAGCAATTTTGAATGCCGTTTCGAGGAAAACGGTTTAAAGTTTCAGGTCGGGCGGTTTACACCAGCAAGCGGTCCTTTATTAGAAACGACTTTTGCGCTTGCACATAATATTTATAAACATGCTAGAGGACAATAAAAATAACAAGAAAGGAAGCAAACTTCGGCAAGCCGAAGTTCATATACCCTTGCAGCTATTGGAAAAACTAAATATTCTTGAAAACATTAAAATTATGATTTACTTGCGTATATGTTTAAAAACATTAAAGCTATGATGATTTGCAGCTTAATTATTCGATAGTTCCTATGGCAGCTATATGATATCGTTTTCCGATTTTATTAAAATTAAAAGCGTAATTTAAACTGTCAAATTATTAATAAGTCTAAAGGAATTAAAAAAAAAATTAGAAAATAGAAAAGTTACATATAAAAAAAAAAAATGTATGTATATATTTTAATGTTTCTATTGGAGCTATATGACATAGCCGTCCGATTTTTATGAAACTGAAACCGTAACTCTGAAATATTTAATCATTACTACATGTCGAAGAACTAAGAATAAATCTAAAAAAACAGCTAAGTTATAATTTTTTTTTCGATTGTTCCTATGGGAGCTAATGATATAGTCGTCCGATTTTGTTGAAATTTAAACCGTAATTCTGAAATATTGACCCATTACTATATGTCGAAGAACTAAGAAACAAATTTAAAAACAGCTAAGTTATAATTTTTAAAATTTTATATATATATATATACTTTATAGGGTCGGAAATGTCTCCTTCACTGCGTTTCAAACTTCTGACTGAAATTATAATACCCTCTGCAAGGGTATAAAAATTGAGTAATCTTTTGTAATTATTCCGTGGCAAGATGAGTAGCCTTTAAGTATATGCAATTTGACAGTGGCTAGCACTGGGACATTTTCGGCTAGGAATTCGTCGGATTCGGGCAGGATCTTTAATCAATTCTAGCCAGGTGTTAATCCTAATATTTGTTAATGCGTATTTATTACACGGCCTACCTAGCTAACACTCTTCAATATATAGAAATTTGTGTTAACCCTAAAGTGTATTGATGTGTGCTTTTGCTTTTGTACCCCATTAAATAAATTTAATATATTTTATTAATTTTTAAAAAGGCGAGTAACTTTCATTTGATAAAAATGTCTTTCTTAAATTTATGGTGAATGCTTTCCTTAAACTAGAAATGCAGCTCTTAAACCAAGAAAGAATTTATCTTAAATCAAGAAATAATATTTCTTGAAAATAAAAAAAATATTTCTTAAAACAAGAAAAAATATTTCTTTAACAATAAGATAAATTCTCTGAGTTCTACCGGGGGCCTGGTCGCGATTTGTATGCATTATTTGCTGCATACACACATTGACAAGTTTCGCCGCGCAAACTACTTACACAAACAAAGCGCGCGACGAAAAAGAACAGACGGACATGTTCGTTGTGTGGTAGACCGACCCGCTAAACACATGCATTTTGATGTCAATTTAATAAGGGAAAATGATAAAGATGAACATAAATTGTACAAATTTACATTAGAACATTTTAATACACAAATAATGCCTAAATTTGGAATAAACTCACATTTTTATTCAATCGTCGGCGTGAGTCGAATCCGGTCCCCCACGCGGGAGTTGGACAATGTTACACTAGGCTATTTTCGCACTCTAAGAAAGAACGTCAAAAG
Organism: Drosophila gunungcola; assembly: GCF_025200985.1. Lineage (NCBI taxonomy): Eukaryota > Metazoa > Arthropoda > Insecta > Diptera > Drosophilidae > Drosophila > Drosophila gunungcola. Next base: position 163,391 of record NW_026453183.1, read on the forward strand.
CAACAACTGTTTCGTCAGCTTGGACAAGTCATGTTAAGAAAATTCAATACAATCAAAATACATATACATTTTCAGAGCTGGTTGGTTTAGAATCTTATACTATCGATTCAGAAATTTTTTATTTTTATGTATTAACATCAAAAAGTTATGATCATTTTGATAACTTAGCTAAGCACATTAGGACACGTGTGTGAATTCCCTTTTTCATCAAATGCAAAAAATAAAAAACAGTTTAAAAATAAAAAAGAATCCCGAGATTGGATTTACTGCTCACATTAAGGGGGTAAGTTAAGGACTGCTTTTTTATTTTCTTGATCTCAAAGGCGATTTCTCCTTAAACAAGAAAGGAAGCCAACTTCGCAAACCGAAGTTCATATACCCTTGCAGCTATTAAAATTAAATATTCTTGAAGACATTAAAATTATGATTTACTTGCGTGTATGTCAAATAGCATTGAAGCTATGATGATTTGCAGCTCAATTATTTGAGTTCCTATGGCAGCTATATGATATCGTTTTCCGATTTTAATAAAACTAAAAGTGTAACTCAGAACTGTCAAATAATTAAATAGTCAAAAAGCATTTCTAAAAAATTTCAAAATAAAAAAGTTTATTTATTTTTATTTTTATTGTTTCCATGGGAGCTTTATGTTATAGTCGTCCGATTTTAATTAAAATTAAACCGTGATTCTGAAATATTTAATCATTATTATACGTCGAAGAATTAAAAAAAAAATTTAAAAACAGTAAAGTAATAATTTTTTTAAATTTGTTTTTCCGATTGTCCCTATGGTATAGTCGTCCGATCCGGGTTTTTCCGACTTATATACTACCTGCAATAGAAAGACAACATTTGGGAAAGTTTCATGCAGATAGCTTTAAAACGGACGGACAGACGGACATGGCTAGATCGACTCTCCTAGTGATGCTGATCAAGAATATATATACTTTATAGGGTCGGAAACGTCTGCTTCACTGCGTTGAAAATTTCTGACTGAAATTATAATACCCTGCATACTCTGCAAGGGTATAAAAATTAATGAATGACGTTGCTGAGCCGAATGCCTTTTAAGCGTTCAGCAAAGTCATATCACTGCCTTCGTTAATTTCTTCTTTTACTGTTCTTTTTTTTTCACGTTGGCTTAGTAAGACAAAGATTCCTTTTCTTTTTTTTAAGGATATTGCTCTATGGAACCCAAAGTCAAATTCGCCATTAAAAACTAAATAAATGTTTTTGCTTTTTTTTTCTTATTTTTAAGATAGGGGGTTTCTTACAAGCTTACATTCAAAAAGGATTTCCATTTTTAAATACAATTTTTTCTTGAATCAAGAAATTTTTGTCATTGATTCAAAGGCTGACCGAATCAAAGGTTAGATTTCAAAATTTTGGGAATTATTTTCTATGTGTGTAGTTTTTTTTTAATTAACTTCCTTTTCTTTAAGCCATGTTTCTCGTCTTTCTCCTGCTCAGGCATCTTCTGATGTGCTGTCTTATATACAAGACAGAACTAAAGCCGATAATTAAAAATTCAACTTTTCTTACGCAAGATAAATTTCATCGCTCAAGATCACTGTATGGTGGTAAAAGAGTTCGAAGGCAAAACAAAAAAGAACAGGGCCGTGGGAGTCTCCCAGTCGAGGCCTGACTGTTGTGCCATCTTCTTCTTCAGCTCCCTCTTCTGCTCCCTCTACAAAAAAACAAACATCCCGCCTTCTTTTTATACCCTTGCAGAGGGTATTATAATTTCAGTCAGAAGTTTGCAAAGCAGTGAAGGAAACATTTCCGACACTTTAAAGTATATTCTTGATCATCATCACTATTAGAGTCGATCTAGCCATGTCCGTCTGTCCGTCCGTTTCTACGCAAACTTTTATCTCAGTTTTAAAGCTATCTGCATGAAACTTTCCCAAAAGTTGTCTTTCTATTGCAGGTAGTATATAAGTCGGAACGAGCCGGATCGGACGACTATAGCATGGGAGCTATATGCTATAGATCCGGGAACAATCGGAAAAATAAATAAAAAAAATTTATAACTTTGCTGTTTTTTAATTTTTTTTTAAGTTCTTCGACATAAAACAATGGTTAATTGTTTCAGAATTACGGTTTAAATTTCACCAAAATCGGACGACTATAGCATATAGCTCCCATAGGACCAACCGGAAAAACAAATAAAAAAAATTATAACTTTGGTGATTTTAAATAAAAAAAAAAATTTAACTTTTTTATATTGTAATTTTTTTTTTTTTTTTTTAGAAATTTATTATGATTAATTAATAATTTGACAGTTCAGAATTACGCTTTTAATTTTATCGGAAAACGATATCATATAGCTGCCATAGGAACTGTCAAATAAGGTTCAAATAGCTTCAATGTAAGCATACACGCATGTCAATCATAATTTTAATGTTTTCAAGGATATTTAATTTTGGCAATAACTGCAAGGGTATATGAACTTCGGCTTGCCGAAGTTTGCTTCCTTTCTTGTTTCCTTTCAAAATACAAGGGGCTTACCTAACCTGACTAAATTGTATTTTGATAGTTTTTCCCTTTCATCGCATGTTATTGTGTTTACAGAAACCTGATTAAAACCGGAGATATTTAGCTCCGAAGTTTTACCGAGTAGGTACACAATTTATTGGCTCAGACAAGGAGGAGGAGTCTAGATTGAAATAAATGACATTGAATTTCTAGGCATAAAATTATCATTCCCCGGTAGGTTTATATATATAACTTGTTCATATATTCCGCCATCATCTGAGTTTCCGATTTTTGCGAACCAACTTTTCGTTATACAGTCGATTCTTAAAGAACTGTCAGATATAGATCAGTTAATAGATTTAATATCGAATGCGACTTGGTCCCCGGCTGGAAAAACAAATATTTTACTTCCTTTAGCGCAGCTAAATGGTGTACTTGACATTGCGCTATCTCAAGTAAATCATGTTCAGAATTCTTTAGGACGTTTACTGGATTTATGTTTTGTGCAAAATCCAGAACGCGTCTGTTTATCATTATGTCACCTTTTACGCAACCTGAGGATCCAACTTTAGAGCTGACTATTGATGAATCAGAGCTTAAAGAAAAATCTGAAAAGTATGTTAAACGAATCCACTGCTTTCGCAAGACTTACTTTTACCGCTTAAACACATGATATCTGTATATCTATATATAACATGGCTGAGGCCGTTAGTGTCTTTTATAGAGCATTAAAATCCTTCTATTATATGTGTGTTCCGTTACATTGTCCTTAAACCTCCATGGTTTAATATGGAGCTACATATATCGCCAAAAATATGTTAATTCCAGACTATAATAAATATAGAGTTGTATATTACAAGCTGCCTTTACCAGATACATAATTTTACCGTGCTTTACGCGCTGTGTTATACGGCTTATTTAACTCGTTCAAGGATCCAGTTTTATAAGTTTGTAACACTAAGCGTAAATCCGCCTCTTACCCAGCATCGCTATCACCGATCAGGCAATTGCCGATCCTTTTGCGCAGTTTTTCCAAACGACATATGCAGCTACTTTCCGTTTTATTCAGAAAGAATGTCTAAGTCTAACTTAATCTTTTGTCCGATTCTATGTGAAAGCTCCTTTCTTCTAGATCTGCAACGGATAATGCCAGTCTTCTTACCGGGTCCTGACGGTGTGCCTGGCTGTGTGCTTAGATACTGCGCAGAGGCCCTGTGCAGACCACTTCACAAGTTGATTGCTCTATCCTTAGCAACTACTGACTTCCCACCCATTTTGAAGGAAGCATGAGTTATTTGGGGCTAACGTCGTTTGTTATGAATGGCTTTAGAAATAACGTTCAGACTGGCGTAGTTTACAGGGATTTTGGCAAGGCATTAGATTGTTAGGACACAACTAGTCATTTTTAAAAGCTCGGTCTATAAGCTGATCCGAGTTACTTCACTTCACTTCACTTATTTTTACATTATTTATTAACGATCTGTGCCGCCTACATTTATCTGTGCTTAATCGTATCACTAGGAACTATATTCCTCTTATTTTAAAATATTGTAGATTAAACTATGATATGCATGAACCATTTAGAGTACTATCATATTATTTCTGCTACTAACACTTTACCAATTCTAAAAGTTTAATTTTTATCTTTTTTAGCACGCCATTAGTGATATTAGTTGGTTTTTTAGTTTAGTATATATTTTGAATTAGTAATGTCCGTTCTTCTACGGTCCCTTTTCTTTCACCTCTCCTAATCTAATTTTTACTAATTTTTCCCAGAGGGAAAGAGGGCATCAACGTCCAAATAAAAAATCTCCCACTCAAATTACTGGCTTCATAAAAAGAAAATGTGCTTTTTATACCCTTGCAGAGGGTATTATAATTTGAGTCAGAAGTTTGCAACGCAGTGAAGGAGACATCTCCGACCCTATAAAGTATATATATTCTTGATCAGCATAACTAGGCGAGTCGATCTAGCCATGTCCGTCCGTTTCTACGCAAACTAGTCTCTCAGTTTTAAAGCTATCTGCATGAAACTTTCCCAAAAAAAGTCTTTCTATTGCAGGTAGTATATAAGTCGGAACGAGCCGGATCGGACGACTATAGCATATAGCTCCCATAGGAACAATCGGAAAAATAAATAAAAAAAATTTATAACTTTGCTGTTTTTTAATTTTTTTTTAAGTTCTTCGACATAAAACAATGGTTAATTGTTTCAGAATTACGATTTATATTTTATCAAAATCGGACGACTATAGCATATAACTCCCATAGAAATAATAAAATTATATAAAATAACTATCTAATAATTGAGCTGCAAATCATCATTGCTTCAATGTTTTTAGACATATACGCAAGTAAATCATAATTTTAATGTTTTCAAAAATATTTAATTCTTGCAATAGCTGCAAGAGTATATAAACTTCGGCTTGCCTATTCGATACCTACGAGATTGCTGAAGGAACAAAAAAAAATATTTCTCTCGGCTTACGAAATATAGCCGAATCAATATGTCAAATAAGGTTCCAATATCAATTTAAGCAACAAAATAATTAATAGCATAAAATATAAACCCGAACCAATTTGGAAAAAGTAATAATGCCGATTTTCTAGTTTTTGCAAGCATTTTTCAAAATATCTTTCAAATATTATTTTATTTCAAGTTCTAACAGCTTTGGGAACAATGGGTAATCATCTCGTCTTGGCAACAGTATCCATTTTGCAAAAAGCAAAACTATTTCTTAGTTCGTAGGTCTGTGCAATTCGTTAATTATGTAACTCCAAGGCTTAAGCAACTAGTTTAGGATATAATTGTTGTTTTGCCAAGTATTCGTTATTTTGTTAAATCTTTATATCTACACTTCTACTTTTTGATAGTTTTTAAAGGCATGTAGTTACGTAAATACTAAAAACTTGTATATATACGAAAATTAATAAATAAAAAATGGTTTCATATCATGTTGAAAGAATTTAAAATTTCGAAAGGAAGTTTCGGAATTTGGCCTCTGATCAATACATTACTCACTAAATAAGTTTTGTTCTTTTTTACTTTCAGACTGTTGTACAATATAAGTTTTGTTGCTAGGACCAATCGACTGAAAACGGAGTCAGCTCACAAAAACATACTGATACACACCGAACGGAGTTTTGAGGCAGAAGAACAAAAAAAGGTCGAATTTTTAAAAGAAATGACACTTCCAAGTGCAGCTCGTGTGTACACAGATGTGAATGCGCACAAGCCAGATGAATATTGGGACTATGAAAACTATGTTGTTGACTGGGGAAATCAAGACGATTACCAATTGGTCCGTAAATTAGGACGTGGAAAGTATTCGGAGGTTTTCGAGGCTATCAATATTACGACCACAGAGAAGTGCGTTGTTAAAATTCTAAAACCTGTAAAAAAGAAGAAGATCAAGCGTGAAATCAAAATTTTGGAGAACTTGCGCGGTGGAACTAATATAATAACTCTGTTAGCTGTTGTAAAAGATCCAGTTTCCCGAACTCCGGCGTTAATTTTCGAACATGTCAATAACACGGATTTTAAGCAACTTTACCAAACTTTAACTGATTATGAGATTCGCTACTATTTGTTTGAACTTCTTAAAGCCCTTGATTACTGCCACAGTATGGGAATAATGCATCGCGATGTGAAACCCCATAATGTTATGATCGATCATGAAAATCGGAAATTACGTCTTATAGATTGGGGACTTGCCGAATTTTATCACCCCGGTCAGGAGTATAATGTTCGTGTGGCGTCAAGATACTTCAAAGGTCCCGAGTTACTGGTAGATTACCAGATGTATGATTATTCACTCGATATGTGGTCATTGGGTTGTATGTTGGCGTCGATGATATTTCGAAAAGAGCCGTTCTTCCATGGCCACGACAACTATGATCAATTGGTACGCATTGCTAAGGTGCTGGGCACCGAAGAGCTTTACGCATATTTAGATAAATATAACATTGACCTAGATCCAAGATTTCACGACATTCTACAACGCCACTCACGAAAAAGATGGGAAAGGTTTGTTCATTCTGACAACCAACATTTAGTTTCTCCTGAAGCACTAGACTTTCTTGATAAACTATTGCGCTATGATCACGTTGACCGACTTACAGCTCGTGAAGCTATGGCTCATCCATATTTTTTACCTATCGTCAATGGACAAATGAATCCCAATAATCAGCAATAAATGGTTATTTTATTATGATGAATACTGTGTTTTCGAGATCGGGATAGCAGCCATTTAACATTTATGATAATAATTATGAAAAATATAAAATCCGAAGAGAAATAAAATAAATTAAGCAACTGTCTTAAAAAACATTGATGAACTGTTCGTAGAAGAAACAAACACCGACATTAACCTAGTTCTTACAGTAAAACAACTAGTTTTGTATAAAATTCTACAAGTGGGAATAATATAAAACATTATTTTAAGCAGGGATTCCCGTACATTGGTCTTAAAATCTCAACATTTTAGGCGTTTGGGTTTAATGCTACTTATTTTTTTTGATTTTCATTTTAAAAAAATTCAAAATGGTGGTCTTAGGTTTCTGCCAATAAAGACCTTAAACAAAGCAGATAGACGCGCCGTTCTTGTTACAGATAACAAAAATAATTTCAATTAAAACTTTAAGAAAGATTCCTTAATAAAATTAAATTCGACATATTAAACCAAACACGCGTTTTTCCATGTGTTTTGTATCTTTAATGAATATGTAATCAATAAATTTTAACTATTATGCTTTGTAATCGCAACATTTTTAAATACTTTTGAGGTTTAAAAACTTGGTTACAAAAAACGATTTTGACGATTTGTATATATAATATTACTCAAAATGTAAATGCAAAAGTTTCTCTCAAAAATATTAAAATAAAATGTGGGAAAAAACATTTTGATTCGCTGACAACGGGAATCCTTCCTTAAGGGAGCATTCTGGTATAGAAGCCTGAATTTTAGGAATATTTTCAAGTAAGATAAAAATAAAAAATGAAAAACATTTTTAATATGGGCATTTTCAGAAAAGTGCATCAGAGTCCGTTTTTTACTGTTCCACTAAGATATACGACATTGAAACAGAAGTAACACTAACTATTTGTTTCAGCAACATTTTGTTAAATTTTCGATTAATTGTTATGGCTTCTGTGGAGGCTTTTGGATCAAACTAAATATCACGTTTCTAAGTTTTAGCACTAACCATACAACATATAGACTGGTCATTTCATACAACGAATTTAGACAAAAAAAAAGTGAAAAAAAAAATTGTAATTGTCTTTAAACAATTCGTTATAATCCAAGATATTGGTACAATTAAAATTTAAAATTATTATCATTAAAATAACATTTAAACAAATAATTGCGGATTTTTATATATGTTCCATTTATCTTTACAAAAAAATATTTTATTATTTATTACTTGTTTAAAGACAATTAAAATTACACTGCGAATGATTAAAAAATAAATCAACCAAAGATCACTAAACATAACATTCAAAACAAGTGTCCTAAAAGCCCGCCCCCACTAAAAGCAATCGTCGGTAGGGTATGCAGGCACCAACCGCTCGCAAAACATCGACAAGAGCTGATTTGTTTTTAAGTGGATTTCTCAACCACTGAAAGGCAGTCGGTGTTTTAATTGGCACAACTGCGATATACCCTGTTTCCATCTCAGTGGACTGATTTCTATTAGGTCGAATACATACATACATATATGTAAAACATTTTACTGCTACCACTGATTTGAATTTGTAAACAAAAATAAAACGTATCCTAAAATATTATAAAATATATTATAACATATAATATTCATATTTTTATCATAACCCAATTAAATGCGCCCATATTCTTAGGGTACCGAGTTTGAAACGTAGCCAAATAAAAAATATTCTTGATGCGCCGAAATGCAATAAACGCACACATGCTCCCGTGTATGATAACCCAGTCGGAAAAAACACGCTTCCAGGATGCGTTCTTTTACGCTTCCCTTGCATGTGAAAAACGCATTCCAGATCCCTGAAAGCTCCCTTTCCTTTTTGTTCGAGACGGGACAAAAAGCAAGCCTTCTTTTAGAACCGATCTAAGATCGAGTCTTAATGCGTTCCATTGGAAGGTAGTTTCAACTTCGGAAACGCTCGGGTTTCCCTTCCATTTGTACTTTACGAAGGAAGCATTCTACAACGCACTGTTAGAATGAACTTAGAAACGTTCCCGGGAACCTTCCTGGATAGCTTCCAAAGCAAGCATTGTGTAACACATCTACAGGTCTGTGAAGCGGTAACCGTCTCTTCTTTGTGACTCTGAAAATATAATAATGAGAAAATATAATATAAAATATAATAATGAGAAGGAAATATGTAATTTTATTAAAATACGATTGTAAGTTTGTAAAACACTTACCGAATAATGTTTCATTTAAATGAATGTAGGACGCAAAACCTTCCCTGTCCCTAGTACCGTCATAATTAAGCTCCATTATCAAACTTGGACTTAATATCCTACTGAAGATCTAGATTTTCCGAATTCAAAAATTTTTAAAAGTGCATCAAGTTGATCTCTAGTAACATTATTATTATGGTACCATTCTAATAATTTTTCAAGGAGATTCATAGGTATCATATGTGTTTATTTTGTAAAATATCTTTTTTCAATTAAATTTTTTAAATTTAAAAAAAAAAAATTTTAAATTTTTTAATTATGTAATGTCTAATTATTTAAATTTATGTTTATTTTTCTCACATTTTTGTTCACTTAATTTGTGTTCTTAGGTCCACCCTAAAAAACACTACTTGTATGTAGATGTAAGTCCACCCTAGGTAGAAGTAAGAGGAAGAGAGAAAAAAGAGAGCACACAAATAAACGAAACGAGTTCACAAAACAAAAAATTTAAATTTATGAATTATATATAAATTACCTTTTGTTTTGAAATAGTTTTTCTGGAATTAAACGAAAATAATATTTAAAACGCATTAATTAAATTAAAACTCAAGTCTTATTGCAGTGTACGCTCAAAAAAATAATTCTTTTTATTTGTTTGATTAATAGCCACACACAGTTTTAGGAACAATTTGTTTACATTTGTTTTGACCGTACACTGTTTTTAAGACTGTTAATAAGTGTTTATAAATTTAATATTTTTTTGGCACAGGTACACATCACTTATTTTTTTAATTAATCCATTGTTTGGTTCATGTTATTTTATTAACAGTATTGTTTATATCAACATACTTACTTGAAAACTAAAACCGCAAAGAATATATTAATTTCACAAATCACAGAGGCACCAGCTATTTCAAATGAAAATCAAAATGCAAGTGGCGAGAAATGCAAAAGAAACGAAAAAGACCGCGCGCATTCTTGCATTTTCCCTTTTTTTCTTGTCGTTTGCTTTTTAGAGTACCGTTTTGTTCGGTTACTCCTTGTGAATACAGTGGCGGAGGAAACTATAGCGCCGGCAATGTAAAATAATAATTTAAAACAAAATCACGCTTTGAATAAAAATCATGTAATCGTGTATATATTATTACCTAAAATTAAAATATATAAAAAACTGATTCAAATTAATAATTTTCTAATACAATATAAAATATATTAAATATTATTATGAATAAAATTAAATATGAATATTTTTTACAGAATTAATTTTAGGAAAAGTTTAACAAGTCATATACCCCAAACATAACAAAGCGTTCAGATATTGTTTTTAAAGATAAATGTTGAATATATTTACGACGCTGCTGTTCATTAAGGAAAATAGATTAAATTGGTTTCCCATTTTTTTGTCCATTCCGAAACAAGACTTCTTTTTGCGTTCTTTCGTAAGCGAGGTTTTCGGTGAAAAACACGATCTCAAAAATATCGGACGATCGGCATCGTTCGGGTTTCAGTTTTTTTTTTACATTGCAAAAGAAGGCTTTTTAATGCATTGTAGTGGAAGGGACGGTTTCACAAAACTCTTTAGAATGCATAAAAAATGCTTCTTTATAGCTTCTTACATTCTTTTTCGCTTGCAAAGCATGCATGAAAGAAGCTTTTTTTATTGGAATGCGTTCTCTAACTTCCGACTGGGCAGGTTAACCTTCTTTAAAATGGGCCTCTGTGCGACTGAACGGCTGAACTCGTGCAATGAGTGCGCGAGCATAAAAATGAGAATAAGAAAGAGATAGCAAAAAACCCGAACGCACACGAAGTGCAGGGGCCTGCTGCTGTGAGCACGGGGGGCCTCCCGCTTTCAATTTTTTTGTTTCCAAATTCGTTGTACGAAATTACCATTCTATTTGTTGTATGGTTAGTGGTTTTAGCTAAAGTTTTTAATATATAAATGTAAATAACTTAAATAATAATATATAATGCTCATTTTCAGTTTAAATTTTGTTATTTTTTAACGTCGTTTTACTACCACAATGGTTACCAAATACCTCTATAAAGAGAGGTCCTCAGTTAAAGGTAATTTACAAATTTTTCACAAAAAAATGTTTTGTTTTTAATCCTTTGCGTCCGAAATCTGAATTTTTTTCATAATAAAAATCGAGCAGCCTTACCATATTTTTAGCGCCATAACATTGGGTTAAAAAAAGGTATAAAACTTCTCTATGTGGTATAATTAACGAGAAAATTTAAGTCATTGTAAGTTCGACGTTTTCGGCTTTTTAACCAAAACTGTAAGGAAACTTAAGGAATGGAATGGAACTTTTAAAAATATCTTTATAATAAAACAATTGAAATTTTGAATAATCTTTTTGGGGTCATATTTTTAACAGTCTGTTTTTTCTTTCTGACTTTTAGAACTCATCTAAAATGTTATATTTTCTTTTTTTACTGTTTAAAAATAAAATGACGCATATTCGAAAATTTGATTTGTTTGAATATCTTAAACCTTTAATTTTTATGGGCTACAAAATTCAGTATCTTTTTTTGCCTCCGTATGTTTTAGATCAGCATCACTAGAAAACTTCCTCAGTTTGTTTGTCTGATCTAGTGACAGTAGGACGGTTAACCAGCGTTGTAATTGGGTTAGCTCATGTGTTTGTCAGCTCAAGACACGCAGTGCTCTTTCGTAGAACTTGATTTCATCAAAAAATGATTGAATCTGAGATCCCATTGAATTCCCTAGGACCTTGGCAAAGAAAGGCAAAATAGAGATTGGTCCAAATTCATTATCACAAGGAAAAGTTGACGTCATTATTGCATTGTTTATTACGTGAATTATTTATTTTAGTATGCTTGGAAGCAAAATCTTAATAAATTTGGGATATTGTCCAGACCTTGGGCATTTGAAATTACTTTAAGAATAGATTTAAGACATCACAACTATTAATACACACAAAGTTAATGCTACTATCACAGAAAGGTTGCAGGTTCAGGTACTTCATTACACAAAGCTTCAGGTACATCTGATTGCATCAAAAGGAGAATTAATGTGTTGCTTTGACACTCCAGTGCCTATTTTCAGCCCAGATTTTTTTGTGGAGGAAAAATTGGCAGATTTATTGCTATTGTAAACTCTTTTTGTTGCTAACATTCTTGAGGATGCTAATGTGCGTAGTTTCTTAAAATAATTTAAAGTATTGAAAGTTTTACATCGCCTCCATCTTAAATATGCTTTGTCACGTAGCTGTATGTGTTTTCTGATTTCAGCGTTAAAAAAAAGGCAGTTGCATTGGTCGAATGATATATATATATATAATGTTGGTATTATGAACGCCTAATTGAAGTCCCTTTAATCTTTATAAATGTCTTTATAGTCAAAGATCAGGTTAAAAGTCAAAAAAATAAGCTCATGCTTTAAAAATACTGGTACTGAAACCTGGTCATAAATCACAGATTGCAAACGACTTTCTACCACAATCAGCGACTAAGTTGTCTTTTCCAAAGTCTAAAATCCCATTACTATGTTGTATTGGGTAAATACAAATTCTCTTTGGTTTGGGGTATTTTATGAGGATGTGTTTTATATCATTGTTTTAAAATAATTTTATTTAGGACACTTCTAAAAAATCGGTAGTGCTAAAATTTGTGAGCTTTTCGTCATTATTTTATTTGTTATCAATTCATCCAGAACTACAGGGTATATTAAGTTTACTTTTGCCAATGCTATTGAGAATATGAAGTTTTCCAGTTCAATTATCTATCTATCTAATCTATTTTCTGATTTGTAAATTGCTTTTATTAATTTGGGTAATTCGTTTAAACGAGTTTTAACTCTAATTAATTGGATCTGTTTATATTTTTTGTTATTTTAAAATTAACTGTAGAATAATCGGTTTAAGTGTAAATTGTCCTTATGGACCACCCTCCCTTTATTAAGAGCTGTTGTTCTAAGCTCTGTATCAATTACTTGTTCAGAGCAGTTTATCCCCCGGGCGTTTGTTTGATTTCAAGTAAACTTTTTATAATTGGTCTGAGCTTTTATCCTGGGCCTGTTTAATTTTGTTTAGTAATCTCCGTTTCGCATTCTGCAGAGTGAGCATCGGCTACAACATTTTGTTTGCCTGGCTCGTAGAAAAGTATAAATGTTTAATTTTCTTACCCCATAAAAATAATTTTTCAGGTACTTAAGTGCCCATTTAATGGCTAGATGTTTTCGCTTATTGGTGGCGAAATGCAGTTCTTTGTCCCGGTTTGTTCTGGAGATCCAAGTTATTGGACGATTTTCCTGTGACAAAACAGCCCCTTAGCCGTGCGCGGTAGCGTCTGTTGTTAATATCCTTAATATGCGCTTCTTTAGTTTTAGAGAAGATGATGACAGCATGTCTTTGATATATTTTCCCGTAGGACATCGTCGATTGCCCTTAGAATGGTAATCTAGAGAAATCATATTTTCCGTTGTTAATTGAAAATGGCGGTTTTTTCCCTGTCTATCTTTGCCAATTCGATTCGATGAAAACCCGATTTAAGTCCAGTGTTGTAAAATACTGGGCCTTTCCCATATTTGTAAGTATAGTAGAAATAGGGTATGTATCGTAAATTTTTTTTTTGATTTAGTTTCCTAAAATCGATAACGAGGTGTTTTTCTTGTTGCCACTCTCATCGCCAATGTGTGTAAACAGTTCCTCCTTACCGTCAATTTCCTGCAAAGAGTTTACGATGTCTGAAAGGTTAATCGCATTGTATTCCTTCAATTATAGAAATACATACACCTCTACGATGGGGGCGTGACTGTTAACCCATTTATCTGTTCAGAGAGCTTCTCAAGTTTTGTTTCAAATACCTAAGCTTGTTAATAAAGTGCTGTCTGTACAGCTACCTAAAAAAATATTTTCCATTGATCGGTCGAAATTTTATGCTTTTCTGACTACATCTTTGGTGATATTAAACTTCTTGTAGGCTTTTAATAGCGCCTCATCTGATTTCTTGAATGTATTATTTTTAGTAGTTTCTGTTTCAAATGCAAATCCCTCTTCCTCGCTGCTATCTGGATTTGAGTTCTTATCTCTTCACTGCGAGAATAATTGTTTTTTCTCAGAATTTGACATAGATTATTGCGCACAAAAAAAATTCCACTTTGCAATCCACAGATAAGACGAATAGAAATTATTTATTTTTGTATTTGATTGATAAGCAAAAATGTTGAATTCTCAATATGATAACTTTTTTTAAGTAATCTGAATAGTCTTATAAAAATTTTAGCTTTCAAGGAAAGTCCGAATATTTTAAATGGTTTCACGAAAAGTTCACTTACATGATTTCCGTTAAAGATTCTAATTTTTCTTCTTAAGGCTACGATTTGCCCATCCACCAGGTCCTGTTTCCTTGAAGATAATGTAAATAGCGAGGGCCCTCCCCAACAGCTATTCTCCAGAAGGTTGTTGCTGAATAATTTTTGTTTTGATGTTTTGAGGTGTTAACTGCAATTTTTTAATCATGGTTGCACAGGTTTTTCATTGATTTTTCTTTAAAGATTTATTTTTAATTCGACGGTTGCGTCTTGCAGCTATTTTTCAGATTTTTTTTGTTGTTTAAATCTTTTGTTCACACAAAAAAATTTATTTCTTGTTTAATCTTTTTTTCACACAAAAAAAGTGAGATTTTATTAATCGCAATTTTTGAGTTATTCTCGCATGGGTTTCTAATTAAGTTTTTTTTCAAAGATTTATTTTTATTATTTTTTTCTTTTTTATGGGTTTGCGTTTAATCGTTTGGGCGCCAGTAAAAACAAGACTATTTTTTGTTAGAATTTTAATCTTTATTTATTAAAATCACTCCCGTTTATTGTTATTCAATTTATCCTAGAATCCGTTTGAATTCCTTTCGAGTCTGTTAAGAACTAATTAATGCTAACTTAAACGTTCTCAAAGAAAGCCGGGCAGAAGGCCCGACGTCGGCAGCGACGAGCAGAATTGACGGCAGCGATATGGGAAGAGTGCTAACCTTGTACTTCGCATCCGCTGCATAGCCCGTTGCATTACGGGATTAGCGTGGGACCGCTGACTTAGCGCCTCTTGCCCGGTGCATTCCCCTACCACTCAGCGACTCGGGTTTTGTATTTCATTCTTATAGACCGCTGATTTTGAGAATTGCATCTTGTCTTGCAACACCTTTGGGTTCCATGCTAACTCCTCCCTCCTTTAAGTTAAGGCTGTCCTCGGACTTCTTCAGCGTTAATTTTAGTACAGCTGTCAACTTGCGGCTACGAACGCAACGTCGATGGAGTTGATATGTGTCGAAGAGGCACACCAGAATGATCACCAAAGTAATACCGCTCGTTTTTCTTAGAATTACTTCTTTAAAACGCTCGATGTGTTGAAGATTTTTCAGGCTTAGCTCGTGAAGGAAGGGCAGGCTCAGCTGTTCTTTGTGGCCCGTGATGTTAACTTGGGTTGGCGTCAGTATGCCATAGTGGTTTTTAAAGATGGTCTTGTTTACCATAACGTAGTCGTCGAAGGTTACCATATATGTGCCCCTAGGGCCGTCGTCGATTGTTGTTATTGGACTGAGGTGGCCTGAAATGGTGCTGCACTTGGCGACGGTTTCGAAAACTAATTCTTGGGCGCATGTTGAGGAATCAGATTTTCTGCAGAACGTTGTTCCAATTGAAGCGTCACACTGGTGGATGGCAAACGACTTTCTACCACAGTCAGCGACGAAGTTGTCCTCCCCAAAGTCTAGAATCCTATTACAATGTTGTATTGGGTAAATAGATATTTTCTTACATACTAAATTAGGTTTGGGGTATTTTATGAGGAAGTGTACTATATCATTATTTTGAAATGCTTTTATCTGGGATACTTATAAGAGATCAGCAATGCTAAAATTTGTGAGCCTTTCGTGATTAATTTCATTGACATCAATTCCATCCAGGATTGCTGTGTTTATTAAGTTTACTTTTGCCAATGTTATTGAGAATATTAACTTTTCCAGATCATTTATTATAATTCTATTATTGGTCAAGATTATTTCGAAAAGGTGGCTTTTGTCTATTTCTTCTGATTTGTAAATTGCGTTTATTGCTGTGGTTAATTTGTTTAAACGAGTTTGTACTCTAGAATTTATTTTTACCCGATTAGTCTATGATTCAATTAATTGACTCTGTTTAAATTTGACCTGCTCCCAGTCATCGATGTCTGGGTTACCAGCAATTGCCTTTAGGGCTTATCCTAACATGTCAATGCTGCGTGCATTCCTATGACGAACTCTTAAAGTACCCACCAAAGAATCAATCCGTTCGACGTCCAAAGTCAATATTCGTCTCATGTGGTCCTGTGTGTAGTCTTTGTTTCGAGTGCGTAAAGTTCATATGAAGTAATATTAGTGGAGTGTCCGAGATACCCAAATTCCTCCCAGATTGTGACGTCTCCATCCATTAACAGTATGTAGTCCGAATGTGAATAGTCATTTATTTTTAAGGCAGTGGTCATCGAAAAGGTCCTAGTCAGAATAAAAGTCCAAAGCGTAAACCTAAAATACGAAAGAAGGAAAGAACAAAAATCTAAATTTAAAATTAGGTCTAGAAGAATCGTTATTTTAAATTGTCCTTATGGACCAGCCTCCCTTTAATAAGAACTGTTGTCCCAAGGTCTGCTCCTTTCTCGGAGCATAGGGGCGATAGTTTATTCCCCAGGCGTTTATTTGAATTCAAGAAAACCTTGTTGCCGACCTGATAACTTTTATAAGTCCTGTTTTTGTTTATTTGGTCTAAGCTTTTTTCCTGGGCTTGTTGAATTTTTGAGTATAGAGTTTTATTTCTATAGGCGTTTTATTAGTCACTGAGTGGATGGTTCTATTGTATTTAGTTGTGGCTAGTAAGATAACCTCCTTAGTGTCGTTCATTCCTTTTTCGATTTTTAGGCAACGCGCTATTTCAGCAGGGTGCTGTGGAATCTTTTGACCTGCCCGTTCGAGGTGCTGTGCAAGGGGGGTGCATTTGCAATGTTAATATTGAAATTATTTAATAATATTGACTTAATACTCGGAGTTTAATGATCTTTCACTGTCACAGTAAGTTGTTTGTGTGTTTGGAAAAAAATTGGCAATACTTAAAATTGGGGATTTTACATCCACGATAGCTCTGGATGCGATCGGATGTATAATAGCTAACTTAGAAAATCTATCAATACATGTGAGAAAGAGTTTTCCATCTGTTGAAAATATGTCTATATGGAGAATTTCTCCTGTAAAAAATGGTATCGGCGTTTGGCCGACTGTTTGCCTTGTAGGGTGACGGCTGTACTTTGCCATAGTGCAAATTTTACAATTAAGTGTTACCTCTGTTACTAGCCGAAGCATTTTTGGGAAAAAATAGTCTCTCAGAATCTGTTTAACGTTTTCTTGAGCTGCTCGATAAGCTCTATTATGTTCTAAAATTACTAATTCCTTTTGTTCTGATTGGTCAGGAATATCTGTTACTAGGAATTTGCAATGTTCAAATGTCGTCGAGGGAAATGCCTCGATTAGTTTATGCTGAATAAAAGCAAGAATTGGCAGTTCGCAATGAATGGCATTAACGACATCTGCTTTTACTATGTCTAATAGTGTTGCTAGAAGATTTTCACGGTCGGAAAATCGAATAATATGTCGGGTTTTTTGAATAGAATAAAGGTTCTCGTAGATGGGAAGTCTGCTTCTTCAATGATTATCTGATTACGGAAACACTTTACTGGTTTATCTATTGACCCTATAGTGTACGTGAGTGAATCTTCGCTATGAATGGTAGCGATATCAGATTCGGATTTTTTCTGTAAGGGATTCGCGTTTTGTCGTGAGAGGGCATCGGCTACAACATTTTGTTTGCCTGGTTTATAGAAAATGTTTGCGTTATGGTCGTCAATAAAAGATTTCCAGTGTTTTATAAGGGCATTCGTATTTTTTTCGGATACTGCATACGTCAGAGGTTGATGGTCAGTATAAATGTTTAATTTTCTTACCCCATACAAATAATTTCTTAAGGTTTTTAAGCGCCCATACAATGGCTAGAAGTTCACGCTCATTAGTGGCGAAATGCATTTCGTTGACCCTGATTGTTCTGGAGATCTAGGTTATTGGATGATTTTCCTGTGACAACACAGCCCCTAAGCCGTTCGCGGAAGCGTCCGTTGTTAGGTCTAAAGGTTTGCTAAAATCGGGGTATGATAGAACCACATCTTCTGACGCTAGAATTTGTTAAAGATTTTCAAATGATTCTAGTTGTTTGGGTGATAATTTTGATTTTTCTTGATTGATTTGCGCTGACTTTACCATTTTCGCCTTTTAAGATCTCCGTTAGGGGTCTTGCGATTGTTGCAAAGCCTTTTATAAAACATCTATAATAGCTGCAGAGACCCAAAAATGATCTTAGGCTATAAAGTGAAGTAGGTGCTTGGAAGGCTTCGATTGCCTTTACTTTATCTGGGGAAGTTGTAAGTCCTTCGCATGACACAATGAATCCCTAGTATTCTACGCTCCTTTTGAAAAACTTAGACTTTCCTCATGCCAGCTTCATATAAGTTTCTAAGAACCCAGTTTATATTCCTAATATGATTTTCTTTAGTTTTAGAGAAGATGATGACATCATCGATATTTGATATATGTTCTCGTAGGACATCGTCGATTGCCCTTTAAAAAATGCTGGGTGCATTCTTGAGTGCAAACGATAATCTGCAGAGCTCATATTTTCCGTTATTAACAGAGAAAGCGGTTTTCTCCCTATCTATCTCTGCCAACTCGATTTGGTGAAAACCTGATTTAAGGTCCAATGTTGTAAAATACTGGGCCTTTTC
This sequence comes from Drosophila gunungcola, assembly GCF_025200985.1. NCBI lineage: Eukaryota > Metazoa > Arthropoda > Insecta > Diptera > Drosophilidae > Drosophila > Drosophila gunungcola. The sequence continues at coordinate 182,067 of NW_026453183.1, forward strand.
CATATTTGCCAGTATAGTTGAAATACAAGGGATAGGGTATTTATCGTCAATCGTTTTTTTTTTAGTTTCCTAAAATCAATAACGTTTTTTCTTGTTGCCACTTTCATCGTGGCCTTTTTTATCAACAACCCACACGGGATTGTTGTAAGGTGAAGTTGTTTAACCTCTGCATTGACAAATTCCGATACGCCCATTGGGTAAAGGTATAGCTTAGAAAACACGGGTTCCCCGTATGAGCGTATAGTTGCATTAGCCCTCTTAGTGATCATTAAATTAAATTCTTTTCTAACCGCATTGGGGACATCATCGTCATTTAATGTGATAAAATTAACTTCTTTATATTTAGCAAATTGCAAATCCGATCCTGAATTATGTTCAATCCTACCGGTACTAAGGTCAATTCGAGCATTTACTTTCTTTAAATGATATAGACCAACAATGCCATCGAATTCCTTAAGGTTTTCAAAAATAAAAAATACGAATTTTCATGTGCATAAAGTTAGCAGAACATCTTTTGAAATTTAAACTTTTTTCTTATCGACAATTTTACGTTATTTATCCGTAAATTATTTGTGAAAGAAAAAAAGAACATCTTACTAAACTTTAACTTTTCCAAAAAATTTTTAGCTGGGAATTTGCCGTTATTTGTCCGTAAATTATTTGTGAAAGAAAAAAATTTGTCGTTCCTGTTTTAAGGATTTTTTTTTTAAACATAGTTGTTCTGCTAACTTGATATCAAGTTACTTTACTAAACTTTAACTTTTCCAAAATGTTTTTAACGAGAATTTGCCGTTATTTATCCGTAAATTATTTGTGAAAAAAAAATTTGCCGCTCCTGTTTTAAGGATTTTTGTTTAACTTAAAAAAAAATGTTGCTTTTAAAAGGCATTTATTGTCCTAACAGCCCCACTGTAAGCAAAAAGAAATTTTAGGCTTAACATTTTTAATTGGTATTTTTTTTATATCTTTGCATAAATTAACAGCTCCGGTTTAACATTTTGATATTTATCAGGACAGTACGGTTTTTTTAACAAGTCATCGTAAACCGTCCAGTATGTGCTCCTACGTGTGAAGGCTTTGTATTGGCACACAAAATGTTGAATTCTTGTTGACACAGGCGGACCAACTAAATCGATGAAACCTATTAAAGTAAAGTTATCTTGAGTTTTTGGACTCTGAAAGATATCAGGAATGGTGGAGAGTTGCATTGCGTGATCTATGTCAACACCAATCAGCACAATGTCACCAATAAATTGTAAAAATATATTTTTAATCATTTAGTTAAAGTTAAACAAATTAAATGGTGTTTTTATTTATTTTGATGCAGGCATCTTGGCGACATCTAGTTCCGTCTAGTGCAACATGCTGCTGTATAGCACTCTTTAGACTTCCGCGTAACTCCTGTGCAGTTACGGTTATTGATGGTCACTCAGTGATGTGGTCTTTGCTTCCAGAAAGACAAACGGAAATTTCCTTAAACGAGGGAGTGGCTTTAAATATAAAATTGGACAGGCTCACAGCATTGCAAGTGCAATCAACACTATGGATACAATTTATTGGTTGCTTTTTAAAAAAGCTGAGCAAAATTTGTGCTCGCTTTTTATATGACTGAGCATCGATCTTACTTTCGATAACACTCAAAACTGTGTCAAACAATTTTTTTTTTTACATATTTAATGTTTTAGAGTCTGAGATTCCAGCTATGAGCACCTGAAAAAGGCTGTCGAATGCACACGTGTTCTGCAAAGAAAAGGTCGATCCCTCTACCTTTACCAGGCTTAGTCTAGAATCGTTGCCGTTTCTTAAAATGAGCAAGGTGGTTAATTTTTGAGAAAAAATATCATTGAAATCGTCATTTTCTTTATTGAGGTATAGGGTGCGTTTTCTTTTCTTTTTGTTTCTCCCAAGCCTCTCCAGTTCTCTAGCCCAGTCAACGCCACTCTGGGTGAATTGTGGGACGACTCGAAACAGTCTTCGCAAATTTGGATGTTACTACCATTATCATCCAGAATTCGTCCGTCTTTGACCAATTTCTTGCATAAAAAGCAAGTGACTGAAGTTTCTGTTGCACTCATTAAGAACACATTGCTTATATTGCTGATGTCCATGAGTGGCTCTAGATGGAAACTTGAAACAGTTTGGAATATTTCACTATCAACAGTTTCGTGACAACCCTCCACATCTTCAAGGTTTACGTCATTTTGTAATTTTGTGGAGCAGTCTATTAATTTGGTGTTCCGTTAAAATATGTGACCAGCTTGTCTACTGCTACGACCACACGGGTTCTGGATTTTAGGACTGAATTTTTGATTGACTTGAATTCAATCTCTACTGGAGCGCTACTGGCTGGAATCCTTCCGAATCCAAAAGTGTTTCGGACAATACTAGACCACAACGGAATAGTCCTGAGGTGCTTCAGTAGGCGTTTACCAAACTGCGCGCACTCACGCGGGTTGAGGTCGTCTCCTCTCTCGTTCTCCACAATTTCGTCGACTTCTTGTTTTATGGATAAAGCCCAATGAGCAAGGTATCCTGTAGTGCTATCCGTATACTTATCCTCGAAAGTGGTTTCAGTCGGATCTAAAGAACAAATAAACAGACTCGACATCTTAGAACATAGAGTTTGGATAATATATAAAAATTTCATATATATTTTGCTATATTAATTCGGTTTTTAAATGTTATACATTAACGACATACAAATCGTGTAAAACAAACTTACTAGCTTATAACTAATTAAAAACTAAATGTATGATATATTTTACCTAAGGTATCGACATTTGTTGCTAGTTCAGTCGCGTCAACAAGAGCATTTATCTCACTTTCTTGCTTCGCTTGTCTCTCGATTATTTTAACCGATTCTTTTAAAATCGTTGCTCCTTCTCCACCTCTTTTACACAAAGAAATTATTAACAACGCCTTAATAATTCTTCGGGCGTCTTCTGGACTTGTCAACAAAATGAGCTGACCAATTCCGAACAAATAAAAACGCTTTACAAGCTTTTTTTCGGTTTTAAAAAAAAAATCGGCCCAATTTTTTATATAGTGAGCGACATCAATGCGGATGTAAGACCTCGGCATTTTATTAGACATGCAAGCTTCTGCATAGGCTTCAACCGTATCAAAAGTCGCAATCGCCAAACAACAAGCTGACAGCAAAGACCTTGAAGAATCGCACACCTGCAATCAATTAAATCTATATATTTATTATAATTAATTTTTTTTATAAAATTACCACTTCTTTAGGATACTGTGCTCCTGTTTGTATCCATCTTAGAAGCCATGTCGTTATTGAAACCATGTCCTGTTTCTCTGTGAGCATCGATGAAACAACAAACTGCCCATCAATGTGGCTGTATTCCATAATCCTCCCACCAGAAGCATCGATACAGAGGGCACTCTGTTTTCTTAGTTTATTTTAAACGCGAATCTGATGCGGTGACCAAAAAAGAACTTTAACAGGATCTCTACCAATGTCTCGAACAATGTCCTGGCCATTACGACTTATTTTCAGGTCAGAGATTGCGTCCAGTGGATCTGCCTTCTTGAATCGTTTTTTTCCTGCCTCGTATTTTGCGGTTCTGCATACTGAAGCGGAATACAAATGAGGTGGTTCTAAATCGTCGTCCGATCCCATAAGCACGGAAGCTTTCTTGGCCCTATAGAACAGTGTAGATTCCTTTTCCAAATTGAAAACTAACGCGTTTCGCGTTTGACCTCGGAGCTTTCGTTTCCACATTTATTTTGTCCTTTAGTGGCGGTGCACATGATCTTAAAGACTTTATCATTTTCGAGATTTGGCAAAATTCAGATTCTTCAAGGGCTTTGCTGTCAGCTTGTTGTTTGGCGTTTGCCACTTTTGATACGGTTGAAGCCTATGCAGACGCTTGCATGTCTAATAAAATGCCGAGGTCTTACATCCGCATTGATGTCGCTCACTATATAAAAAATTGGGCCGATTTTTTTTTTAAAACCGAAAAAAAGCTTGTAAAGCGTTTTTATTTGTTCGGAATTGGTCAGCTCATTTTGTTGACAAGTCCAGAAGACGCCCGAATAATTATTAAGGCGTTGTTAATAATTTCTTTGTGTAAAAGAGGTGGAGAAGGAGCAACGATTTTAAAAGAATCGGTTAAAATAATCGAGAGACAAGCGAAGCAAGAAAGTGAGATAAATGCTCTTGTTGACGCGACTGAACTAGCAACAAATGTCGATACCTTAGGTAAAATATATCACACATTTAGTTTTTAAGGTAATTAGTTGTAAGCTAGTAAGTTTGTTTTACACGATTTGTATGTCGTTAATGTATAACATTTAAAAACCGAATTAATACAGCAAATTATATATGAATGTTTATATATTATCCAAACTCTATGTTCTAAGATGTCGAGTCTGTTTATTTGTTCTTTAGATCGGACTGAAACCACTTTCGAGAATAAGTATACGGATAGCACTACAGGATACCTTGCTCATTGGGCTTACTCCATAAAACAAGAAGTCGACGAAATTGTGGAGAACGAGAGAGGAGACGACCTCAACCCGCGTGAGTGCCGCAGTTTGGTAAACGCCTACTGAAGCACCTCAGGACTATTCCGTTGTGGTCTAGTATTGTCCGAAACACTTTTGGATTCGGAAGGATTCCAGCCAGTAGCTCTCCAGTAGAGATTGAATTCAAGTCAATCAAAATTTCAGTCCTAAAATCCAGAACCCGTGTGGTCGTAGCAGTAGACAAGCTGGTCACATATTTTAACGGAAGCACCAAATTAATAGACTGCTCCACAAAATTACAAAATGACGTAAACCTTGAAGATGTGGAGGGTTGTCACGAAACTGTTGATAGTGAAATATTCCAAACTGTTTCAAGTTTCCATCTAGAGCCACTCATGGACATCAGCAATATAAGCAATGTGTTCTTAATGAGTGCAACAGAAACTTCAGTCACTTGCTTTTTATGCAAGAAATTGGTCAAAGACGGACGAATTCTGGATGATAATGGTAGTAACATCCAAATTTGCGAAGACTGTTTCGAGTCGTCCCACAATTCACCCAGAGTGGCGTTGACTGGGCTAGAGAACTGGAGAGGCTTGGGAGAAACAAAAAGAAAAGAAAACGCACCCTATACCTCAATAAAGAAAATGTCGATTTCAATGATATTTTTTCTCAAAAATTAACCACCTTGCCCATTTTAAGAAACGGCAACGATTCTAGACTAAGCCTGGTAAAGGTAGAAGGATCGACCTTTTCTTTGCAGAACACGTGTGCATTCGACAGCCTTTTTCAGGTGCTCATAGCTGGAATCTCAGACTCTAAAACATTAAATATGTAAAAAAAAAAAATGAGAACGCTATGTTTGACACAGTTTTGAGTGTTATCGAAAGTAAGATCGATGCTCAGTCATACAAAAAGCGAGCACAAATTATGCTCAGCTTTTTTAAAAAGCAACCAATAAATTGTATCCAAAGTGTTGATTGCACTTGCAATGTTGTGAGCCTGTCCAATTTTATATTTAAAGCCACTCCCTCGTTTAAGGAAATTTCCGTTTGTCTTTCTGGAAGCAAAGACCACATCACTGAGTGACCATCAATAACCGTAACTGCACAGGAGTTACGCGGAAGTCTAAAGAGTGCTATACAGCAGCATGTTGCACTAGACGGAACTAGATGTCGCCAAGATGCCTGCACCAAAATAAATAAAAACACCATTTAATTTGTTTAACTTTAACTAAATGATTAAAAATATACTTTTATAATTTATTGGTGACATTGTGCTAATTGGTGTTGACATAGACCACGCAATGCTACTCTCCACCATTCCTGATATCTTTCAGAGTCTAAAAACCCAAGATAACTTTACTTTAATAGGTTTCATCGATTTTGTTGGTCCGCCTGTGTCAACAAGAATTCAACATTTTGTGTGCCACTACAAAGCCTTCACACGTAGGAGCACATACTGGACGGTTTACGATGACTTGTTAAAAAAACCGTACTGTCCTGATAAATATCAAAATGTTAAACCGGAGCTGTTAATTTATGCAAAGATATAAAAAAAATACCAATTAAAAATGTTAAGCCTAAAATTTCTTTTTGCTTACAGTGGGGCTGTTAGGACAATAAATGCCTTTTAAAAGCAACATTTTTTTTAAGTTAAACAAAAATCCTTAAAACAGGAGCGGCAAATTTTTTTTTCACAAATAATTTACGGATAAATAACGGCAAATTCTCGTTAAAAAACATTTTGGAAAAGTTAAAGTTTAGTAAGATGTTCTGCTAACTTCTATGTTTTAAAAAATAATCCTTAAAACAGGAGCTACAATTTTTTTCTTTCACAAATAATTTACGGACAAATAACGGCAAATTCCCAGCTAAAAATTTTTTGGAAAAGTTAAAGTTTAGTAAGATGTTCTCTTTTTCTTTCACAAATAATTTACGGATAAATAACGGCAAATTGTCGATAAGAAAAAAGTTTAAATTTCAAAAGTTGTTCTGCTAACTTTATGCACATGAAAATTCGTATTTTTTATTTTTGAAAACCTTAAGGAATTCGATGGCATTGTTGGTCTATATCATTTAAAGAAAGTAAATGCTCGAATTGACCTTAGTACCGGTAGGATTGAACATAATTCAGGATCGGATTTGCAATTTGCTAAATATAAAGAAGTTAATTTTATCACATTAAATGACGATGATGTCCCCAATGCGGTTAGAAAAGAATTTAACTTAATGATCACTAAGAGGGCTAATATAAACACGATTGCAACTATACGCTCATACGGGGAACCCGTGTTTTCTAAGCTATACCTTTACCCAATGGGCGTATCGGAATTTGTCAATGCAGAGGTTTAACAACTTCTAGCAGACGGTATCATCAGAAAATCACGATCATCTTACAACAATCCGGTGTGGGTTGTTGATAAAAAAGGCCACGATGAAAGTGGAAACAAGAAAAAACGTTATTGATTTTAGGAAACTAAAAAAAAAAACGATTTACGATAAATACCCTATCCCTTGTATTTCAACTATACTGGCAAATATGGGAAAGGCCTAGTATTTTACAACATTGGACCTTAAATCAGGTTTTCACCAAATCGAGTTGGCAGAGATATATAGGAAGAAAACCGCTTCCTCTGTTAATAACGGAAAATATGAGCTCTGTAGATTATCGTTTGCACTCAAGAATGCACCCAGCATTTTTTAAAGGGCAATCGACGATGTCCTACGGGAACATATATCAAAAATCGATGATGTCATCATCTTCTCTAAAACTAAAGAAAATCATATTAGGAATATAAACTGGGTTCTTAGAAGCTTATATGAAGCTGGCATGAGGAAAAGTCTAAGTTTTTCAAAAGGAGCGTAGAATACTAGCGATTCATTGTGTCATGCGAAGGACTTACAATCCCCAGATAAAGTAAAGGCAATCGAAGCCTTCCAAGCACCTACTTCACTTTATAGCCTAAGATCATTTTTGGGTCTCTGCAGCTATTATAAATGTTTTATAAAAGGCTTTACCACAATCGCAAGACCCCTAACGGAGATCTTAAAAGGCGAAAATGGTAAAGTCAGCGCAAATCAATCAAGAAAAATCAAAATTGAGTTATCACCAATCAATTCTAGCGTCAGAAGATGTGGTTCTATCATACCCCGATTTTAGCAAACCTTCTGACCTAAAAACGGACGCTTCCGCGAACGGCTTAGGGGCTTTGTTGTCACAGGAAAATCATCCAATAACCTGGATCTCCAGAACAATCAAGGACAACGAAATGCATTTCGCCACTAATGAGCGTGAACTTCTAGCCATTGTATGGGCGCTTAAAAACCTAAGAAATTATTTGTATGGGGTAAGAAAATTAAACATTTATACTGACCATCAACCTCTGACGTATGCAGTATCCGAAAAAAAATACGAATGCCCTAATAAAACGCTGAAAATCTTTTATTGACGACCATAACGCAAACATTTTCTATAAACCAGGCAAACAAAATGTTGTAGCCGATGCCCTCTCACGACAAAACGCGAATCCCTTACAGAACAACTCCGAATCTGATATCGCTACCATTCATAGCGAAGATTCACTCATGTACAAGTTAACACAGGCAGTTCCCAAGAGAAGAAACTGCCGAGTTGCAGACCATATCCGGTGGCCTGCACGCGCAGCGAAGAAACCGCTGACCGCGCGTTCCGGGTGCAAGTGCCCGGAGTCAGACCAGAGTGATCGCCACTGGCAGGGACAAAACGCTGACCCGGCACCTTGGCGACAGCGCTGCAGCCAGGCAAAGGCCTCAAGCTGCAGTTGGATAGGTTCTTAAGTTTAGTCAAAAATTGTACTCCAGAGAATTAACTCTGTATAAAATACCTATGCCCTTACGGGCGTATGGAAATAAATAAATACTTAACGGTCTTATAATTGTCGCCCAACTCAACGACACTCACGCGATCCAAGTACAAGAAATTGCAAGTGAAAGTAAAAAGTAAAATTAAAATCAACGACTCACGCTATCCAGTGTAATAAGTGCAAGTGAAAATATAATTAAAAGTGCGGTCAAGATCTGGCACTAGAAAAATACGAAATTCAAACCATTATATTTCTTAAAACTTTTAACAAAGTGAAGAAAAACTGAGAAAAAATTCCTCTTAAAAAGTGGAAGAAACCCAAAGTCTGCAACCCAAAATCTAAACAAGTGGAAGAAATCTAAAATCTGCAACCCAAAATCTAAGTGGAAGATATCTAAAATCTGCAACCCAAATCTAAAACTAACAGCAGCGGCAGCGATAACGGTAGCAGCAGCGACAACAGCAGCGACAGCGGCGGCAGCGACAATGGCTGCGGCAGTACCAGTGGCGGCAAAAGCCGTCGGCAAAACATAGAACTCGAAGACGAAATAAATATAAGAACATGTGAGTAGGCTTTTTGTCCTAAGTGTTCGCAAATGCAAATATTTCAAAAATAAATTTCGTTGACACTTAAAAACGAATAAATTTCAAATTTTCCTATGCTAAATTGTGCAAAAATAAAATAAACCAATTATATTTTTTGGAGAATTTTTAGTAATAAAAATTTTTTATTTTTGATGCCTAATTTCCGTCACAAAAAATACAAAATATTTTTTAAAAAACGTTCTTTTTGATATTTAAATTTTGTTGCAAAAAATAATAGGTGCTAAAATTTTTTTTAACAAACCCTTGATTGAATTTGGTGGCACCCACGATATTTTTTTTTTATACTGACTCATGTATAGAAATAGCGACAACGTCTCATCAGACGAAGAAGTTCTAGAAGAACACAAAAAACTTTTGAAGACAAGAGTAGAAAGGCAGAAATCAGAACAGAATCAATCTGAAAGAGATTGCCACCCATCGACCAGCAGGGTACCACACATCCGAGACAGTGTTCTTGACTTTAAAAACGCACGAACCCAGAACACAGAAGAAATGCAGGCTGAACAAATTGCGAGCATGGAAGCTGCCATAGCCTGCGCGCTCCAAAGGCAACAGGAGTTATTCGATGAAAAATTAGCTAAAATTATGGGGGAGTTATGCTCATTAAAGGATAAAACTCCGAGAATTCAGACTTTCCTGGAAATGGAAATAGAAATAGAACCGGTGAAAGAATGTAACGAACCCCTGGACATGGTAAAATCTGTCCCGGAACTGCTACTGCAGCATATAGGGTATTTGAGCCATACAAAGGCAGCAGCCGGCATTACCAGGCTGTAGGAATACTTAAAAATAAGGTACGGGGCGCAGCAGCGGCTGTATTACCCTCATTTAACACAGTGTTTAACTTTCATGCCGTACTGGCAAGGTTGGATTTTACGTATGCGGACAGAACTCCAGCACACGTAGTTAAACAAGAGTTAAGTCTATCAAGACAGGGAGAACTGCCCCTTCTTAAATACTATGACGAGATCGAACGGAACTAACGCTTCTTAGCAACAAAACAATCATGACTCACGACGCAACCGAAGCGGCAGTCCTAAATGAACAGCACAGAGATGACGCTTTACATGCGTTCATACCTGGCTTAAAAAAATCGTTAAAAATAGCCGTTTTTCCGGCGCAACCAAGAGACTTACCATCAGCCTTGGCATTAGCTCAAGAAGCTGAGGCAAGTAATGACAGAAGCGCTTTCGCAGTCACCTTCGCCCGCAGTCACCTTCGCAGGGTAAAAACACTATGAACAGAACCAAAGCCAGGGGGCGATAAAAAAGAACCCTCACTTTGTCAGGACCCAAACTAATCAAGGCGGTTATTTTAAACAAAGACCATATAATACCGCAGGTCCAAGCCAACCAGCTCCAGAACCAATGGAGGTCGACACCTCCTCCAGGTTCAAGCAGCCCACGGCATGGCAAAGGTGGTCGACACGATCCCAACAAAAAATAAGAAGAAAAAACTGACGATGAGGAATATGACTTCGTTGCGCAAGCAAGCACCACGGAGATAGAGGACGAGTTAGCTGGAGAAGACTCCTGCAATTTTTTAGAATAAAATCCCTGCTTCCTAGCATTACACGTACGGTAGCAGGAAAAGAAATAAAACTATTAATCGACACAGGCACCTCTAAAAATTACATTACTCCACTCCCGGGGCTGAAAGGCATCGTGGCAGCGAATAAACCCTTCACAGTAAAGTCGATCCATGGCTTTACTAAAATATATAAAAAATGTCTAGTTTCAGTGTTCAACGTAAAAACACCCTTTTTCATTCTTAACGACCTTAAAGATTTTAACGGCATTATCGGACTCGACTTACTTAAACAAGTGAATGCGAAGCTAGATTTTACCAGAAATGTTCTGCACATTACCAAGATCTAGTTTTCTAAAGCGGAAAACGTTAACTTCATAAAAATCGATGACGAGGACGTTCCTCTGGCAATTAAAGCCACCTTCGATAAAATGATTGTAAAAAATCCTAAAGCCTTCGCCGATCCGGACGAAGCACTGCCTTTCAACATATACACATTGGCAACGATTAAAACAGATGTGGAACCGGTATACTCTAAGTCATACCCGCACCCCATGGGTATAACCGAATTCGTCAATGCAGAGGTTAAACAACTTCTTGTGGACGGCGTAACAAGGCCATCCAAGTCCCCATATAATAACCCTACCTGGGTTGTGGACAAAAAAGGAACTGACCAAAATGGGGTTGAAAAGAAGCGATTGGTTATCGACTTTAGGAAACTAAACCAAAAAACCGTAGACGACAATACTGTCGAGTATGGGCGAGTCGAAATTTTTTACGACACTCGACCTCAAGTCAGGCTTTCATCAGATAGAGCTGGCAGAAAAGGACAGGGAAAATACAGCCTTTTCAATAAACAAAGGCAAATACGAATTCTGTAGACTGCCATTTGGACTTAAGAAAGCCCCGAGCATTTTCCAGAGGGCCATCGACGATGTCCTCCGGGAAGGAATTTCAAAGATATGCTATGTGTATGTCGATGAAGTTATAATATTTTCCAAAACAAAAGAGGACCATGTTAGGGACGTGGATTGGGCCTTAACGAAACTCTTAGAGGCGGGCATGAGAGTGTCTCAAGAAAAGTCAAAGTTCCTTAAAAAAAGCGTCGTATACTTGGGATTCATAGTGTCTCAAACAGGGCTACGAACTTCACCTGAGAAGATCAAAGCAATAAAACAATTTCCCCCGCCTAGAACGTTATACGAACTCAGATCTTTCCTGGGACTAGCAAGCTATTATAGGTGCTTCATAAAAAACTTCGCGACTATCGCAAGACCCTTAACGAATATCCTAAAGGGAGAAAATGGTAAAACTAGCAAATATCAGTCGAGAAAAGTTGACATAGAGAACAGAGAGACAAGGAACAGAGAGAAACGTTTGACAGGCTGAGAGAGATCTTAGCATCAGAAGACGTTCTGCTATCTTACCCGGACTTCAAAAAACCATTTGACTTGACGACTGATGCGTCAGGCTCTGGATTGGGAGCAGTACTATCGCAAGATGACCGCCCCATCACTATGATATCGGGACAACGAAAAAAATTATGCAACCAACGAGCGAGAGCTCCTCGCTATAGTTTGGGCACTGAAAAACCTCCGGAATTACTTGCAGATCTTTACCGACCACCTGCCACTTACCTTTGCCGTCTCGGACAAAAACCCTAACGCGAAACTAAAACGCTGGAAGGGGATTATCGACGATCACGGCGCAAAATTAGTTTATAAACCTGGCAAAGAAAACCTTGTGGCAGACGCGCTGTCTCGCCAGAACATAAACGTCTTAGAATACGAAATAGAATCAGATGTAGCAACCATACACAGCGAACAGTCACTGACATACACCATAGACACGACGGACAACCCAGTACACTGTTTCCGGAACCAAATAGTAATTGAGAAAGGAAACAGCTCCTCTTTTGACACATTCATCTTTTTTAAAAGCAAGCAGAAAATCTGCTTAACACGTTACAAGATTTAGTTAATGCTGAGGTGGTAAACGCAATATATTGCTCCATACCGATTTTGGCATTAATTCAACATCGACTAGTCGAATTGTTCCCCAGCACGTCATTCAAATATGCGAAAAGCTTCGTGCAGGACATAACGGATACAACTGAGCAAAGAAAAATTGTCATAGCAAAACACAACAGGGCTCACCGAGCAGCACAAGAAAATGTAAAGCAAATCTTGAGGGACTATTTGTTCCCTAAAATGCTTCGGCTAGCAACAGAAACAACTTTGGATTGCAAGACCTGTTCAATGGCAAAATACAAACGCCATCCATCTAAGCAAGTGGTAGCAGAAACACCGAAACCTTCTTTTGTGGGGGAAATTCTCCACATCGATATTTTTTCAACAGATGGAACCCTTTTTCTAACATGCATCGATAAATTTTCAAAATTCGCTACGGTGCAGGCTATCGCATCGAGGGCCATAGTGGACGTAAAATCCCCTATATTACACATAATAAATTTCTTCCCAAAAAACAAAACCATTTATTTTGATAACGAAAGATCGTTTAACTCCGAAACAATTAAATCGATACTAATGAATCATTTCAATATCACCATCGCCAACGCCCCGCCTCTACATAGCACCTTTAACGGTCAAGTAGAAAGGTTTCATAGCACCCTGGCAGAAATAGCCAGATGCTTGAAAATAGAGGGCAACTTAAGCGATACGACCGAACTAATTCTTTTGGCAACCAACAAATACAACAATTCTATCCACTCGGTAACCAGCAAAAAACCCATAGAGATTGTTCACTCAAAACCCGCGGATTTCGAAAGCAAAATTAGAAAGAGAATCCAACAGGCTCAAGAAAAATCCCTTGACCAGGTAAACAAAGATAGGACCCAAAAGGGCAATCAAGCTGCTGAAAAAGTTTTCTTAAAGGCAAACAAACGCATAGGAAACAAGCTCTCGCCACTATGTTCGGAAAAAATCATTGAAGCAGACCTGGGGACCACGGTCCAAATTGAGGGGAGGGTGGTCCACAAGGACAATTTACGCTAACCATCCTCGCGAGATTACTGAGTATAGGAAAATTCGTCTTAGTTTTTGCGCTTACGGCTGTTAAGACGAACGCGACAGTAAAACTTAATGACTACACGAACGCAGACTACATCCCGATAGAAGACAACGAAATTGTCATCTGGGAGTCCTACGGATACCTACAGCACTCAACGAACGTGACGACTTATGAAGATTACGCCGACCAGACGGAAACAATGACGAAGACATTTACAGACGATCACAGGACACCAGTCATTATGACAGATCTTACAATTATTCGCAAGTTGGTGACTACCTTAAAAATCCACCATAGAGCCGCTAGGAGTATTAACTTAATCGGGACAGCACTAAAAGTTATTGCCGGCACACCCGACTTTAACGATTGGGAGCAAATAAAAATCAATCAAGAACAATTGTTTTTTTGTTTTTCAAAATTCTGAATTTCTAAATTTTCTCATAAAACTCCCTAGCCCTAAATTAATATGTAAGAAGACAATAGTCTATCCAGTCAGCACCAGAAAAAAATCCTGGACTTTGAAGATGGGAGGAGTATATATCGACCGGGTTGAAGTGTGTTGGAAAGTGCCTCCAGTGACAGGTTGAGGTTGATTCCTGAATTTCGGAAATTCGGTTCCCGACGAGCTTAGGTGCAGCATCCATACGCCCTACGGATGCGTCACAGAATCCATATAACTGTAGGCTGCGTGCTGTCGGCTGCAGGCAAAATAATGGTATTGCGAAAGATTCCAGCGATGTGAGCGATGAAGGAAGCGAAGTCCCAGCTTTATAAATGCCTTAAGGTACAAACTTGCCCCAGTTTGGTTTCATTTGCCACAGCTTCAGTAGTATAATTGTAGCAACTATCGTGATAGTCAAACAGCGATATTGTTGTAGAGAGGATCGTGCGCTTGGTAACAAGGTCGGAGTGGAAAAAAAATCTTGTTCTGATATGTGTTTACAAAGTTATTGATGGTTTCTTGTTCCCTATTAATGTGTTTCGTAATTTTTTGAATCTAATGTTTTTCGTTTTGAAAAATTGTATATAATTCAGAATCTTTTTGCAAAAAATCCAAATTGCTATTTATTTTAGCTTCGTCATCGGTGTCCATATAGCCGAAAATTATTTTTACTATGTTTCCTAACCCCTAAATTATTCCTCTTTTATTCCTTATTTTACCATTGTAAGGGAATAGGGTATTTAGTTTTTGGCAAGCCTGTGCTATTTTCTGATGAAGAGTGGTTTTTATTCCGAGTATTCACGTTCATTTGGTCGATTACTTATGGTTTTGGAAAATCCTCTTGCTGCCAGCTCGTTGAGGTGGACAACATGTTTCAAGATTTTAAACGAGCTTACCACTCTCGCTGCGCCCAGCTTGATTTTCAGTAATGGTTGGTGTTGTGTTTGGGCAGAAGCGTTCTTGGTGAGTTTCGGTACTGACTGACTTTATTTAGAGATCTGCGAGAGAATGAACAAAAGTAACCTTGTCGCCGAATGCCCAGCGCGAAACCTTAAAATCGGTCATTGCAACACGAAGGTCGGCGACACCTTCTGCAGGGAGCTACAAAATATCACCTGCGCCCAGCAAATAGTTTCTGGGGCTATTGCACACTGCTCCACGCCCCTAGGTCACCTGGATCCAGTTACCATTGTGGATCATGGCACCATCATCGTAACCATAACCGACAACCAAGGGCGTGAGCAAAAAATATCCGGAACCTACCTGGTAACCTATTCTGACAAGGTAGACCTCAACGGAACTTGGTTCGTAAATTAATTGGGAAGTTCAATGAGAAAACCTGCTGTGTCGGCCATGGCCATAGTCAACATCACGGCCCACCAGAACGCGCTGAGTCTCCCATTTCTTCACGAGCTGAGTCAGAGCAATCTCCACCACATCGGGACCCTCAGAGAAGAACTTACACTGGGGTCCTTCCTCAGCAACTCCTTTGCCATACTTGCTACCTTCTTTCTGTGTTCCACCATTTGGCTCGGCTATCGCTATCTAAGGACCAGAAGTCACACCAAACCAAGAACTGACAACGATGTGGAACGAGTTCCCGGGTCCCCGGGACGTCGACCACTTGAAGAGGGGAGAAGTTAACACAGGCAGTTCCCAAGAGAAGAAACTGCCGAGTTGCAGACCATATCCGGTGGCCAGCACGCGCAGCGAAGAAACCGCTGACCGCGCGTTCCGGGTGCAAGTGCCCGGAGTCAGACCAGAGTGATCGCCACTGGCAGGGACAAAACGCTGACCCGGCACCTTGGCGACAGCGCTGCAGCCAGGCAAAGGCCCCAAGCTGCAGTTGGATAGGTTCTTTAGTTTAATCAAAAATTGTACTCCAGAGAATTAACTCTGTATAAAATACCTATGCCCTTACGGGCATATGGAAATAAATAAAAATATAAAATAAAATACTTAACGGTTTAATAATTTACACTATAGAGTCAATAGATAAACCAGTAAATTGTTTCCGTAATCAGATAGTCATTGAAGAAGCAGACTTCCCATCTACGAGAACCTTTATTCTATTCAAAGAAAAAACCCGACATATTATTCGATTTTCCCACCGTGAAAATCTTCTAGCAACACTATTAGACATAGTAAAAGCAGATGTCGTTAATGCCATTCATGCGAACTGCCAATTCTTGCTTTTATTCAGCATAAACTAGTCGAGGCATTTCCCTCGACGACATTTGAACATTGCAAATTCCTAGTAACAGATATTCCTGACCAATCAGAACAAAAGGAATTAGTAAGAACATAATAGAGCTTATCGAGCAGCTCAAGAAAACGTTAAACAGATTCTGAGAGACTATTTTTTCCCAAAAATGCTTCGGCTAGTAACAGAGGTAACACTTAATTGTAAAATTTGCACTATGGCAAAGTACAGCCGTCACCCTACAAGGCAAACAGTCGGCCAAACGCCGATACCATTTTTTCCAGGAGAAATTCTCCATATAGACATATTTTCAACAGATGGAAAACTCTTTCTCACATGTATCTAAGTTCGCTATTGTACATCCGATCGCATCCAGAGCTATCGTGGATTCCACAGCACCCTGCTGAAATAGCGCGTTGCCTAAAAATCGAAAAAGGAATGAACGACACTAAGGAGGTTATCTTACTAGCCACAACTAAATACAATAGAACTATCCACTCAGTGACTAATAAAACGCCTATAGAAATAATACTCTATACTCAAATTCAACAAGCCCAGGAAAAAAGCTTAGACCAAATAAACAAAAACAGGACTTACAAAAGTTAATCAGGTCGGCGACAAGGTTTTCTTGAATTCAAATAAACGCCTGGGGAATAAACTATCGCCCCTATGCTCCGAGAAAGTAATTGAAGCAGACCTTGGGACGACAGTTCTTATTATAGGGATGGTGGTCCATAAGGACAATTTAAAATAAAGTTTCTTCCAGACCTAATTTTAAATTTAGATTTTTTTCTTTCCTGCTTTCTTGTTTAAGGTTCACGCTTTGGACTTTTATTCTGACTCTGACCTTTTCGATGACCACTGACTTAAAAATAAATGACTATTCACATTCGGACTACATACCGTTAATGGATAGAGACGTCACAATCTGGGAGGAATTTGGGTATCTCGGACACTCCACTAATATTACTTCATATGAACTTTACGCACTCGAAACAAAGACTACACACAGGACCACATGAGACGAATATTGACTTTGGACGTCGAACGGATTGATTCTTTGGTGGGTACTTTAAGAGTTCGTCATAGGAATGCACGCAGCATTAACATGTTAGGATCAGCCCTAAAGGCAATTGCTGGTAACCCAGACATCGATGACTGGGAACAGGTCAAATTTAAACAGAGTCAATTAATTGAATCACAGACTAGTCGGGTTAAAATAAATTCTAGAGTACAAACTCGTTTAAACAAATTAACCAAAGCAATAAACGCAATTTACAAATCAGACGAAATAGACAAAAGCCACCTTTTCGAAATAATCTTGACCAATAATAGAATTATAATAAATGATCTGGAAAAGTTAATATTCTCAATAACATTGGCAAAAGTAAACTTAATAAACACAGGAATTCTGGATGAAATTGATATCAAAGAAATTAATCACGAAAGGCTCACAAGTTTTAGCATTACCGATCTTTTAGAATTATCCCAGAAAAAGCATTTCAAAATAATGATATAATACACTTCCTTACAAAATACCCCAAAAATAATTTAGTATGTAAGAAAATTTCTAATTACCCGATACAACATAGTAATAGTATTCTAGACTTCGGGAAGGACAACTTAGTCGATGATTGTGGTAGAAAGTCGTTTGCCATCCACCAGTGTGACGCTTCAATTGGAACAACGTTCTGCAAAAAATCTGATTCCTCAACATGCGACCAAGAATTAGTTTCCGAAACCATCTCCAAGTGCGGCACCATTCCAGGCTACCTCAGTCCAATAACAACAATCGACGACGGAATACTAAATTTTAACGATGCTTCTGCGAAATTTCAACACGACGACAGCTCTAAAAACCTTCCTAGTTGCACATATCTGGTAACCTTCGACGACTACGTCATGGTAAACAAGACCCTCTTTAAAAACCACTGTGGCATACTGAAGAAGAAACCTGCAGTATCGATGGTGACCCACGTTAATATCACGGGCCACAAAGAACAACTGAGCCTGCCTTTCATGAGCTGAGCCTGAAAAATCTTCAACACATCGAGCGTCTTAAAGAAGAAATTCTAACGAAGCCACTCTTAACTAGCGGTATTACTTTGGTGATCATTCTGGTGTGCCTCTTCGTCACCTATCAACTCCAACGACGTTGCGTTCGTATCGGCCAGAGCAAGTTGCCACCTGTACAAAAACCTACGCTGAAGAAGTCCGAGGAAGGCCTTAACTTAAAGGCGGGAGGAGTTAGCAAATCTCCAAATTAGCGGTCTATAAGAATGAAATACAAAACCCGATTCGCTGAGTGGTGGGGGAATGCACCGGGCCGGGTCCCACGCTAGTCCCGCTGACCAAGGCGGTAAAGTAATGCAGCGGGCTATGCAGCGGATGCGAAGTACAAGGTAAGCACTCTGCCCATAGCGCTGCCGTTAGTTCTGCTCGTCGCTGCCGACGTCGGGCCTTCTGTCCGGCTTTCTTGGAGAACATTTAAGTTAGTATTAATTAGTTCTTAACAGACTCGAAAGGAATCCAAACGGATTCCCGGATAATTTAAATAACAATAAACGGGAGTGATTCCAGTAAATAAAGATTATACATACACATAAACTTCGGCTTGCACAAGTTTGCTTCCTTTCTTTTTCTTTTGTAAATAAATAAAAAAAATTGTTAAAATTTAATAATAAAATGCAGTGTTTAAAAAACTACAGTCGAAAAAGCAAAAGTCGGAAAATTTTTGCTTTTCACAGCTTTGACTGAGTGAGACTTTTTTAAATGAGCTGTTGCTTCTGCTCCTGAAAAAGCAGAAGTCGCAGTCGAGGAAAATGAAAATATCAAAAAACCACAAATATCAGAAAGCAGCAACAGTCCCTGATTTTCTTTTCATGGCTTGCTGCCTAGCTGCTTATGCTTATGGTTATGAGAGTAAGTCGGAGCTTCGATAATTTTGATTTTTTGTCGCTTTTGTTTTGTTTTAGCAGCGTAAGTCAAAAAAGTAGCAAGCGGCCAGCGACAAGTGGTTGTGAATTATTTTCCTCTTCAGATTTGTATTGTAAAGTGTTTTCCATAGAGTCACACTTATTCTGCTATGGCAGCAAGTGTAGTGTGGAAACAGTTGGAAAACGAATCAGTCGAAGAATTTCACTTTGTTTTGAGCACTCGGAAGAAGAAGAAGTTGACTGTAGACTGTTGGAGTGTCATTTGGAATTTCACTTATTCACAGTCTTCTCATTGTTCCCCCAAGAAATGCCGTAATGTGAATTGGCTATTACGAGTTATTTGTTGACTATAAATCAACGTATTCACCAGAACAACAACGTAAAAATAGTACGCTACCTTTTATACTAGTTGCACAGATCCCATCCAAGCGATACGGCTGGGATTTTTGATGGATGGTGGACTGGTGTTTCCAAAGAGCAACCAACCACCATCCGTCAAAAGTCCCAGCGGCTTAAGGAGAATTTTTGGAAGTTGGTCTTTAACTCTATCAAACTGTTTGAAAATACTATGGATTTTTGAGTGCAACTCTAAAGACTCTGTATTCAAATTGCTGCCTGGGGGAGTGGTTATCTCTCAAGCCCCCCTTCTCTTTCGACCACGCCTCTGGTTCACAGAAAAAAATATGGCCGCCAAGACAATTCCAATTAATTCGCCATAAGACTTTAGAGTTGCACCGTAAAAAAATCGGCTAATAACGTGCGGCTAGGAACGTAAATTCCACCGTCAAGGAATAACCGGAACATTTTTGGCACGGCAAAACTGTACGAACCATCTTTGAAAGAGATGGTGGATGGGGCTCCATTAGCCGATTTTTTTTTAGGTGCAACTTTAAATTCCTCCAATAGACTGTAATAGTTTAAGCATTCACTACGGAAACGTAATTAATCATGATAATAAATTATTCAAATATTAAATGCGACGAAGAAAGAGGTATGCACATAATTTTGTTGTATAAGAGGAAAAATAATTGACAAATTATGCAAAAATAGTTGCTTACATTTTGATGGGCCACAGCTGTATAAATGGTGGATGGGCTATGTGTTTTACGTTTGTCAAAAATCCCAACTGTTTCCCGCAAATGGTCTGTGTGGGAACACGGTATTAAAAAGCTAATAATGAGATAATAGTGTATTTCCACAGAGATCCTTTCCAATTAGTCCGCCGTTAAAATTTGACGGACTTTGACAGACTAATTTATGCAATAGTTAGCCGATGTTTCTCCGGTGCAACCCACTTTCAACGCAGTCCACCCCTGAAAAACCGCTGGGATTTATGAAACAACTGAAACTCCTGTTTCCACAGATTTCAGCTGATCTTAACAGCTGTAGCTCATCAAAACAAAAACAAAGATGGTTGACCTGTTGACTTTGTTTTCGTTTTGACGAGCCACAGCTGTTCAGATCACCTGAAATAGAAAGGTGGATGTGCTCTGCGGAATTTGGAGTTTCACATATGTTGATTATTCCAACCGTTTCTAACGGATGGACTGTGTAGAAAGAGTGCATTACTGTATAATTTGTTGTGTATTATAATTTTATTCTATTCGTTTCTAAGTTGAGGAAAATGTTGACTGGTCCATGTGACAACTGCGCGATGCTTGCGACGAGACCTTTTCTGCTTCCGTTCAATCACGTCTTCCTTTTTACGTACGCTTCGTCAGAAAAGGTATGTGTGCTCTTCAAACTTATTTTTATAATCCATAACTAATTGCCCTTATATGGCATTTTAAATGTTTTTGGTTGTGGAGTTTTTTCCCCTTCAATTTTTAGTCAGTATATAAAAAAATTTGAATTACTATTTCTAGGGGTAAAAATGGGCCGACGTCCAGCAAGATGGTATGTATATGCATGATATAAAATTCGCATCAGCAATAACGCTGAATATTTCCAGCTACCGCTATTGTAAAAATAAGCCTTATCCTAAATCACGGTTTTGTCGGGGTGTTCCGGACCCTAAAATTCGTATATTTGATTTGGGAAGAAAGAAGGCTACTGTTGAAGATTTCCCCCTTTGCGTTCATTTGGTTTCTGACGAATATGAACAACTGAGTAGTGAAGCTTTGGAAGCTGGACGCATTTGTTGCAACAAGTATTTGGTAAAATACTGCGGAAAGGATCAGTTCCACATCAGAATGCGTCTACACCCATTCCATGTCATTCGTATTAACAAAATGTTGTCGTGCGCTGGAGCTGATAGGTAAATTATGATGTAGACATTATTATTGAGGTTATTTATATTTCTTACTGCCGTATATATTTGTGACCTTAAAAATGTCAAATTTGTTTTAGATAAGACTTATATGCTTATAAATGATTTAATTCCTTCTTTAAGACTCCAGACCGGAATGAGAGGTGCGTTTGGAAAGCCGCAGGGTACGGTGGCCCGAGTTCGTATTGGACAACCCATAATGTCTGTCCGCTCAAGCGATCGTTACAAGGCTCAAGTTATTGAAGCGTTGCGTCGTGCTAAGTTTAAGTTCCCTGGACGTCAGAAGGTAAGTACACAGTCAGTCAGAAGTTTGCAACGCAGAAGGTATTTCCTGCCTTATAAAGTATATATATTATTGATCAGCAACACTAGGTCGACCTAGCCATGTTCGTCCGTCCGTTTTTACGAAAATTAGTCTCAGTTTTAAAGATATATATTTGTATATATAAAGTTTCATTCAGAACTTTTCCAAAAGTTATCTTTCATGGAATAACATAATTAAAACAAAATTGAACTTGCTGTTTAATAATGGTTTATTGTTTTATGGGAAAATGATATCGTAAAGCTGCCATAGGAACGATCGAAGAACTGAGTTGAAAGTCATCATAGCTTCAAAGTTTTTAAACATATACTCGTATAAATCGAAATTCCCATGCGAACAAAAGAAAAAATATATATGAAACAAATTATTAGCCCTGTTCCAGTTTTCACTTCGGATTCACACTTCGATACATTGTTATGGTTTATTATAAAATCGGATCACGATGTGTAACATAGCTGCCATGGTAACGATCGAATAATAAAGCGGAAAATAAACATATCTTCACTGTTAAGAATATAGGCATAAAAATCGTAATATTGTTTTATAAAATATTAAATCTTTGGAATAGGTGCAAGGGTATATAAATCTGGTTTGCCGAAGTTTGCTTGCTTTCTTGTTTTTTGTTTTTGTTACTTTTTTTTATGGCCTTTTCAACTTCAACCTTTAAATAATACGCCTTTACAGACCTGCTCTAAATACTTTACCACTGACTTTTTTTGTTCGATAAAAGTCATCTGTTTTCTTTCAGTAGAATGTGCCTAACAACAAGCAACCCCTTTTATTGTTTAAAAATTTGGAATGCACATACAAAAAACAACGAATAAAATAAATATTATCGACTCGTAAATTATTTTTTTAGCTAAGATTTTTCGAGATAAACGCAGTTGAAATAATCGTGCGCTTTCTTCGTCATGAAAATGAGTTTTCCGTTTTGTGCTCATATCATCAAATTTAAGTATAGGAGTTTACTCCTTGTTGACTAAACTTAGTGAAATTATAATATTAAAGCTTAAATATTATATTATTAAATATTGATCATTATTGTTTGCGCTTGCTTATTCATTTTGTAACTATTAATTTGTTTGCTTATTAATAATTAATATTATATGTTGTATTTATAGATCTACGTCTCCAAGAAATGGGGATTTACCAAGTACGAACGGGAGCGCTATGAGGAACTTCGTGATGACAACCGCCTAGAGCCCGATGGTTGCAATGTAAAATACCGCCCCGAGCATGGCCCAATTGCGGCTTGGGAAAAAGCTCAGCGTGATGTTTATGCTTAATTAAATTGCAACTGAAATGTCGCATAAACAAGTATAAACTATGTAAATCGGAAACAATATAAATAAATATTATTTTCTGAGCACATATTTGAATGATTTCTTTCTTACGGTACACAGATGTTCTTAAAGTTTCCCATTAAATAGCGAACGCCAGAAGCTAAATGAAAAATGATTGTCTTGTGTTCACACTAGACCTCTCGTTTTTCTCAAAGTCGAAGGCCATTTTTAAATCCAAAAAACGACTTTCATCTTCAAATCAAACCACTTTGGTCACTTTTTGTTTTTTAAAGATTGAAATTGACCTTATAGACAGTGCTCTAATACTTTAATACCATTTTAGAATTTTTAGATATCAGCTTTTAATCGGCTTGAATCACGTAAGCAGCTACTTTAGTACTTTCTTTATTAAAAAAATTGTAAAAAATGGCCTGATTTATCATGGGTTAAACCCTTAAGTTTATCATCTGTTCGCCCAAAGGTTATCGGTCATCAATCGCAGTAATAGAGCGTTACAAAGATTGTTTTATTAATATAGATCAGCGATCGGCACGTCCCTATCTAATGAGCATAGGATAGTATTTTGGCGGCTGAGCAGCAGCATAGCTCCGGCAGAGCACACACATCGACAAGTTTTACCATCCAAGTCGGCAATGAACACCTTCTAGAATGAGTTATTTCGCGGTTACTTTGCAAGTAAAAAAACTTCCACTTCAAAGAAAATTTCCAAATTAATCCTAGATGGTGGAACTAACGTTTCTAAACCCACTTTTTTAGCCGATGTTTTTTCCGTGCAACACAAAACTCTTGGCGCGAAACAAAAATAATTAGATGTCGGCCAACTTATTTCTGTGAACCAGAGACGTTTTCGGAAGAGTAGTGGTGGTTTGGAGGTTAGTGGTTGGTGGAGACCCAGCAGCATTTTGTATACATAGTAGATGTAAGTCATTTAAACATTCAGATAACATAAGCCAATATTTCAAAGCAATTAAAAAACAAGAGCAGGGAAAAGTAGTTTTAAACAGCTTAAGGAGGAAAGAGAAGAGCTGATAACACTGGCTCACAAATTTAAATTGAATAAATCCTTCAGAGATTTTCCGGTGCAGATTGTCCCTCATAATTTTTTGTATGTCTGCATTTTTTTTAAGTGTAAATAACGTTTTTCACCTGCTCTTATGCCAATTTTATTTTTTTTTTCTCCAGTTCTACCTAATTGATTTCGGTCATTATTTATTATTGCACTAGATATAGAAGATTCTTTAACGTTCCCATATATGTTATAAGGAAAGGCTTCCTAATAAACATAGATGCTAGAGCTCGACAAAGTTTGAATAAATTGCTAGAACTGAAGACAACATACATATGTATATTAATTCTAAAATATACATGTCTGAAAACCGAAAATAATTTTATTACTGTAGGAATGGGTCTGGCATCTCACCACGAAGAAGGCAGCAGAAGACAAAAGGAGATTGAGTGAGACGAGTGGAGAGAGGAGTGAAAAACGAGGAACACAAAGACGAAGACGAGAGGAACACAAAGCAAAAATATTTAATAACGCTGTTTAAATATGATTTGTTTATTTTAAATACCCGAAATTCAGCACTCTGACGAATTATCGCATTAATAATCAAAATTTAACTATCAATTACAATAATCTCAAAGATCAAAAAGAGAAAAGAGATTTTACGGGTACTTTTTTTTTACATTTGGACGTTAATGCACTACGATCAGTACAATCAAGTGGCCCCGACGATACCAAGCAAAGCTTGTTACGCGCGAAGCCATCTTCCTATCGGGGCGTCAAAACGAGATCGCGAGTAAAAGAACAGACAGACCAATTTTAAATAAATACCAAACTAAAAAACTAATACTACTACTACTAATACTTTAATAATACTAATTACGTGTTAAGTTAGATAAGATTAATGCTTTTCAGTAGGAGAAATAATATGATAGGGTTTATTATTGTCATTACATAGTAATCTTAATGGTTTATGCATATCATAGTTTAATCTATAATGTTTCAAAATAAGAGGAAAATAATTTCTAGTGATACGAATAGGCACTGAGAAATGTAGGCGGCCCAGTAGTTCGGTACTCTCCACATCCCCCTAAATAAGTTTACAAATAAAAGTAATACCAAGTATTGTTCTACGGTTGGATAAAAATAATAAGGAGAAGTCTACTAGAGTAAGATGGTAAGATAAAAAAAAATATTAAAAAGTTTTAATGCACAGATTCTATTCGGTCTATATGCACACCATATTGGGGACTCCAAACTGGTGAGCAGTACTCCACGATTGGACGAAATAATGAAATAAATAAAGTCTTTGTGACATACGGATCATAAAATTCAGTTGAACACTTTTTTATAAATCCAAGCACTAATCTGACTGTATTCACCATGGATAAAATATGGTCAGAAAACTTAAGTTTTGGGTCCAGAAGGACGCTAAGGTCATCAATTTGTGTAATTTTAGACAACTCACAACCACATAATGTAAACGTGCCATACTGTGTGTCGGCCCGATAGAATGCCATTATTTTGCATTTATCGCTATTTAAGTTCAAAAGAATTTCACAACACCATGTTTGAAATGCGTCAATAACCGTTTGTAAGTCTGAACTGTGGTTAATATTGCAATGTTGCAGACATAACTTAACGTCATCTGCGCCCATAAGGTCGCGCGACTTTGTCAAGACTAAAGGCAGACTGCCGCTACTACTCTTAGCAAAAGCTTATGATTTGCCTAAGTTTTCCAGGCAAATCTCTTATCAACATTTGGCCCGCTGCTGTTCCCAACCTTTGTGCATTATTGGTGCACACATTTATTGTCTAAAATTAGTCAAAAAATCATTGGTAGACAAAAATAATATACTTTTCTTATTTTAAAGGCAGTGATGGAAACTGTCCAGCAGAAGTGTTGAACAACTCGTGTGAATCAGCTGCTTGGCATCAGTGTTGCAAAATTTTCACATGTAGTGTTCGGTCCAAAGTTGCCAAACACGATGAAAAAGGTCCCCACCCACAAAAACTTAGATAATTTACCCTTCTTACCATTTAAAAACAAACCGAAAAGCGCTTGCTAAAAATAAGCCCCAAGAAAATAATTCTTTTTTTTCCTTGCTTTGTTTCTATCAAATCTTTCGGTAACGAGAACAGAGGCGGCGAATGTGAAAAGCTCCATTTGGTTAGAATCGAAGCGATTCTGAGGTGCCATCACAAAATAATTTTTAAAAAGTCAAATATGTTACTAATAAACAAATCTGTTATGCAACAATGTTCTTAAAATATCAAAGAATAAGGTAAAAACATAATTTGCACTTTAAGTTCTCGCATTTTAAAAGAATTAATTTTCTTGGCGAAAAGTTTCCGTGAGATTTTTACGGAAGTTAACAGAGAATTAACAGAGGGAATTTAGATTCCGTGTGAATCTTTCGGAAGTGAAAACTGGAACAGGTCTGGGAAATTCGAATCCGTGTGAATCTTACGAAGGTGAAAACTGGAACAGGCCTGTAATCGATCTACAAAGATGTTGCAAATGGGGGGTAATAACGTTTTCGAAAAACTTGGGTGTAGCGGACAACTTGGAGATACCTCTATAATTGCTAGTATTTGATTTATTTTCCCTTTCATGAAGGGGAATAAAATATGATTCCTTCCAAAAAGGTGGGAAGTCAGTAGTATTTACAGATAGGGTAATCAATTTGTGGAGTGGTCTGCACAGGGCCTCTGCGCAGTATCTAAGCATACAGCTAGGAACACCGTCAGGACTCAGTGAGTAGACTGGCCTTACCCTTTGCAGTTCTAAAAGAAGGGAGGTTTCACTCAAACTCGGAAAAAAGATTAAGTTAGACTGCGCCATTCCTTCTGAATATGACTGATTAGGACAGGACGCAGCTGAAAATGTCAGTGTTTCATAGTAGAATTCTCAAATTCTCGAATTTATGTTTAGTGTTAACAAAATTAAAGGAAATAACAAAATTATAATAATGTTGGATCTTGGAAAAGTCAATAAAGTCATGCTGCGCTAAAGAAGTAAGATATTAGTTTTTTCATCTGTGGACCAAGTCGCATTCGGAATATTAAAATCACTTAGAACTATTAACTGATCTCTATCTGACAGTTCTTTAAAAATGGACTGTATAACGGAAAGGTGGTTCGCATTAATCGGAAACTCAGATGCTGGCGGAATGTTTGAACAAGTCATATATATAAAGCTAGAATTTCAATGCCATTTATTTCATTAAAAGATAATAAAGTGAGGTTTGAGTCAACAGCAATCAAGACTCCTTCTAATCGTCTGAAAGGACGGTCAGGCCTATAAATTGTGTACTTACCCGCGGAAACTTCGGAGCTAAAAATCTCCGGTTTTACAGAGGTTTCTGTAAACAATATAACGTCGGATGAAAAGGAAAAACAGCAGAATACAATTTAGTCAGCTTATTAAGTAGGCGAGCAGAAAAGGGAGCTGAAGAAGAAGATGGCACACTAGTCGGGACTCGACTGGGTAGACTGACTCCCACAGACGAACTGAATTTGACTGCTTGAACTTATGATCATTTGGTATAGTGCAACTATTTGGCCAAGGATCCTCAAACTTAAAACAGTATGACAGATTTTTTATTTATTTTATATTTGAAAAAGGAATGCAGTTTCTCCCGTGTAGCTATGCAAAAGTGGCTGACTGTTCTGCTACCACAAGATGTAGTGCCGGTGTTCTCGCGATGGCGTACTCCGCTTAATCGGACACCTTTCAAAATGCACAGCATATCCTAAGTCGATATAGCGGCTATAGCTTGGCTTATCTATAGCCTTCACCCAGACCGGTACGGCTAAATGCAAGCTAGCCCTCGTGACGCTTGTACGCAGTAGTCTACTCGCCTGTTTCGGTCCTCGGTGGTTCAACATGCTGCGCGAGAGGGCTCGGTTGGCTGAGGCGGTTTTCGCGCTGGCGTACTCCATGTGCTCCCGGAAGCAGAGCCCTGTGTCTGTCATCTCGCCGAGGTACTTAATTGCCTTAGCTAGAAGGACGAATTCTTCATGCTGCTGCACGGGACAGCCTCGGATTTCTGGGGCTAACTCAAGCCCGTCTGTGTGCGGATGAGTTCGATGCTCTGGTTGCACACGTCCTCGGCTAGGCGGAACTCCTTTTCCACCACGTCTACAGCGATGTCGTCAGCGAAAACAACCACTTCGGCCCATCGTAAATCGCGTTCCAAATTAGGGGCGCTAGAACGGACCCTTGCGGAACTCCTCGGTGATTTATTTATTTATTTATTCGCCAATGGATAAATCCTTATCTGGCTATCAGCTAACTTAAAATTAATTAAAAAATATTCCCTAACTAATTGCCTAAACACATCCTTCTTGGATCCCCAAACCAATCGAATACTTAGTGGCAAAGAGTTAAAAAGTCTTAAAGTTCTTAAGATTTGCACATTACGCGCCTAGTTAGTCCTCGCAGCACTTTCAAAAAATGGGGTGATGGTACGGAGACTCCTGGCAGGGATATTGAATTTAATTGAGCTTAATATGAATGGACTTTCTATATTACCAATTATAACATCATTGATAAAGAGCAAGCTCGCTATCGAACGGCGATCTTCTAGACTGCAGGTATGCAGTAGGCAACATTGGCTAGAGTAAGCTGGCAAAGGTTCCGAAAAGTTTAACGGCTGAAGTGCAAATTTTAGGTACTTTTTCTGCAGCCTCTCAATTCTATTGATATGAACAACACTTGACGAGTTTCAAAAAAAGGAAGCATATTCCACTTTTGAACGCACAAATGCTGAGAACACTGTCAGTCGTGAGTATGGGTCCTTAAAAAGTATAGTGTTTCTTTTGACAAATCCGAAGATTGCATATGCCTTCGGCAGAACATGGTTGATATGGTTAATAAACAAAAATTTACTGTCGAAGAGGACCCCAAGATCCATAATCTCAGTAAGTGCAGAGAGTGAATGGTTATTGATAACATATGTAGAACGATGATTTAAGATACATTTACTATAGCGAACAACATAACATTTATTTAGGTTGAGAGGTAAATTGTTCTGAATACACCATAAACTGATTTCGTTCAAGTCCGATTGTAGCAAATAACTGTCATTTAAGGAATTCACTGGCATGTATATTTTAAGGTAATCCGCATTAAGAAGATACTTGGCAGATTGAATGCAGAAACAAATATCATTAATGAAAATAATGAAAAGCAAAGAACCAAGAGAACTGCCTTGAGGAAGACCATAGGTTGCTTCAAAAAGGTTAGAAACAAACCCGCTGACTTCAACATGATAAGATCGGTCTGCCAAATAAGAAGAGATCCAATTTAGAATGGAGCCGTGAATACCAAGATTAAAAAGTTTTGCTTGCAAGGCAGAGTGAGAAACCTTATCAAAAGCCTTGGCGAAATCAGTATAAACTGTGTCCACTTGGGAATGTAACTCAAAGGCTTGTATGCGAAAATAGCTAAATTCGAGGTAGTAGCATGAACCCGTGCTGATTATGGTCAATATAAGTACGTATCAGAAAGGATAATTTTTTAACTACAATTCTCTCGAATAGCTTTGCAATATTGCTTATTTTAGCAATTGGCCTGTAATTAGAAACCTCAGACTTGCTTCCGCCTTTATGAACCTGTTGGTTTTTGGCAATTTTCCATCTAGAAATAAATTTACCCTGAAGTAGCGAAGACGAGAAGATCATCTTAAGGGGTTGAAGAAGACTGTGATAAAGTTTTTTAAGAAAAAATGAAGAAACTCCATCAACGTCAGGCTTAATGGAGTCGTCAAATTGCGAAATAGCTTTAGAAATGTCCTCATCATTAATTTAATTAATTAATAGCTGGTCATTCCAGTCACAAGCAGGCTCAAAATTGGCCGAAAAAAAGGAAGCAAATAAGTTTGGAATATTTGTCCCAGAATTAGCGGTAGTATTGTTATATGACACAGTTGACGGTATGGAAGAGTAAGATTTCTTTGAATTAATAAAACGCCAGAACACATTTGGATTTGACTTTAATCTATTTTCAATGTCGGAAATGTATTAATTATATAGAAATTTATTAAGAAACTTAAATTCCCGCTTATGTTGTCTATATCTATCAATGGATTACCCCATCTAATGAACC
This sequence comes from Drosophila gunungcola, assembly GCF_025200985.1. Lineage (NCBI taxonomy): Eukaryota > Metazoa > Arthropoda > Insecta > Diptera > Drosophilidae > Drosophila > Drosophila gunungcola. The sequence goes on from NW_026453183.1 coordinate 212,149, forward strand.
GTTTGTAGAACTTATTTCTTAGATTTTTATATTTCTGGAGACCTTTTGTATACCAAGGAAGCCTATAGGAACCCCGTACCTTGGTTGAACAAGTGCTGTCAAGAATATTTTTTAAAGCGACAAGAAAGTTATTGTAATTGGTCTCAATGCAAGCATTTGATAGCAAGGAAACCCACTTACGGCAACCAAGCTGGCATGATCAAAATTATACATAGGAATAAAATTAACAACTGGTAAGAAATTATAAAATTCAATATTAAAGCATAAGGGCTTATGATGAACATCACAACTAGAAATACTAAATTCAGCAAGGCTTACCGAGGAATGAACAATAGAATTGATCAATATTAAATCTAGTAGCCTATGCAAATCATTAAAGATATAATTTCTCTGGGTGAGGCCCATACTATAACAATCATCGATAACAACAATTTCATGTGGCTGGTGTACATTGCCAGGCACCATAGCATGGGATTGCGGATCACATGACCATACAACAGATCCCAAATTAAAATCTCCCGTCACAACAAGACCAACAGAGTCATCTATGCTGGCATGTAGGCTGGCAATGTTATTCATATGCGCCTGATAAAGCGTAAAGTCACTTCCAGGGGGAATATAAGAAGCAACTATTACAGTCTTCCCAGACAATCCAGATACCTCAACAGCCAACTGGTCCAGAAGAGAGTCCTCGTACGGCGGACAGCCACGTTGACGCCTCCACCTCTCTCGCACTTCATTCTGCTGAAGTCTCTTTCCTTGCGATAGACATGGAATAAATTAGTTTCGAAGAACTCATTGGAGTTGAAGTTGGGGTTGAGCCAGGTTTCAACCAATATTATTATGTCATAACCACTGTAGGAAGTGCTCATGAAGACGGACTGAGTTTAAGATCTCATTCCAGATATGTTTTGAAAATAAATTTTAAGGCAATTAGTTCCAATTCTTTTGACTGACGAATTCTCAGAAACTGTTGCCATAGTTTCATAACGGAAGTCATGAAATGGTATATTTAAAGCCATTCAGAGCCGTACGCAATATTCCAGTCCGGATACGCATTGGTAGTGGAAGATTATCATTACGAAGGTTATAGTTGCAATCCATTCGCACAATCGTAGAAGACCAACTTGCAGGTACATCCATAGTCGGTGAGTGCCGTTGGGAGCGCATTGCAGAAAGCTCATCATCAAAGAGAGGCAACAAAAGAGAAACTTGTGGAGAGAGCAAGCGTCCGTAAAAATGTAAGATTTTAAAATCCCCCGTTGGGAACCATGAGGAAGTGAGCGGAACTCCAAAAACACCAGTAAGCCATCCAAACTTCGGCCGAAGCGCCGATGCAGCGGGAGGTGAAGGGAGCGCAACTCGGAAGAGAGCGCTGTATAGAAGCGGACTCTTTTCAAGTAAGGAGCTGCATAAAGTCATCCGATTTTGTTGTTGGTGCAAATATGGGTGCGAAGAGAGTGATAATTCAACGCAATCATTCAGCCATCCACGAGTAAAGCGAAGCAGCGAGGCAGCAGGAGATGGATAGAGCGCCAATATGAGGAGTGCGCTACTATCATATGCATTGGGTACATCAGAAAAAACAGCCGTCAAGAGCGACAGAGTGTATGAAGCTGCATGATGATGAGAGAGCGAAACTCCGAAGAGAGCGCAGTATTGTTGTTGATGCGAAAACAGCTGCGGCTGCGCGCCTTGATTCGAAAGATCGATGTAGAGGGCGAGCGGCCTAAGCACCAGCTTATGCATTTGTTGTTGGTGATGAAGTTGAGAACTGCAGTTATAAATGATGCACGAAAGTGAACCAATAATGACGTCAGAGCCAGTGACGTCGATTACTGGGGGTTTTTTGATGGAAGCTTGGCAGGGGTAGATGGACGCAATGGTTCACCACCCAATGTGTCCACCACGGTTGACTCCAAGTGCTCTCTCTCCCTGTGGATGAATCGGCTCACCTTTACTGATTGTGGCCAGAAATCACCGCTGAAGACAGTCTGATAATACTGCTCCGGGACTCCAAGCTTAAAATTAATGAACTTCAGTGTGCTAAGATCTACCTCTTTTTTGTAAAATAGCATGATATGCTGTCATAACTTACTTTTAACTTGTCAGAAACAAACTTGCACAGCGCCTCTGGCTTTGTGTTTACAGCGAATTTGCCAATATGCAAAAATCTTTTGCTGGGCAATACTGCAAGTTGATCACAAGCACCAAAAGAAATAGCAACAACTACAGCAACGGCAGCAAAATTAACAACAAAGACAGAAACGGCTCTTATCGCGAAACCGACTGCGTTGACCGCAGCGCCAAATACATCGGCAACAAAAACTCAGACAGCTAAACAAAACCAAAACAATATTCAACAATCGGGCCTGGCCATACAACCCGGCATGGATCGCTACATCCAAATTAAGCGTAAGCTTAGCCCGCAGAACACGGGGGTTGGTAACAACAGATTTGCCCTCGTAGCTGAAATTAAACCAGAACTGGGTCAGGAGATCCAACCGAAACCTAAGCCCCCACCAATTTACATTAGGGAGAGAAGCTCGAACGCCCTGGTCAACCAAATTGTTGCGCCGGTCGGGGACGGAAATTTTCATGTTGTTCCGCTTACTAAAGGGAATATTCATAATATCCAAATTTGAAGAACCTTTCCGAGTTGTGTCCAAATACCTTTAGGAAGCGAAGAATAACTACTACACGTACCAACTAAAAAGCAGCATGGGTTTGCAAGTTGTATTAAAAGGAATCGAGCCCGATGTAACCCCTAATTAAGTTACCTCAAAGTAAACGGTTTTACTGCAAAGAACGTTAGTAACATCATTAACAAGAACAAAAAGCCGCAACCACAATTCAAAGTAGAGCTTGAGCCAGATAGCAGAGTCTTGAAGAAAAATGAAGTGCAACCTATCTACAACCTGCAATACCTATTGCACCGAAGAATTACGGTGGAAGAGCCACATAGAAGGAACGGCCCAGTGCAATGCACAAACTGTCAGGAGTATGGACACACCAGGACATACTGCACACTCCGATCAGTCTGTTTACTTTGTGGAGACATTCACTTTTCCGCAAACTGACCTGCCAACAAGGAAGACCCCCAAAAGAAGAAATGTGGAAACTACAGAGGAAATCACACGGCTAACTACAGGGAATGCGAAGAGTGACAAGCACGCATCATCAAAATCCTCAAAACGTGTACACTTACTCAAAAACGACGCCGCAAGTTTTTTTCGGCACGGCTGCAAGATCTTTATTTGGTCAGCTTAATACCCAGAAAAGCTTCTCATTTATGTCCTTCATGAAAACGACAATGCAAAAACTGGTTCAAAACCAGAACATGGTGTTACAGTTGGTTGCAGCTTAGCAGTCCAAATAATTGATGGCAAATCTACGAATAACCATGTGGAACGCCAATGGCGTTTCGCGGCACAAACTTGAGATAACACAGTTCCTGAATGTAAATCATATCGACATTATGCGACTGGTAGAGACGCACATTACAAGCAAATACAACTTCAAAGCCTTCTACCATATAGATCATCCAGATGGTAAAGCCCACGCCGAAACCGGCATCCTAATAGGGAACGCATCACCATTTTCACCAAAGGTTTGCAACAAACTACTTGCAGGCCACGTCTATCATAGTCCAGCCAGGTAACGGAAACCTTTTTATAGCCTCCGAATTCTGCCAGCCTCGCTTTACAATCTCTGAAGGACAATTCATGGATTTTAACAACTTTCTTGGAGACCGCTTCATAGCTGCAGGAGACTATAATGCTACACAAAAGCTCTGGGGATCAAGACTCGTGACTCCCAAAGGATGGCAATTGTATAATTCAATTATCAAACTGAGCAACAAATTGGACTATGTTTCCCCTGGTAGCCCCACCTATTGGCCAGCAGACCCCAGAAAAGTCCCTGACTTAATAGATTTTGCGGTGACAAAAAACTTCCACGCAACTTAATAAGCGCCCAAGCGCTTTCGGACCTTTGAGTCAGAGCTTATAACTCTTCTTCAAAGCCCAAAAACCACAGACCACCCCCACAGGCTGACATCGCACTAAACCAACTGGTTAAAATATAAAAAGTATGTAAGTTTTCACATTGAACTATCCCCTCAGCTCAACATCGAAGAAGGACATCGACTTCTCTACCGATTCTCTTGAAGATATATTTCACTATTTCAACACCAAAAGGGAAGGACGTGCATCTACAAATTGAACAAATTGTACTGGAAAAGAAGCGACTTGCTTAGTAAACCAACAAATCGCCATCCTCAAAACAACGTCTTAAGGAAGCCACAAGCACTCTAAACCGAGCCCTGAAGAAAGACCAACGAATATAAAATATCCTCTGTGGAGGGCTCTCCCAAACCTGAGCTCTCCAGTCGAAACAGTCACTCCCGGCGTTCACCTAGACAGACGACTAACCTGAAGACACATCGAATGCAAGAAACTACATTTAAAACTAAAAGCCAGCAGCTTTTTCTGGATCTTAAACGCTCGATCGCCCCTGCGTCTAGACTACAAGGTCCTGCTTTGCGATTCCACTCTCAAGCCCATCTGGACATATGGCTCCCAGTTATAGGGGAACGCGAGCGGCAGCGATATAGACATCATACAACGCGCACAATCAAAAATCCTGAGAACTGTCACTGGGGCACCATGGTATTTTTGCAAACCAAAACATCCAAAGGGACCTTGGCATTCTTGTAGTAAATGAAATGGCAAACAAAAAGCGATCTACAATAAAAAACTCTCTGTCCACCCAAATCATCTCACAAGAGGCTTGACTCGGGTTTCCAGCAGAAACCGCCTACAACGCAACGACCTCCCAGCCCAGCAATAATTATCAGGGCCCCATAACTCAGTCATACGACTGTTAGTTAGGTTATTACCATAAGATTTGATATACTTATTGTTAGTATCCGAAAGGCAAAAATTCAATAAATAAATAGCAAAGCAATTAAAAAAAAAAAATTATCCCAAGGTGGTAGGGGGGCTCTTTAAAGCCAGAGCCTCCAGGAAGCAACACCATCACGCCAAGTTAAAAGCGTTCTTTATGCCCAGCGTCGCTATCCATCTCCTTGGAAATGTATCTTCACTTATTCTACTTCCAAAAACCCTGGCGAATAGTTCTGTGAGAAGAGTTAGAGCCCTGTTCGGGACAAAGTCTGGCCCGGGGCATTGTCGGCTTTCACTTTTGCGGCGATCGTTCTAATTTTATCCACTGTGACATCTTCGAAGCCTTCGGAAGAGGTGCGACTATAGGCAGATTGTTCATCCCTGGGAACAGTTGTACTCCTGAGCTTCTCCGTAGCTATAGGGGCCCTGTGACAACTTCTGGAGTGTTTTTTTACCACTACCCTGCAGGTGCCGCCCTTCATCAGATAGCTGGGCCCGCAGCGACGAAGATAGAGCCGAAACTTTTGCTTCACATCTTTTAGCAGAACTCAATATTGGTCCATTTGTTTTACCACGAGCCGAATCTGAATCTAATTCCATACCAACACTGTTTCGGCCAAAGAAGATCGCCAAGTCATTGAGGACTGAAACCGGGCAGTTACCTTATAACCCCAATGTTAATTGAACTTCAAAACACTGCTATCGAGGTTATTTGTAAACTTTTCAATGGGATAATACCGAAAAGGAAAAGACCACACAATTCCGTCATCCTTCAGACCAATTCTTTTATTATCGTATCTGTCTTAAATTGTTGGGAAAATCCCTTATAACACGCACAATTTCATCCCGGTACATCAATTTGGCTTCCGTCCAAGCCAAGGAACAATCGAACAAGTTAACAGAATAACATTAGATGTATCCTCGATGTATCTCAAGCCTTCGATCGAGTCTGGCTCGATGGCCTCATGTACAAAATCAAAACAAACTTGCCTACATACACTCATCGACTACATTATCGAATGTGGAGTCCCGCAAGGAAACGCACTTGGACCTACCTGTTCGTCCTATCACTAACCATTCAACATATAGACTGGTCATTTCATACAACGAATTCGGACACAACAAAATTGAAAGGGGGCTTCCCTGGGCTCACAGCAGCAGGCCCCGGCACTTAGTGTGCATTCGGGTTTTTTGCTCGCGCACTTATTGCTCGAGTTCAGCCGTTCAGTCGCAAAGATTCGCATTTTGAAGAAGGTTGCCCTGCGCTTGAATTGGTCTTTGTATGTGTGCGTGATCATGCATTCTCATACACGGAGCATGTGTGCGTTTATTTCATTTCGGCGCATCAAGAATATTTTGTCATTTGCTACTTTTTAAACTTAATACCCTAAGAATATGGGCGTATTTACTATTGGGTTATGATTAAAATATGAATATTATATGTTATAATATATTTTATAATATTTCAGCACACATATTATTTTTGTTTAATATTTACAAATATTCATGTATTCGAATTAATAGAAATCAGTCCACTAGATGGGAACAGGGCATATCGCAGTCGTGTCACTTAAAACACCGAAACTAAATCAGCTCTTGTCGATGTTTTGCGAGCGGTTTGTGCCTGCATACCCTACCGACGATTGCTTTTAAGGGGAGCGGGCTTTTTGGACACTTGTTTTAAATTTTAAGTTTTGTGATCTTTGGTTGATTTATTTTTTAATGATTCGCAGTGTAATTTTAATTGTCTTTAAACAAGTAATAAATAATAAAGTACTTTATATATATGTGCGGACTCTGTCAAAATGCAGAGTTATCAAAGTAAAACGTCCGAGTTGTTTTGATCTCTAATATGCACTGATTTTAATGTTCAAGTTTGAGATTACAATAAGCAATATGTACATGTGTGAGCTTTAAGTGTAAGAGCGAATTCAAAGTACAAACATATGTTTACAGTGAAGGGTAATTAACTAATACAAGTTGGCAAAGAATTCAAATTAACCAACTGTTTTTAAACAAAGTTATTTATAATCAAATAATACTAAATGTAAATTGGCGTTCAGTTATGATGTCATCGAACATTCTCCGCCAGTTGAATGATCCAAGGAGTATTCAAGCATCAATTTGCTCAGGCAGGGGCGCTATCTTGCAGATAGGTCTACGAATGGTTCCATTTTTATACCTTGCAGAGGGTATTATAATTTCAGTCAGAAGTTTGCAACGCAGTGAAGGAGACATCTCCGACCCTATAAAGTATATATATTCTTGATCAGCATCACTAGGCGAGTCGATCTAGCCATGTCCGTCTATCTGCATGAAACATTCCCAAAAGTTATCTTTCTATTGCAGGTAGTATATAAGTCGGAACGAGCCGGATCGGACGACTATAGCATATAGCTCCCATAGGAACAATCGAAAAAATAAATAAAAAAAAATTATAACTTTGCTGTTTTTTAATTTTTTTTTTAGTTCTTCGACATATAGTAATGGTTAAATATTTCAGAATTACGTTTTAAATTATATTAAAATCGGACGACTATATCATATAGCTCCCATAGGAATAATCGGAAAAAAAATACAAAAAAAAATTATAACTTTGCTGTTTTTTAATTTTTATACCCTTGCAGAGGGTTTTATAATTTCAGTCAGAAGTTTGCAACGCAGTGAAGGAGTCATCTCCGACCCTATAAAGTATATATATTCTTGATCAGCATTACTAGGCGAGTCGATCTAGCCATGTCCGTCTGTCCGTCCGTCTGTCCGTCCGTTTCTACGCAAACTAGTCTCTCAGTTTTAAAGCTATCTGCATGAAACTTTCCCAAAAGTTTTCTTTCTATTGCAGGTAGTATATAAGTCGGAAGGAGCCGGATCGGACGACTATAGCATATAGCTCCCATAGGAACAATCGAAAAAATAAATAAGAAAAAATTATAACTTTGCTGTTTTTTAATTTTTTTTTTAGTTCTTCGACATATAGTAATGGTTGAATATTTAAGAATTTCGATTTAAATTTCATCGAAATCGAACGACTATATCATATAGCTCCCATAGGAACAATCGGAAAAAAAATACAAAAAAAATTATAACTTTGCTGTTTTTAAATTTTTTTTTAGTTCTTCGACATATAGTAATGGATAAATATTTCAGAATTATGGTTTAAATTTCATCAAAATCGGACGACTATATCATATAGCTCCCATAGGAACAATAAAAATATATAAAATAACTATCTAATAATTGAGCTGCAAATCATCACAGCTTCAAGTTTTTAAACACATACGCAAGTAAATCATAATTTTAATTTTTTTAAAAATATTTAATTCTTGCAATAGCTGCAAGGGTATATGAAATTCGGCTTGCCGAAGTTTGCTTTCTTTCTTGTTCTATTATTCTAATACAAAAAAAATTATAACTTTGCTGTTTTTAAATTATTCTCTTAGTTCTTCGACATATAGTAATGGTTAACTATTTCAGAATTACGGTTTAAATTTCATCAAAATCGGACGACTATATCATATAGCTCCCATAGGAACAATAAAAATATATAAAATAACTATCTAATAATTGAGCTGCAAATCATCACAGCTTCATGTTTTTAAACACATACGCAAGTAAATCATAATTTTAATTTTTTTAAAAATATTTAATTCTTGCAATAGCTGCAAGGGTATATGAACTTCGGCTTGCCGAAGTTTGCTTTCTTTCTTGTTCTATTAGTTCTTGGACATATAGTAATGGTTAAATATTTCTGAATAACGTTTTAAATTTCATCAAAATCGGACGGGCTATATCATATAGCTCCCATAGGAACAATCGGAAAAAAAAACACAAAAAAAATTATAACTTTGCTGTTTTTTAATTTTTCTATTTGTTCTTGGACATATAGTAATGGTTAAATATTTCTGAATTACGTTTTAAATTTCATCAAAATCGGACGTCTATATCATATACAACAAAAATTATAACTTTGCTGTTTTTAAATTTTTCTATTAGTTCTTCGACATATAGTAATGGTTAAAAATTTCAGAACTACGGTTTAAATTTCATCAAAATCGGACGACTATATCATATAGCTCCCATAGAAATAATATAAATATATAAAATAACTATCTAATAATTGAGCTGCAAATCATCATAGCTTCAATGTTTTTAAACATATACGCAAGTAAATCTTAATTTTAATGTTTTCAAAAATATTTAATTCTTGCAATAGCTGCAAGGGTATATGAACTTCGGCTTGCCGAAGTTTGCTTCCTTTCTTGTTCACCTTGATATCGGCCACTCTTACTCGTCCATCAGCTCCAAAATGCGTGTTGGTGATGCGACCCAGGATCCACTCCTGGGGAGGTGTATTATTCTCGTGAATTATTACAATTGGGCCAATTTGAATGTTGGCATCGGGTTTGAGCCATTTGGAGCGCGCCTGAAGTGTGTGTAAATAATCACCCCTCCATAGCTCCCAGAACTGCTGCTTCAAGTAAGTTTCGCGCTGCCACCGCGTAAGATAGGATGGTCTGCTCTCTGCAACAGACATCAGAGAGGACCCATTCAGCAGGTGCGCTGGGCTAAGTGCCTCTCCATCGTTCGGGTCTTCGGATAGGGGTGCCATTGGTCTTGATTTTAAGATTGCCTCCGCCTCGATTGCAATCGTTTGAAGCTCCTCGTACGTTAGCCCAGTGTTGCCCAAGTTTTTGATCATCAAGGTCTTCATGGACTTCACTGCGGCCTCCCACAAGCCGCCAAAGTGGGCAGCTCGCGGAGGGATGAACTTAAACTCAAATCCCACGATGCTGCTGAAGCTATGTACATTCAATGTGTTGCTGCTGCTTAAAGTCCTCGAGCTGAGATCGTGCCCCGACGAAATTAGTGGCATTGTCACAATAGGTGCGTAGTGGGACGCCTCTGCGACTGACGAAGCGCTTTAAACAAAGAATAAAGTTATTAGTAGTCAGATCGGAAATGAGTTCTTTGTGGATTGCTTTTGACGAAAAGCATATAAACACGGCCTTGTATGTTTTATATGGCATTTTGCTTCGAATCCGGAATGATGTTGCAAAAGGTCCACATAGGTCGACTCCAGTTACAAAAAAAGATCGTTGTGAATGAAAGCGATCACCTGGAAGTGATCCCATTATTTGTACCATTAAACGCGGCTTATAATAGTAACAGTGTGTGCAGCGCCGTACAATCTTTCGAACGATTTCTCTGGCGTTTACAATTAAGCCTGGAGTCGCAGAATTCCAATAAGAGCAAGTGTTGCCGGTGCAGATATTCAACAAATTTTAATGTTAAGCAATGATCCTTTGGAAGAAGAACAGGAAATTTGGCATCGAGTGAAATGGGCGCCTTGGCTAAGCGGTCTCCTACACGTAACAACTCTTCTTCGGTGTCCTGAGAATTTTGCACCTGTTGAGGCCATCCAGATGAGGGTTGACGTAAGAAGCTTGGTCCACTAAACCATATAGTTTCCATTAGCTCAGATGCTGCACAGCCTCTTGACACTATGTCCGCGCGATTGTCCTGGCCCAGAACGTGCCTCCAAGTAATGTTTGGTTGTTTGGTGGTTGATTGCATCTCAGAAATCCGGTTGGCGACGAAACTGTAGAACAATTTTTGAATCTGTCCAAAAGAAAACCGTTATTAATGTAATTGTCGAAATTTTACTTAACCTTGGCCCACGGCAATGAAATTGCCTTTATTGGGGCCACTTTAGACTTTGCGATAATTAATATTGATTTAATCTCCCCATTTAAGTTTGTTCGTAGATATAGGCAACAGCCATAAGCTCGCTGCGATGTATTTCCGATAGATTTCTTAATACTTAATAAATCTTGGAATTTCGATGGTTTGAAGATTGTGCAAATCTTCTTCGATTCGCTTCCACTGGGATTGAAGCTCAGAGGGAAGTGGATCGCCCCAGTTTAGACGGTGCATCCACAACTCTTGGACCAATATTTTGCGACGAATAACGACTGGTGATACGAGCCCTAGCAAATCGTACAGGTGAGCCACAAGTGAAACGATGCTCTGCTTGGTGATGACAATGATTGTAGGTAGTGTATACCTTAAACAGAACACATCTAGTTTGGGCTGCCACGACATGCCCAATGTCTTCGTTATATCTTTGGTATCAACCTTGAATTGAAACTCTGCTCCATTGCCTTCTATATTGCTTGTGTTCCATTTTGCAAGCTCTAATCCAGCCTTAGAAAGCATGCTGGTGACCTCTGCAGCCTTGAGATGAAGCTCTTCGACACTGTCTGCTCCAGTAAGGAGGTCATCGACGAACATCTCTTCCTTAAGTACGGCTGCTCCGATGGGAAACTGCTTTGAGAAGTGATCCGCAATATATTTCAAGCTCCTGATTGCTAGAAATGGTGCGCAGGACATGTCGTACGTGACAGTGTTGAGCTGAAACAATTCCAGAGGCGCAGCAGAGGATTCTCTCCAGAGAACAAGTTGATACATACGATCGTCTGGTGATACTTCAAACTGGCATACATCTTGCAGATATCCGCTACAAGTGCATCAAACACAACACGCAGCTTGGTAGTCGTGCTTTCTGATCTAAGGACTCCATGATGCGGGATTACATAATGGGTCTTCTGCGAGTCGAAATCAGATGCCAATTGCATGTGATTCAGAGCTATGTATTCCTTCATGATTTCCACTTACATCTCTCTTATCAACGGGTTGCGGCTCAACCTGCGTTCATTTTGAAGAAACCGGGATTTGGCTATTTGAAAAGACTTTCCTAGCTTGTGAGGGTTCTCTTTAAAGGGCAAGCAAACTTGGACCCGTCCAGATGTTAGAAACTTTGTGTTTGCCAAATAATGCCGTTCGCAATCCTCCTCTTCTACGGTGAAACAATTATGGTGCGAATCAAACTCCTCTATTAGCCAAAACCTTTCTAATGCATCTGGCAGCTCCGTGGAACGTGCCATGTTGCATGTGACGATTTGTGATTGCGGAATTTCAGAAACCTTTTCGCCAACGATCCAACCAAGTGCAGTATTGACCAGACAAGGAAGGCCAGGATCCAGAGAAATTTTGCCATTTAAAAGTAAATCAAAAAACTCTTGTGTGCTGATGAGTAAATCAATCTTGTGTGGCATGTAGAATCCTGGATCTGCAAGGTCAATCTCTGTAGGTATGTTCCATTTTGAAGTGTCAACGAAACGCTCTGGTTGATTAAGCGACATTGTCTTCGCTAAAGCGAATTGTAAATGCCATCCATTTACTGATAGTTGTGATCGAATAGTTGTTGAGACAGAAAATCTCATCTGCGTTCTGACATCACCTATGCCAGAAATGTCATACTTCTGTCTTTCGAATCTCAGCTGAAGGAGCTTGGCCAACTCTTCAGAGATGAAATTTATTTCAGAGCCTGAGTCAAGCAAAGCTCTGGCTGGCTGAAATATTCCGAACTTAACCCTAATCAACACTACTGCCGTAGGAATTAAAGCGCATGTGTGGGTTCCTGCTCCTGCTGAGAACTGTGGGCAACAATCTGTGTTGCTTGCTCTGGATGAGCAGTTATATGAAGAATAGTGTGATGTAAGCCTTGACAAACGCGACATCGCGATCTACTTGGACATCTGCTCGCCAATTGGCCGATGCGCAAACAATTTATGCATGGAGCGGACTGCTTGATGAAAATAAATGTATCCTGCCAGTCTAGTGAACTAAATGAAGAGCACTGAGTGAGAGCGTGATCAGTAGCAGAACATTTTGTACAACCACCCTGTGCCGCAACAAAGGCTCTCCTATTCTGTGTGGGCCTTTCTTTTGGCCTCTCATCAGATGATCGTTTAACGTTGCTCTCCAAATATTGACAGTGACGGTTTAAACGTATTCTTGAACCCGATTGTAGAATAATTTTGAGTCTGCATCAATTTGAGATAAAACAAGATGAATTAGTATTGCGTTCATAACATCTGCTTCAGTTCCTAACGACAACAACTATTTACGCAGCGCGGAAACGGTATCCAAGATACAACGAAGAACCGCGGGATCAAATCTTTTCATTATTTAAATATCAAATAAGCTAGAAATGTGTTCTATGAAAATCAAAACCTTTTTGTCGTAGTGCTCCTTTAACTGCTTTAACGCATTAGGATAATTGATTTCGGACCCTTGAAAGGGGGCCACGACACTCAGAGCGGCTCCAGACGTATTGTTGCCCCAATAAGAGTGATGATAATTGCTTTGGTGTCTATGAATATGTCCTCCAATTTCTGACGGCCGTCATCGGCCGCATCCAGAAGTTCGATCTGCGATTGAATTTGATGAATTTGCTTAAAATACGATTCCAAAATTTGTGATTGGCATTCAAGGGCAGCAAGAACGTTCTGCGGTTCGATGCGGGCTTTTGAGATTAACTATGTTTCGCTGAATTGTATTCCTTTGTTGTCTTAAAGACACGAGTTGAGTATCAGCAGGCGTAGTCATATTGCGAAGGGTTAATTGGCGAAAACTGAGTGTGATTGTGGAGCAATAATTGAGTGAATATGTTGGCAATGCTCTTTGGTTTTGAGTGAGAAAAGAAACACTCCAATGCTTGCGAGAGTAACTCAATTTTTGGCTCATTCTTTTGCAGACCAGCTGCACAAGTATGTGTGTATATGGTCAGAGTGGAATGACAAAACAGCGATTGCATTTGCGAGTCTAGCTTACGGTTTTTCGTCCACTTTGTGCCGCTGTTTCTTAGCTTGCGAAACTGTACTTGCGACGGTTACGGGGTGTGCAGGTATCCACGACGAACCAGTGGCGATGATTCCGGTGATCCAACGATGCTTCTGGAGATCCAACGATGATTCCGGATATCCAACGATAATGCCAAATGCCCTGCCAATAGGCCGATGAAGTGCAATGCGTGCCGAAAATACAAAAAGTATTCTGGCGGTCTAGAGATGCTGGAATCTATTTATCCGCCGAATGTTGTTATGTTGGGACTTGCCGAATGCAGAGTCCTGACACGGTCGCCAAAATGTGCGGACTCTGCCCAAATCTGCATATGGTTATCAAAGTAAAACGTCCGAGTGGTTCTGATCTCTAATATGCACTGATTTTAATGGTCAATTTTGAGATTACAATGAGCGATATGTACATGTGTGAGCTGTATTTATAAGAGTGAATTCAAAATACAAACATATGTTTACAGTGAAGGGTAATTAAGTAGTACAAGTTGGCAAAGATTTCAAATTAACCAACTGTTTTTAAACAAAGTTATTTATAAACAAATAATACTAAATGTAAATTGGCGTTCAGTTATGATGTCATAGAGCAATATACATACAAAGACCAATTCAAGCGCAGGGCAACCTTCTTCAAAATGCGCTTCTTTGCGACTGAACGGCTGAACTCGTGCTATGAGTGCGCGAGCATAAAAATGAGAATAAGAATGAGAGAGCAAAAAACCCGAATGCACGCGAAAAGCCGGGCCCGGTCGGCCTCCCGCTTTCAATTTTTTTATGTCCGAATTCGTTGTATGATATGACCAGTCTATATGTTGTCAGGCAGGGGCGCTATCTTGCAGATAGGTCTACGAATGGTTCCATTTTTCACCTTGATATCGGCCACTCTTACTCGTCCATCAGCTCCAAAATGCGTGTTGGTGATGCGACCCAGGATCCACTCCTGGGGAGGTGTATTATTCTCGTGAATTATTACAATTGGGCCAATTTGAATGTTGGCATCGGGTTTGAGCCATTTGGAGCGCGCCTGAAGTGTCTGTAAATAATCACCCCTCCATAGCTCCCAGAACTGCTGCTTCAAGTAAGTTTCGCGCTGCCACCGCGTAAGATAGGATGGTCTGCTCTCTGCAACAGACATCAGAGAGGACCCATTCAGCAGGTGCGCTGGGCTAAGTGCCTCTCCATCGTTCGGGTCTTCGGATAGGGGTGCCATTGGTCTTGATTTTAAGATTGCCTCCGCCTCGATTGCAATCGTTTGAAGCTCCTCGTACGTTAGCCCAGTGTTGCCCAAGTTTTTGATCATCAAGGTCTTCATGGACTTCACTGCGGCCTCCCACAAGCCGCCAAAGTGGGCAGCTCGCGGAGGGATGAACTTAAACTCAAATCCCACGATGCTGCTGAAGTTATGTACATTCAATGTGTTGCTGCTGCTTAAAGTCCTCGAGCTGAGATCGTGCCCCGACGAAATTAGTGGCATTGTCACAATAGATGCGTAGTGGGACGCCTCTGCGACTGACGAAGCGCTTTAAACAAAGAATAAAGTTATTAGTAGTCAGATCGGAAATGAGTTCTTTGTGGATTGCTTTTGACGAAAAGCATATAAACACGGCCTTGTATGTTTTATATGGCATTTTGCTTCGAATCCGGAATGATGTTGCAAAAGGTCCACATAGGTCGACTCCAGTTACAAAAAAAAGATCGTTGTGAATGAAAGCGATCACCTGGAAGTGATCCCATTATTTGTTCCATTAAACGCGGCTTATAATGGTAACAGTGTGTGTAGCGCCGTACAATCATTCGAACGATTTCTCTGGCGTTTACAATTCAAGCCTGGAGTCGCAGAATTCCAATGAGAGCCTTTGGTTCAGCGTGCATGTGCTGCCGGTGCAGATATTCAACAAATTTTAATGTTAAGCAATGATCCTTTGGAAGAAGAACAGGAAATTTGGCATCGAGTGAAATGGGTGCCTTGGCTATGCGGCCTCCTACACGTAATAGTGTAGTGTATAATAGTGTTATAGAACGGTTTGATCCGTCAGTCGCTGCTAGGAACGGATTTAGTTTTTGAAATTCCGGTTTTAAAATCTTGTTTTCCTTGAGCTGCTGGATTTCGTTGAAAAAGGTCTTCTGCTGGATATGTGATACGATGTGCTTGATCGCGTATTGCAATTCAGTTGCTGATGTATGAATTACATCGACTACTTTTAATTTCCCGTTGGCCTTGATTCGATTGAAGACGCGGAACACAAAAGCTGCGCCGATAGGATGAGAACTTGTTGATATCGGTACTTGTGAGGACTGTTGATTTTCGCAGCTCCAACTCTTCTTCGGTGTCCTGAGAATTTTGCACCTGTTGAGGCCATCCAGATGAGGGTTGACGTAAGAAGCTTGGCCCACTAAACCATATAGTTTCCTTAAGCTCAGATGCTGCACAGCCTCTTGACACTATGTACGTGCGATTGTCCTTGCCCGGAAAGTGCCTCCAAGTAATGTTTGAAGTGGTTGATTGCATCTCAGAAATCCGGTTAGCGACGAAAAAGTTAAGCCTGGACGAGTGCATGGTTAGCCACTGTAGAACAATTTTTGGATCTGTCAAAAAGAAAACGTTATTAATGTAATTTTCGAATTTTTACTTAACCTTGGCCCATGTTTGACACAATAAATATGCGGCGCACAATTCTAGCCGCGGCAATGAAATTATCTTTATTGGGGCCGCTTTAGACTTTGCGATAATTAATATTGATTTAATTTCCCCATTTAAGTTTGTTCGTAGATATAGGCAACAGCCATAAGCTCGCTGCGATGCATCTTGGAATTTCGATGGTTTGAAGATTGTGCAAATCTTATTTGATTCGCTTCCACTGGGATTGAAGCTCAGAGGGAAGTAGATAGTCGCAGTTTAGACGGTGCATCCACAACTCTTGGACCAATATTTTGCGTAGAATAACGTCTGGTGATATGATCCCTAGCAAATCGTATTGCTTGCTCTGGATGAGCAGTATAGTGTGATGTGTCAGAATAGTGTGATGTAAGCCTTGACAAACGCGACATCGCGATCTACTTGGACATCTGCTCGCCAATTGGCCGATGCGCAAACAATTTATGCATGGAGCGGACTGCTTGATGAAAATAAATGTATCCTGCCAGTCTAGTGAACTAAATGAAGAACACTGAGTGAGAGCGTGATCAGTAGCAGAACATTTTTTACATACACCCTGTGCCGCAACAAAGGCTCTCCTATTCTGTGTGGGCCTTTCTTTTGGCCTCTCATCAGATAATCGTTTAACGTTGCTCTCCAAATATTGACAGTGACGGTTTAAACTGCGGTAACAATCCTCCCAAGTAGGCAACACCTCGTATTCTTGAACCCGATTGTAGAATAATTTTGAGTCTGCATCAATTTGAGATAAAACAAGATGAATTAATATTGCGTTCATAACATCTGCTTCAGTTCCTAACGACAACAACTATTTACGCAGCGCGGAAACGGTATCCAAGATACAACGAAGAACTGCGGGATCAGATCTTTTCATTATTTGAATATCAAATAAGCTAGAAATGTGTTCTATAAAAATCAAAACCTTTTTGTCGTAGTGTTCCTTTAACTGCTTTAACGCATTAGGATAATTGATTTCGGACCCTTGAAAGGGGGCCACGACACTCAGAGCGGCTCCAGACAAACAGCTAAGCAAGTAGTTGAATTTGTCAACAGCTAATATTGAAGCGTCATCATGTACCATGCTAGTAAAGGCAGTGATGAACTTTATATTGACACCATACTTCCCGTCGAACTTAAGTAGTTTATCGATGGTAAACGATTTTGGTGCCCAGTTTCGTAATTTACCGACGAATTGAAGAAGCTTGCATCTTCTGGCCGGTCCTTCTTTGTTGCCCCAATCCGAGTGATGATAATTGCTTTGGTGTCTATGAATATGTCCTCCAATTTCTGACGGCCGTCATCGGCCGCATCCAGCCGTTCGATCTGCGATTGAATTTGAAGAATTTGCTTAAAATACGATTGCAAAATTTGTGATTGGCATTCAAGGGCAGCAAGATCGTTCTGCGGTTCGATGCGGGCTTTGAGATTAACTATGTTTCGCTGAATTGTATTTCTTTGTTGTCTTAAAGACACGAGTTGAGTATCAGCAGGCGTAGTCATATTAACCCTTCGCAATATGACTACGCCTGCTGGCGAAAACTGAGTGTGATTATGGAGCAATAATTGAGTGAAACAATACCTTATCCGAATATGTTGGCAATGCTCTTTGGTTCTGAGTGAGAAAAGAAACACTCCAATGCTTGCGAGAGTAACTCAATTTTTGGCTCATTCTTTTGCAGACCAGCTGCACAAGTATGTGTGTATATGGTCAGAGTGGAATGACAAAACAGCGATTGCATTTGCGAGTCTAGCTTACGGTTTTTCGTCCACTTTGTGCCGCTGTTTCTTAGCTTGCGAAACTGTACTTGCGACGGTTACGGGGTGTGCAGGTATCCACGACGAACCAGTGGCGATGATTCCGGTGATCCAACGATGCTTCTGGAGATCCAACGATGATTCCGGATATCCAACGATTATGCCAATTGCCCTGCCAATAGGCCGATGAAGTGCAATGCATGCCGAAAATACACAAAATTATTCTGGCGGTCTAGCGATGCTGGAATCTATTTCTCCGCCGAATGTTGTTATGTTGGGACTTGCCGAATGCAGAGCCAAAATGTGCGGACTCTGCCCAAAGCTGCATTTGGTTATCAAAGTAAAACGTCCGAGTGGTTCTGATCTCTAATATGCACTGATTTTAATGTTCAATTTTGAGGTTACAATGAGCGATATGTACATGTGTGAGCTGTGTGTATAAGAGCGAATTCAAAATACAAACATTTGTTTACAGTGAAGGGTAATTAAGTAGTACAAGTTGGCAAAGATTTCAAATTAACCAACTGTTTTTAAACAAAGTTATTTATAAACAAATAATACTAGTGTAAATTGGCGTTCAGTTATGATGTCATAGAACAATATACATACAAAGACCAATTCAAGCGCAGGGCAACCTTCTTCAAAATGCGCTTCTTTGCGACTGAACGGCTGAACTCGTGCTTTGAGTGCGCGAGCATAAAAATGAGAATAAGAATGAGAGAGCAAAAAACCCGAATGCACGCGAAAAGCCGGGCCCGGTCGGCCTCCCGCTTTCAATTTTTTTATGTCCGAATTCGTTGTATGATATGACCAGTCTATATGTTGTCAGGCAGGGGCGCTATCTTGCAGATAGGTCTACGAATGGTTCCATTTTTCACCTTGATATCGGCCACTCTTACTCGTCCATCAGCTCCAAAATGCGTGTTGGTGATGCGACCCAGGATCCACTCCTGGGGAGGTGTATTATTCTCGTGAATTATTACAATTGGGCCAATTTGAATGTTGGCATCGGGTTTGAGCCATTTGGAGCGCGCCTGAAGTGTGTGTAAATAATCACCCCTCCATAGCTCCCAGAACTGCTGCTTCAAGTAAGTTTCGCGCTGCCACCGCGTAAGATAGGATGGTCTGCTCTCTGCAACAGACATCGGAGAGGACCCATTCAGCAGGTGCGCTGGGCTAAGTGCCTCTCCATCGTTCGGGTCTTCGGATAGGGGTGCCATTGGTCTTGATTTTAAGATTGCCTCCGCCTCGATTGCAATCGTTTGAAGCTCCTCGTACGTTAGCCCAGTGTTGCCCAAGTTTTTGATCATCAAGGTCTTCATGGACTTTACTGCGGCCTCCCACAAGCCGCCAAAGTGGGCAGCTCGCGGAGGGATGAACTTAAACTCAAATCCCACGATGCTGCTGAAGTTATGTACATTCAATGTGTTGCTGCTGCTTAAAGTCCTCGAGCTGAGATCGTTCCCCGACGAAATTAGTGGCATTGTCACAATAGATGCGTAGTGGGACGCCTCTGCGACTGACGAAGCGCTTTAAACAAAGAATAAAGTTATTAGTAGTCAGATCGGAAATGAGTTCTTTGTGGATTGCTTTTGACGAAAAGCATATAAACACGGCCTTGTATGTTTTATATGGCATTTTGCTTCGAATCCGGAATGATGTTGCAAAAGGTCCACATAGGTCGACTCCAGTTACAAAAAAAGGTCGTTCTGAATGAAAGCGATCACCTGGAAGTGATCCCATTATTTGTTCCATTAAACGCGGCTTATAATGGTAACAGTGTGTGTAGCGCCGTACAATCTTTCGAACGATTTCTCTGGCGTTTACAATTCAAGCCTGGAGTCGCAGAATTCCAATGAGAGCCGTTGGTTCAGCGTGCATGTGCTGCCGGTGCAGATATTCAACAAATTTTAATGTTAAGCAATGATCCTTTAGAAGAAGAACAGGAAATTTGGCATCGAGTGAAATGGGTGCCTTGGCTATGCGGCCTCCTACACGTAATAGTGTAGTGTATAATAGTGTTATAGAACGGTTTGATCCGTCAGTCGCTGCTAGGAACGGATTTTGTTTTTGAAATTCCGGTTTTAAAATCTTGTTTTCCTTGAGCTGCTGGATTTCGTTGAAAAAGGTCTTCTGCTGGATATGTGATACGATGTGCTTGATCGCGTATTGCAATTCAGTTGCTGATGTATGAATTACATCGACTACTTTTAATTTCCCGTTGGCCTTGATTCGATTGAAGACGCGGAACACAAAAGCTGCGCCGATAGGATGAGAACTTGTTGATATCGGTACTTGTGAGGACTGTTGATTTTCGCAGCTCCAACTCTTCTTCGGTGTCCTGAGAATTTTGCACCTGTTGAGGCCATCCAGATGAGGGTTGACGTAAGAAGCTTGGCCCACTAAACCATATAGTTTCCTTAAGCTCAGATGCTGCACAGCCTCTTGACACTATGTACGTGCGATTGTCCTTGCCCGGAAAGTGCCTCCAAGTAATGTTTGAAGTGGTTGATTGCATCTCAGAAATCCGGTTAGCGACGAAAAAGTTAAGCCTGGACGAGTGCATGGTTAGCCACTTGTTACGGGAGCGGGGTAAGAAATAAAACCAGAAAGAAATAGATACCGTAACCAGAGACAGAAGACACTGTGAACTGCAGGTGGCGAAACACCGAAGTTGGTCAATACAGTAACCAGCAACGAATTGGTCAGAGTAAGCAATTCATACGAAAATACAACTGACAATAGGTGTATGCAGCAATTAATATGAAACCTAGCAGAACCCAGAAGTGGGACAGTAAGCCCGAAAAAGGGGAAATTCTGTACCTAAGTGGGAACACTTAGATGACCCGGAAGCAAAACCACCGGTATAAAAGAGCCCCACCTCAGGTTCAAAGGCAGAGTAAAAAAGATCATTGCGAATCGAGCAGTCGGAGTCCAAGATAAGTGCGAATCAGACAAGAAACGACCGCGGAACCGCGTTAGGTCCACTACTGGCAAAAACAGTAATCGCGGAGGACCTATCCGAGTGATCGAATTTAGAACCCGATAGAAATATAACTTATATATCATGGGATCTACAACCTCGAAAGCATCCGACAACACGGCAAACGTGGTGAACAACGTTGAAATTGTAGACCACAAGGAGGACATAACCAAAGTCTACAATGTTTTGTGCCTCATTACTGGACTCTTGATCTTTATGTTGATTCTGAGCTTCCTCCGGATCTACAAGCGATCTGTACAGAGACGTCGGGACCACGGACACGAGCTGGAGAAAATCATGGCTGTCGCCGCCAATTGGCCAGAAAGGAGCCAGCACTAATATATCAGCCCGTGCAAAGATAAAAAACCACATCATTATTATGATTATTTCAAATTTCGACAAAACATTAAACAATACCCATTCATAATAAACCAGCAATTAAATACAAGCAAAAGACCAAAGTTTTGATTTGTAATTGGAACCACCAGAAGAAACCTCAGCTAGAAGTGCTACCGTCAACCGTCGCGAGTGCCGTTTTCACTCTTCTCTTACCCGCAATTCGTAGCGCCGTAAAGCGAATAACTTTTTTCTCTGTTTGTGAAATGAGACCAACATCGCGCAATTGCCCAAGAAATGACAATTAACATAATTTTTTTTATATAAATTAATCCAACACCTTATTAATAATGCTAAGAGAATTTGCACTAATATAAATATATTTATGCATATGTGTATAATTAATTTTCCAAACCCAGAATACCACAATGAGAGCTCTCGTCGATGGAAATAAAAAGGGGTAAGTGAGTTGTGTTTGACTTACTGTCAAGCAAACTTTTTACATATATATTTACACATATGCGTATATACCTAGATCTTTGTGCAATTTAAACATTTAGATATACATATATATAGTCTTCATACATTAGATTTAACGTCCTGTAAGATTCATATTATCATTTTTATAAATTAGCCCAAAATATTATTCTTAAATATATATATTCATGCTTAATGTTTCTTTTTATACGTTAATACAAATATTACATACACTATATACCGAATATTTCTCAATTTAATTAATTTGGCACCCCAATTTACTCTTATATTTGTCAATTAAATGTGCACCTTTTTAAATAAAAATCTTTTTAATAAATTGTAATATGAAGCCGAACTCAATAATGTCTTGGTAAACGTTTATAAAAGGGGGAGCTGGCGCAAATGGAAAAACTCGGGTTAAGAAAAATGACATAACTTTCGACTGACAACATTGACACTAGGGGATCGCATTGCAGTGGCCGGCGGCGATCCATCGGCATACGGGACGTATGAAGGGGCAGGGTAAAACAGCCACACGCTGCCGATCGAAATTCGGTCAAGCGCTCGAACTAGCTACTTGAGAAGCTTGTGGGCAGCGACGACAAATGACAAAACGAACTGAACGATCTCTATATTTTTCCTAAGGCACGATAAATTTATTCTCGTTATGTAGGGGAGGGAGTGGTTTCCAAAGAACCCACCCCATCTGGCGAGCTTAGCCGGCAACCAGCGTGCCTACTCAGGACGCAACTCCCTCGGCCCAAGTCCTGTGGACTGGGCACTAATATACCGACGTAACAGAATTGGCGCCCAACGAAAGGATTCTTCGCATCCTTAGAGCTAGGACTTTTAACATCTGAAGATTTTTTGTTTTACGTATTAAAAGGTTACGATTTCAAAAATCGGAATACCGGATGTAGGGCATATCTGAAAAATTACATGCTATACATAATTTTCAATTTTTCCGAACAAAGATCAAAAATAGTTTGTGTCGACACCTAAAATTCCCTCTCCGCAGGTATAGTTAATTTAATTGTTTTTTTTGTACATATAAAGTCCCCAACTTCAGCGACAGTCTGAATTGAGAAGGCCTCTCAATCGGAACTTTGTCTCAGAATAGCCGTGCGACTTTGTGACTCTTTTTAATTTCCAGTAAAACCATTTGTCTTTGTTTTATTAATAGAAAAATTTAATGCGTTGTAACTGAAAATTGTATAGTCCTTATATAATATTATCAAATCACGTGCAAGACCGACATAGCATTTTTAGGGAACAAACTTAAATTTTTTTTTGGGTTTTCTCTGGCCGACGCTATCCGCTTGAATCAGGCAAGGACCCGGTCGCTCGAGAGGTTCGAGTCCAGAGGAAACCGATTGACCAAGAGGGGGGAGGGGGCGAACAGACCAAATCCGTACAAACCGACGCTATCCGTTTGAACCAGGCAAGAACCAGGTCGCTCGAGAGGTTCGAGTCTGTACGGATTCCAACAATACAAGGGCGGGAGGACGGAATCTATCTCTCTGGCCGACGCTATCCGCTTGTACTAGGCATGAACCAGGTCGCTCGAGAGGTTCGAGTCCAGAGAGAGAGGAAACAGGGAGGCAATTTCTTTCGTCTGCACAGTGGTTCCGTCAGAGGCCAAAAATCAAAAAATTTTATGACATATTTTTTAAGCAAAATGTATCAAAATTGTCTCTTAAAAGTCCAAACTTCTCTTTGGCATACCGGATTTTACTAGAAATCTAACGGTACTTTCTAAAAATAGATTTGCAATCGTGAACACGTGTTCATTTTGGCAACGCAGCTGCGCTTTGGAAGTTATTTCTCTCTTTCAATTCGCCCTTTAAAGTGATCAGACGTACGCTGCAGTGCTCCGATTTGAATAATTTAACATGAATTATGAAATTGAAGGTATTTACTTTAAATTGAGATATTAATAATTAACTTTCCTGAAAAAGTTTTTTCGTAAAACTAATTTCATCGAATAACCCTTTTTTGTGTATTTTTTTAAAGTATATTTTATGTTTAGTTAGACTTTTAGTTATGTTCCAAGAAAACCCAGAACTTGGTTTGTATGTTTTTGTGATCGTCTTATTTTAGGTTACTAAATATTTTAAAATTAGCTGCCGAAATTTGCCGATGTGTGTTTTCTACTAATATTACTAAAGCAGTTAAAGGTGAGTCTTTGCTTATTGTGCTGTTGCGCTTTTGCGCTGTTGCTTTGTCTTCGTCTTTAGTGGTTTGTGTTTTTGCAAAAATATTAATTTGTAAATTATTATTTAAATTTTGATTTTGGATTTTGATAGGTGCATCGCAAAAATGTGTTTTTCCACGTCTGCATATTTTTAATATGTGGTGCACAGGTAATGGAACCAACGCCGAAAAAATGAGGAAATTGATTTCCGATGTGCAAGCGGATATTGAAAACAACGGCTACATTATTCCAGAGTTGAGCGAAATATCCAATAAAATTGAGAACCTCTGCAAAACAATTGTAACTTTTTGGAAAAATTACAAACGGACAAAATCTGCAGTTATTAAATATCAATCTGGATGGCTTAATACAAAAGAATCAATTTCAATAAAACGCCCCTATTGCAAATTAAATCAAATAGAGGAAAGTGCTCATTGGGGCCGTCCTAAACTTGAATTTGAGGAGGCTTCAGAGAGAACAAAGCTACGACGTGTAGGTCAGCTCATTAAAATAGATGAATCCGCTGTTTCTTCTCTACGTAATGATGATCGAAATCAAAATTTCCTGCCGGCAGATCCCATGGAAGTTATTTCGCTTTTAATGGAGACCTCCATGACGAAGCACCAATATTTGCTGATAAGAAACTTTGTAAATACCAAAATATCCTTTGAATTTTTTCCCAGTTACCAAAGATTACTAAGTCTCAAAAAAATAAGATACCCTGATGGTATTTATATAGACGAATCTCGTGCGGAAGTCGAACTACAAAGCTTACTAGACAATACGGCATCTAGTATAATAGAGCTTCAAAACAACATCATTGAAACTATGCCTGAAAATATAGTTACGAATTTAACTTTAATTGGAAAATGGGGCTTCGATGGAAGTACAGGCCATAGCGAGTATAAGCAAAAGTTTTCAAACGGTGATTTGGACGACAGAAGCTTATTTGTAACATCCTATGTACCTCTCCAACTGGTTACCCCCGGCCATCATCGACTCGTTACTGTCGACCAATAAGATTTCAATTTAAGAAAGAGACCGCGAAAGTGTCGAAAGACGAAGCAGAATATTTTGACGCAAAAATTAAACAATTAAAGCCAAAAGAATTAAGCGTCTTTAATAAAAAAGTTGTTATTACCCATAGCTTGCATCTTACAATGGTTGATGGAAAGGTGTGCAACGCAATCAGCGAATCATCCTCGGCAACGTGTTATATATGTGGAGCAAAGCCAACAGAAATGAACAATATACAAAAATGTTTGAGTAAAGAAGTTCGCCCAAGATTTTACGAATTTGGCTTATCTCCACTACATTCTTATATACGCTTCTTTGAATATTTTTTACATATTTCATATAAGCTAGAGGTCAAAATGTGGCAAGTACGCGATGAAGAAAAGAAGATGCAAGTATTGAACAGGAAGAAACACATTCAGGAGGAATTTCGCGAAAAAATGGGAATACTAGTGGACAAACCTAGAGATGGAGGTAGAGGATCTTCAAACGACGGAAATATCGCAAGGAAATTCTTTTGTAATGCAGATTTGAGCTCCGAAATAACAGGAATCGATGCATCTTTGATTCACAGATGTGCAACATTATTGCAAGCCATGGCATCGGGATTCAAAATTAATGTGGAGAAATTTGAAAATTACGCGCTGGATACAGCCAAATATCTTATAGCTGCATATCCATGGTACTATTTACCGGCTACCGTCCATAAGGTCTTAATTCATGGTTCAGCTGTAATAGAGTATGCATTAGTGTCGATAAGAGAGCTTTCAGAGGAAGCAGCAGAGTCCAATAACAAGGAACTAAAAAAATGTAGACTTCAACACAGTCGGAAAGTATCTCGTACTTTAACAAACACAGATGTCATGAACTATTTATTATTGCGTTCAGATCCATTTTTAACAGGACAGAGACAACTTCCTAAAAAAGATAGGTCGAGTTTGCTTACATCTGTCTACGAATTACTTGACGATGCTTTATAATTTTTGTTTCATTTATATTTTGTTTGTTGATTTTTATTTTAGTTTTTTAAGAATATGTATAACTACGAAAAATATCTTCCATACCAAAATCGTAATAAATTAGATTAAACAAATATGTTTTTATAATTCGGTATCGATTGTTCCTATGGGAGCTATAGGATATAGCCGATCGATAAGTCCGATTTTTGTTGCTATATGTTTAGACAAATTTGCTAAACTATTGTTATAAATTTCAGCACGTTATGACCATTATTAGTATTTTTGGCCGCTCTTCCATACAAGCGGATCCACTGTGGTCTGTCTCAAATAAAGCTCTAGTCGTCTGTCTGTGAGCGAGTCTACCTGATTCCGACGACTGGGAGGGAGGGGGTTTCGGACAGTTCCTTCTACGGGGAATCAGCACTCCGGTGGAGGCTGTAGTCCTGGGAAGAGGTCAGAAGGACATGAATGGAACTGGTGTCTCCGGTGGAGACCAGTTGAATCCTATCATAAAATTCACTTATTTAGGGACCTTTTAATAACTTCTTGGGGGCTTCATTTCGGACGGTTTCTTGACCCATAAACAACTTCCAATGCCAGCGAACCCGATTTAAAAATTTCTGTATTCTCTTCATAATACAATTGTCAAATAAAACTGCTGTTGTATGCAAAAACAATCAAGCAGCGTAAAAAAGTGAACGAAAACACATTTGTCCAGTTTTTTTTGAGTCGCGTCTTGGCTCAAGTGTCTTTGTCGTCGTCATTCAAGTTGGTAATTTGAAGATTTACCTCAATTATTTTTAATTTTTATATTTTTCTGATTTAACAAAAAAAAAGTGTGGCAGGCGTGTGCCACTATCAAGGTTGGTTATTGTTTACTTATTACTTAATTACTTCGGCACGAGCCAAAACCTTGAAATAAGAAGATAGGTCAGTAAATGGCAGGGAAGAGGAAAAAGGTAACGTTGACAATACCGCCTACTAGGACTGCAAGGGCTTCAACCTTAGCCGCAAGACAGGCCTGGAGAGCCAGACAAACCGTGACAACTAGCGATCAACAGGCACAGGAACAGTCGGTCAGCTTTGGCAGCAAGCTAGATAATTTAGGAAGCCTGGCAGATTACCACAGTTCCACCATGGAGGAGTCGACAGGAGCTGTAGGGGGTGAAAACTACTACTTAGGACCACCACAAGGAAGGTCCAGCGTGCTACCCAATACAGGAGCACGGTCACGACAGTCGGAGTCAGAAAGCAGGCTGGAGCGAATGATGTCTGCGTTGATCATGCAAGGCAACGAGTTAAGGGCTACAGTCGCAACCCAGATTGCGGAATTAAACACCCAGATAATTAATCTGCAAACAAAAGTGGCAGAAATGAGTGAATCACAATCAAGTAATTCACAAACAACCGGAGACACGCCTGCACAAAGCAGCACTTCTCGGCCGGCACCGTCGAGCCGCGGTGAGCGTCAACTTAACACCGAAACAGGGGTTTCGGGGTCAGCACCGCCGCCAGAACTTAATTCCATGGACCAACATAATCAGAATGACTCTGGCAGACGAAACTACAACAGTGCATGGGAGATATCGGGAGCTGAGCACCGACCAACAGAGAACCAGAACGTTAGATTGGACAAGTGGAATCTTAAATTTGATGGGACCAGCCGAGGGATGTCAATAGAAAGTTTCCTCTTCCGAGTAGATCGCATGAAAGCACTGTATGGGTATACAGATGAACAGGTATTCCGAGAATTTCACTGTTTACTCACTGGCTCCGCCAGCAAATGGTATTGGCAAATGCTTGAAGACAAAGCGGACGACCATTATTTTGGGTACCACTCATTAACCCGAGCGATGACCAGAGCCTTTTCGACATCGGAGAACGACTATGTCACCATAAAAGAGTTAATGGAGCGACGGCAGGGATATAACGAGAGTTTGGAGGATTATATTTCTGGGATGCACAATCTGCAGTTTAAACTAAGAAATAAGATTCCAGAATCCAACCTGGTGGAGATATTGAAGGAGAACCTTAATTCGCAGATGGGAGCCTTTTTGTTGGCGTCAAGCATATCGACATTAGCCGAGTTTAAGAGGGAAGGAATACGGGTCGAAAAATGGTTGAAGGACAAGAGGTCGCGCCCGCGGCACGTTAACGAAATCATAAATGAATCGGAAGAAGGATATGAAGCCGATGACTACCAGGTGGAGGCTTTTCAGAGCAACCGACCACCGAAGGGAGCTGGAATGGTAAAGCCAGCAAGAGGAAATCCATTTCGTCAAAACTTGGACAAGAAAACCTTGGAGTCAATGGGAACGGAACCCGGAGGGGAATGCACGTCCCCGTTTCATACATACCTTTGCTACACGTGCAATAAGCCGGCGGACTTTTATCGCCACCGTAAAAATGTAGACGGAACAGGGTGCCAAGCCCGGTTCCATGCAACGCAGTGTCATTATTGTGGTAAAAACGACTCTTATCACTCTACTCACTCTTCTTTTTTACGGAAAAGTCTGATCGGAGAGCCGGGGAAGACCGGTCAGAAAAACGACACCCCGAGACAATAAAAGAGGCGACCTCAAGCCCCGCACAGATATCGTCTCATAAGACATGGTATCAGCGTAAGGCAGAGTACGAGGAGGCTCGCGCCCGTATCTTTAATACGGCACAAGAGGAAGAAGACGAAAGGAGTAACCGGAACAATAAGAAACTTCGACACCTGCACCAGACCCTGGAGACTGCACGGGAACTTAAAAGAAAATTAGTTGCGTCTATCATCAGCCTGAAAAATGACAACCGTCTTTTTGCCAAGACAAAAGTAGACGGCGAAGAAATTGTAGCCTTATTGGATACAGGGGCAAGTGCCAACTGCATTGGCAAAGGAGCGGAGCTGTTTTTACAACGGAGGCAGCATAAGATGCAAAGATTAACCAGACAAAACGTACAAACGGCCAGTGGGGGGAAAACTCAAGTTACAGGCATGATCACTCTGCCGGTAGAATGGGAAGGCGAAACAAAAGAATTGGAATTTTTAATAGTGCCCGCCCTACAACAACACTTTTATTTCGGAATAGAATTTTGGGAGGAATTTAAGTTGCCTTTACCGGGGAAGCGCCTATTAGAGGTTGCGGAGTTAGATACAGTAGCGCCCGAATAAGAGAATCCCGAACGCCCCGAAACTGCATACACCCCACACAAACTTACCGAACAACAGGAAAGCACCCTTAAAAAGTAGTCAACACCTTCCCATCCTGTACGGAGATGGGCTTAGGGAAAACCGAGTTAGAAGAACATGAATAATAGCCCGGATATCTCAGTCGGTAGAGCATGAAACTCCTAAATCCCAGGGTATGGGTCGAGGCCACACGTTAGGGCAATAACGGACTAAATACAATCGCTACTCGTAGTTTTTTTTTGCGAGTGCATTCCATGCTTAATCAGCATCGACGACCCTCGAGCGTGTTACGGGAGCGGGGTAAGAAATAAAACCAGAAAGAAATAGATACCGTAACCAGAGACAGAAGACACTGTGAACTGCAGGTGGCGAAACACCGAAGTTGGTCAATACAGTAACCAGCAACGAATTGGTCAGAGTAAG
The DNA here is from genome assembly GCF_025200985.1 of Drosophila gunungcola. Lineage (NCBI taxonomy): Eukaryota > Metazoa > Arthropoda > Insecta > Diptera > Drosophilidae > Drosophila > Drosophila gunungcola. Next base: position 241,727 of record NW_026453183.1, read on the forward strand.
CAATTCATACGAAAATACAACTGACAATAGGTGTATGCAGCAATTAATATGAAACCTAGCAGAACCCAGAAGTGGGACAGTAAGCCCGAAAAAGGGGAAATTCTGTACCTAAGTGGGAACACTTAGATGACCCGGAAGCAAAACCACCGGTATAAAAGAGCCCCACCTCAGGTTCAAAGGCAGAGTAAAAAAGATCATTGCGAATCGAGCAGTCGGAGTCCAAGATAAGTGCGAATCAGACAAGAAACGACCGCGGAACCGCGTTAGGTCCACTACTGGCAAAAACAGTAATCGCGGAGGACCTATCCGAGTGATCGAATTTAGAACCCGATAGAAATATAACTTATATATCATGGGATCTACAACCTCGAAAGCATCCGACAACACGGCAAACGTGGTGAACAACGTTGAAATTGTAGACCACAAGGAGGACATAACCAAAGTCTACAATGTTTTGTGCCTCATTACTGGACTCTTGATCTTTATGTTGATTCTGAGCTTCCTCCGGATCTACAAGCGATCTGTACAGAGACGTCGGGACCACGGACACGAGCTGGAGAAAATCATGGCTGTCGCCGCCAATTGGCCAGAAAGGAGCCAGCACTAATATATCAGCCCGTGCAATGATAAAAAACCACATCATTATTATGATTATTTCAAATTTCGACAAAACATTAAACAATACCCATTCATAATAAACCAGCAATTAAATACAAGCAAAAGACCAAAGTTTTGATTTGTAATTGGAACCACCAGAAGAAACCTCAGCTAGAAGTGCTACCGTCAACCGTCGCGAGTGCCGTTTTCACTCTTCTCTTACCCGCAATTCGTAGCGCCGTAAAGCGAATAACTTTTTTCTCTGTTTGTGAAATGAGACCAACATCGCGCAATTGCCCAAGAAATGACAATTAACATAATTTTTTTTATATAAATTAATCCAACACCTTATTAATAATGCTAAGAGAATTTGCACTAATATAAATATATTTATGCATATGTGTATAATTAATTTTCCAAACCCAGAATACCACAATGAGAGCTCTCGTCGATGGAAATAAAAAGGGGTAAGTGAGTTGTGTTTGACTTACTGTCAAGCAAACTTTTTACATATATATTTACACATATGCGTATATACCTAGATCTTTGTGCAATTTAAACATTTAGATATACATATATATAGTCTTCATACATTAGATTTAACGTCCTATAAGATTCATATTATCATTTTTATAAATTAGCCCAAAATATTATTCTTAAATATATATATTCATGCTTAATGTTTCTTTTTATACGTTAATACAAATATTACATACACTATATACCGAATATTTCTCAATTTAATTAATTTGGCACCCCAATTTACTCTTATATTTGTCAATTAAATGTGCACCTTTTTAAATAAAAATCTTTTTAATAAATTGTAATATGAAGCCGAACTCAATAATGTCTTGGTAAACGTTTATAAAAGGGGGAGCTGGCGCAAATGGAAAAACTCGGGTTAAGAAAAATGACATAACTTTCGACTGACAACATTGACACTAGGGGATCGCATTGCAGTGGCCGGCGGCGATCCATCGGCATACGGGACGTATGAAGGGGCAGGGTAAAACAGCCACACGCTGCCGATCGAAATTCGGTCAAGCGCTCGAACTAGCTACTTGAGAAGCTTGTGGGCAGCGACGACAAATGACAAAACGAACTGAACGATCTCTATATTTTTCCTAAGGCACGATAAATTTATTCTCGTTATGTAGGGGAGGGAGTGGTTTCCAAAGAACCCACCCCATCTGGCGAGCTTAGCCGGCAACCAGCGTGCCTACTCAGGACGCAACTCCCTCGGCCCAAGTCCTGTGGACTGGGCACTAATATACCGACGTAACACACTGTAGAACAATTTTTGGATCTGTCAAAAAGAAAACGTTATTAATGTAATTTTCGAATTTTTACTTAACCTTGGCCCATGTTTGACACAATAAATATGCGGCGCACAATTCTAGCCGCGGCAATGAAATTATCTTTATTGGGGCCGCTTTAGACTTTGCGATAATTAATATTGATTTAATTTCCCCATTTAAGTTTGTTCGTAGATATAGGCAACAGCCATAAGCTCGCTGCGATGCATCTTGGAATTTCGATGGTTTGAAGATTGTGCAAATCTTATTCGATTCGCTTCCACTGGGATTGAAGCTCAGAGGGAAGTAGATAGTCGCAGTTTAGACGGTGCATCCACAACTGTTGGACCAATATTTTGCGTAGAATAACGTCTGGTGATACGATCCCTAGCAAATCGTATTGCTTGCTCTGGATGAGCAGTATAGTGTGATGTGTCAGAATAGTGTGATGTAAGCCTTGACAAACGCGACATCGCGATCTACTTGGACATCTGCTCGCCAATTGGCCGATGCGCAAACAATTTATGCATGGAGCGGACTGCTTGATGAAAATAAATGTATCCTGCCAGTCTAGTGAACTAAATGAAGAGCACTGAGTGAGAGCGTGATCAGTAGCAGAACATTTTTTACAACCACCCTGTGCCGCAACAAAGGCTCTCCTATTCTGTGTGGGCCTTTCTTTTGGCCTCTCATCAGATAATCGTTTAACGTTGCTCTCCAAATATTGACAGTGACTGTTTAAACTGCGGTAACAATCCTCCCAAGTAGGCAACACCTCGTATTCTTGAACCCGATTGTAGAATAATTTTGAGTCTGCATCAATTTGAGATAAAACAAGATGAATTAATATTGCGTTCATAACATCTGCTTCAGTTCCTAACGACAACAACTATTTACGCAGCGCGGAAACGGTATCCAAGATACAACGAAGAACTGCTTTAACGCATTAGGATAATTGATTTCGGACCCTTGAAAGGGGGCCACGACACTCAGAGCGGCTCCAGACAAACAGCTAAGCAAGTAGTTGAATTTGTCAACAGCTAATATTGAAGCGTCATCATGTACCATGCTAGTAAAGGCAGTGATGAACTTTATATTGACACCATACTTCCCGTCGAACTTAAGTAGTTTATCGATGGTAAACGATTTTGGTGCCCAGTTTCGTAATTTACCGACGAATTGAAGAAGCTTGCATCTTCTGGCCGGTCCTTCTTTGTTGCCCCAATCCGAGTGATGATAATTGCTTTGGTGTCTATGAATATGTCCTCCAATTTCTGACGGCCGTCATCGGCCGCATCCAGCCGTTCGATCTGCGATTGAATTTGAAGAATTTGCTTAAAATACGATTGCAAAATTTGTGATTGGCATTCAAGGGCAGCAAGATCGTTCTGCGGTTCGATGCGGGCTTTGAGATTAACTATGTTTCGCTGAATTGTATTTCTTTGTTGTCTTAAAGACACGAGTTGAGTATTAGCAGGCGTAGTCATATTAACCCTTCGCAATATGACTACGCCTGCTGGCGAAAACTGAGTGTGATTATGGAGCAATAATTGAGTGAAACAATACCTTATCCGAATATGTTGGCAATGCTCTTTGGTTCTGAGTGAGAAAAGAAACACTCCAATGCTTGCGAGAGTAACTCAATTTTTGGCTCATTCTTTTGCAGACCAGCTGCACAAGTATGTGTGTATATGGTCAGAGTGGAATGACAAAACAGCGATTGCATTTGCGAGTCTAGCTTACGGTTTTTCGTCCACTTTGTGCCGCTGTTTCTTAGCTTGCGAAACTGTACTTGCGACGGTTGAGGGGTGTGCAGGTATCCACGACGAACCAGTGGCGATGATTCCGGTGATCCAACGATGCTTCTGGAGATCCAACGATGATTCCGGATATCCAACGATTATGCCAAATGCCCTGCCAATAGGCCGATGAAGTGCAATGCATGCCGAAAATACACAAAGTATTCTGGCGGTCTAGCGATGCTGGAATCTATTTCTCCGCCGAATGTTGTTATGTTGGGACTTGCCGAATGCAGGGCCAAAATGTGCGGACTCTGCCCAAAGCTGCATTTGGTTATCAAAGTAAAACGTCCGAGTGGTTCTGATCTCTAATATGCACTGATTTTAATGTTCAATTTTGAGGTTACAATGAGCGATATGTACATGTGTGAGCTGTGTGTATAAGAGCGAATTCAAAATACAAACATTTGTTTACAGTGAAGGGTAATTAAGTAGTACAAGTTGGCAAAGATTTCAAATTAACCAACTGTTTTTAAACAAAGTTATTTATAAACAAATAATACTAAATGTAAATTGGCGTTCAGTTATGATGTCATAGAACAATATACATACAAAGACCAATTCAAGCGCAGGGCAACCTTCTTCAAAATGCGCTTATTTGCGACTGAACGGCTGAACTCGTGCTATGAGTGCGCGAGCATAAAAATGAGAATAAGAATGAGAGAGCAAAAAACCCGAATGCACGCGAAAAGCCGGGCCCGGTCGGCCTCCCGCTTTCAATTTTTTTATGTCCGAATTCGTTGTATGATATGACCAGTCTATATGTTGTCAGGCAGGGGCGCTATCTTGCAGATAGGTCTACGAATGGTTCCATTTTTCACCTTGATATCGGCCACTCTTACTCGTCCATCAGCTCCAAAATGCGTGTTGGTGATGCGACCCAGGATCCACTCCTGGGGAGGTGTATTATTCTCGTGAATTATTACAATTGGGCCAATTTGAATGTTGGCATCGGATTTGAGCCATTTGGAGCGCGCCTGAAGTGTGTGTAAATAATCACCCCTCCATAGCTCCCAGAACTGCTGCTTCAAGTAAGTTTCGCGCTGCCACCGCGTAAGATAGGATGGTCTGCTCTCTGCAACAGACATCAGAGAGGACCCATTCAGCAGGTGCGCTGGGCTAAGTGCCTCTCCATCGTTCGGGTCTTCGGATAGGGGTGCCATTGGTCTTGATTTTAAGATTGCCTCCGCCTCGATTGCAATCGTTTGAAGCTCCTCGTACGTTAGCCCAGTGTTGCCCAAGTTTTTGATCATCAAGGTCTTCATGGACTTCACTGCGGCCTCCCACAAGCCGCCAAAGTGGGCAGCTCGCGGAGGGATGAACTTAAACTCAAATCCCACGATGCTGCTGAAGTTATGTACATTCAATGTGTTGCTGCTGCTTAAAGTCCTCGAGCTGAGATCGTGCCCCGACGAAATTAGTGGCATTGTCACAATAGATGCGTAGTGGGACGCCTCTGCGACTGACGAAGCGCTTTAAACAAAGAATAAAGTTATTAGTAGTCAGATCGGAAATGAGTTCTTTGTGGATTGCTTTTGACGAAAAGCATATAAACACGGCCTTGTATGTTTTATATGGCATTTTGCTTCGAATCCGGAATGATGTTGCAAAAGGTCCACATAGGTCGACTCCAGTTACAAAAAAAAGATCGTTGTGAATGAAAGCGATCACCTGGAAGTGATCCCATTATTTGTTCCATTAAACGCGGCTTATAATGGTAACAGTGTGTGTAGCGCCGTACAATCATTCGAACGATTTCTCTGGCGTTTACAATTCAAGCCTGGAGTCGCAGAATTCCAATGAGAGCCTTTGGTTCAGCGTGCATGTGCTGCCGGTGCAGATATTCAACAAATTTTAATGTTAAGCAATGATCCTTTAGAAGAAGAACAGGAAATTTGGCATCGAGTGAAATGGGTGCCTTGGCTATGCGGCCTCCTACACGTAATAGTGTAGTGTATAATAGTGTTATAGAATAGTGTTGTTGCAATTCAGTTGCTGATGTATGAATTACATCGACTACTTTTAATTTCCCGTTGGCCTTGATTCGATTGAAGACGCGGAACACAAAAGCTGCGCCGATAGGATGAGAACTTGTTGATATCGGTACTTGTGAGGACTGTTGATTTTCGCAGCTCCAACTCTTCTTCGGTGTCCTGAGAATTTTGCACCTGTTGAGGCCATCCAGATGAGGGTTGACGTAAGAAGCTTGACCCACTAAACCATATAGTTTCCTTAAGCTCAGATGCTGCACAGCCTCTTGACACTATGTACGTGCGATTGTCCTTGCCCGGAAAGTGCCTCCAAGTAATGTTTGAAGTGGTTGATTGCATCTCAGAAATCCGGTTAGCGACGAAAAAGTTAAGCCTGGACGAGTGCATGGTTAGCCACTGTAGAAACATTTTTGGATCTGTCAAAAAGAAAACGTCATTAATGTAATTTTCGAATTTTTACTTAACCTTGGCCCATGTTTGACACAATAAATATGCGGCGCACAATTCTAGCCGCGGCAATGAAATTATCTTTATTGGGGCCGCTTTAGACTTTGCGATAATTAATATTGACTGGGATTGAAGCTCAGAGGGAAGTAGATAGTCCCAGTTTAGACGGTGCATCCACAACTCTTGGACCAATATTTTGCGTAGAATAACGTCTGGTGATACGATCCCTAGCAAATCGTATTGCTTGCTCTGGATGAGCAGTATAGTGTGATGTGTCAGAATAGTGTGATGTAAGCCTTGACAAACGCGACATCGCGATCTACTTGGACATCTGCTCGCCAATTGGCCGATGCGCAAACAATTTATGCATGGAGCGGACTGCTTGATGAAAATAAATGTATCCTGCCAGTCTAGTGAACTAAATGAAGAGCACTGAGTGAGAGCGTGATCAGTAGCAGAACATTTTTTACAACCACCCTGTGCCGCAACAAAGGCTCTCCTATTCTGTGTGGGCCTTTCTTTTGGCCTCTCATCAGATAATCGTTTAACGTTGCTCTCCAAATATTGACAGTGACGGTTTAAACTGCGGTAACAATCCTCCCAAGTAGGCAACACCTCGTATTCTTGAACCCGATTGTAGAATAATTTTGAGTCTGCATCAATTTGAGATAAAACAAGATGAATTAATATTGCGTTCATAACATCTGCTTCAGTTCCTAATGACAACAACTATTTACGCAGCGCGGAAACGGTATCCAAGATACACCGAAGAACTGCGGGATCAGATCTTTTCATTATTTGAATATCAAATAAGCTAGAAATGTGTTTTATAAAAATCAAAACCTTTTTGTCGTAGTGTTCCTTTAACTGCTTTAACGCATTAGGATAATTGATTTCGGACCCTTGAAAGGGGGCCACGACGCTCAGAGCGGCTCCAGACAAACAGCTAAGCAAGAAGTTGAATTTGTCAACAGCTAATATTGAAGCGTCATCATGTACCATGCTAGTAAAGGCAGTGATGAACTTTATATTGACACCATACTTCCCGTCGAACTTAGGTAGTTTATCGATGGTAAACGATTTTGGTGCCCAGTTGCGTAATTTACCGACGAATTGAAGAAGCTTGCATCTTCTGGCCGGTCCTTCTTTGTTGCCCCAATCCGAGTGATGATAATTGCTTTGGTGTCTATGAATATGTCCTCCAATTTCTGACGGCCGTCATCGGCCGCATCCAGCCGTTCGATCTGTGATTGAATTTGAAGAATTTGCTTAAAATACGATTGCAAAATTTGTGATTGGCATTCAAGGGCAGCAAGATCGTTCTGCGGTTCGATGCGGGCTTTGAGATTAACTATGTTTCGTTGAATTGTATTTCTTTGTTGTCTTAAAGACACGAGTTGAGTATCAGCAGGCGTAGTCATATTAACCCTTCGCAATATGACTACGCCTGCTGGCGAAAACTGAGTGTGATTATGGAGCAATAATTGAGTGAAACAATACCATATCCGAATATGTTGGCAATGCTCTTTGGTTCTGAGTGAGAAAAGAAACACTCCAATGCTTGCGAGAGTAACTCAATTTTTGGCTCATTCTTTTGCAGACCATCTGCACAAGTATGTGTGTATATGGTCAGAGTGGAATGACAAAACAGCGATTGCATTTGCGAGTCTAGCTTACGGTTTTTCGTCCACTTTGTGCCGCTGTTTCTTAGCTTGCGAAACTGTACTTGCGACGGTTACGGGGTGTGCAGGTATCCACGACGAACCAGTGGCGATGATTCCGGTGATCCAACGATGCTTCTGGAGATCCAACGATGATTCCGGATATCCAACGATTATGCCAAATGCCCTGCCAATAGGCCGATGAAGTGCAATGCGTGCCGAAAATACACAAAGTATTCTGGCGGTCTAGCGATGCTGGAATCTATTTCTCCGCCGAATGTTGTTATGTTGGGACTTGCCGAATGCAGAGTCGCCAAAATGTGCGGACTCTGCCCAAAGCTGCATTTGGTTATCAAAGTAAAACGTCCGAGTGGTTCTGATCTCTAATATGCACTGATTTTAATGTTCAATTTTGAGGTTACAATGAGCGATATGTACATGTGTGAGCTGTGTGTATAAGAGCGAATTCAAAATACAAACATTTGTTTACAGTGAAGGGTAATTAAGTAGTACAAGTTGGCAAAGAATTCAAATTAACCAAATGTTTTTAAACAAAGTTATTTATAAACAAATAATACTAAATGTAAATTGGCGTTCAGTTATGATGTCATCGAACAATATACAAATTAGTTGTTATAGGTTTGTTGCAGTTAGTCCCTCGCTGCAGTCCCGTTGTTGATCGCCGGTTTGGTCGATTTACTTTGGTATGAGGATTGTGGTTCTGCGTAGCTCCTGTAGGTAGGTGGACGGTCGTCCGGTTCACGTTGATACGGGGATGGTGATTCCTTGTATCTCCTTTAGGTAGGTGGCCGGTTGGCCGACGGTCAGCTTTCGTCCACTGAAGAGTTATGACGATTACGCTGGAAGGGTAACTGCCCTCCGTTCACTACTGGCCTAGAGACTCAGTCAGTGTTTAAATAATAAATTGGTTAACGGCGGTTGCCGGAGTTTGGTTTACGAGCGATGTGCTCTTTATTGGATTCAAATCAAAACTGAACTTAAGGGATTGACTTAAAGCTAACAGAGGCTCGCAGCGGCCACGCAAATATGCAGTGTTTGCCGTCTGCGCACGAGCATCCGGCTCATTGCATGGTCAGCAATTTGGCCGGAGCAAAGTTGTTTACGTAAACTGTGGTCAACGACTTTGGTTCGGCTGGCCACAGTTAACTACTCCCCCTTCTAAGTTAAGGCCGCCCTCGGCCGATCCTAATTCTGCAACTACTTCTCTTATTTGAATTGCGCATCTTTTTGCTCTACTAAGTCGCTGGTAAGTGAGGCCAATGCAGATGAGCGCGCAGCATATTGCTACTGCAATAGTTGCTGCGAGATGTATTTGGTTGTTGTCGATCTCATTTCTGAACTCCTTGATAAACTCCAAGTTTCGTTCACTCAAGCGGTGAAGGTACGGGAGGCTGAGAACATCTTGGTTGGCAGTAATGTTTAGTAGGGGGAGCTTGCTGCCCCCGGAGTTCTCTTCTGGGGGTTAGCGTAGTTGATGAAGAGGGTTTCGTTTATCACGTCCTTTTCGTCGAAGGTGATGAGGTGTGTGCCATGTATCCAGACTTCTGTCCCATTGTCCACCCGAACCTTGGCTGACCTGTCGTTGATGATTATGATCCCTTCATCCACGTATGTGATTGGGTGTAGGTCGCTCTGTTGTGTTCGGCAATGCGCCACCCCACCTGCATGCAGTTCTTTGGCGCATGAACTCTCTGACGCCAAACGGCAGAATGTGGCTCCCGGTGACATGGAGCAGTTTTTAATGGCGTGAATTTCTCCGCCGCATTCCGCTATGATGTTGTCTAGGATCTGCAGCATTGTCTTACTATGGGCGACTGGAAAAATGATGAAGTGTAAAACGTTAGAATCTTCACAGACGAAACGGACAACGGACTCCCTATGGGAGTGTTGGTGGGTTCCTCAATCCAAACTGATTTTAAGTCTTCGTGGTCTAAAATATATGGACTGACAATATTAATTTTGGCAAGGGGTATTGCAAGCATTAAATTCTGTAATTCCATCATCAGCATTCTGTTTCTAGCAATTAGCGTCTCATAAAAGTGTCCAGTATCTACTTGTGACGTTTTGGCAGATCTCAGAATTTGATTAACGGTAGAGGTTAGCTGATTAATTTGATTTTGAATTTTAGTATTTATTTGAATTTGCCTATTACTTGACTCAACTAACTTCATTTCGGTAAATCAGATTTTTTCTAAATCGCCGGCGTCCGGTGTCCCTGCTACGACCTTTAGCACTGATCCTAAGAAATCTAAACTCCTAGCTACTCGATGATGAATGTCCAGCGACTCCAACAAGTCCTGGAGGTGGGCGGTATCTACGCTTAGAAGCTTCTTCACATGGGACAGTGGAAACATGCTGATCAAATTTTCTGTTTCCTCCACTACGCGCGCATATTCCGAGAGGTTCGCTGTATGAGTGAGGAACGCGAACTCCTCCCACACTAGTATTTGGCCGTCAACGCCGACGCCAAGGATAGGTGGAGAAAAAATATGAGTCCAAACCTGTGGAATTGGACTTAAGCTATTTTTTGCTCATAGAGAGGTATCCCACCACCAATGAAATAAATTTAAACTAAGAAGGATGCCGGTGGCAATGAAACTTATAGCTAGTAAGAATTTATGCAAAATGGTTTAAAGGCGTAATAAAAATGAATAAAGAAGGACATCGTTGGTTGTATCATTTAAGATTGTCCTTGTGGACCACCCTCCCCTTAATGAGGACCGTGGTCCCCAGGTCCGTTTCCACGGATCTCTCCTCACAAAAGGGTGAAAGTTTATTTCCTAGCCTTCTGTTGGATTTTACCAATACCTTTTCACCAACCTCGAAGACCCTATTCTGCCGGGATGCGTTCTCCCGGCTTCTTACCACGTCCTGGGCGCTTTTTATTTTTTCTCGGATTTTAATCTGTAAGTCCTCCGAGTGAATTGATCTGTTGTACTTGGCAGTGGCTATTAAAATCAACTCTATGGTATCAGTTATGCCTTTGTCAATCTTAATGCATCTAGCGAGCTCTAGCAGGGTTCTGTGAAAGCGTTCAACCTGTCCGTTAGATACACTGTGTAATGGTGGTGCATTTGCGATGCCAACCCCTAAGTGGTTAATCAGCATGGTTGAGATCGTATGAGAATTCAATGAGGGTTCATTGTCGCAATAGATCGTTTTGGCTTTTGGAAAATAGTTCATTAGCTGCAAAAGTGCTGGTTTCAGGTCCTCAGTTGTTCTAGAGGGAATGGGTTGCACGACTGCGAACTTTGAGAACTTGTCGATGCACGTCAGGAAGTATTTCTTGTCCGTTGAAAAGATATCAATGTGTAACATCTCCCCTGCATGGGACGGGATTGGTGACTCGCCGATTTCCTGTTTTTTGGGGTGCCTATCATATTTGGCCCTCGCGCAGGTCTTCCAGTTTTGGACAACTTCGTTGGCTAATTTAGTCATTTTAGGAAAATAATATTCGGAAAGCACCTGCTTGACATTCTCCTGTGCCGATCTGTGTGCCCTATTGTGCTCGGCAGTAATGATTTCCCGTCTCTCCGCAATTGCAAAAACGTCTGTCACTCGGTTTTTGCAATGCCAGAATTTGTTGGCTGGGAATTGCCGGACCAATTTATCCTGTATCATTGCTAGCGTATGCAGATCGCAATGTATGGCATTTACGCCCTTGGGGACTATGGTGTCCGCGAGTTCCTCAAGCAGAGACTCCATACACGTGAAGTCAATGTTGTGCCGTCTCTTATTTCCAAAGAGCACGAAGCTGCGTTTAGACGGAAAGCGTGCTTCCTCCAGAGTTTTCTGGTTCTGAAAGCAATTCAACGGCTTCTCCGTTGCTTCGATGGTGTGTGTGAGCGAGACTTCACTGTGGATAGTGGCCGCACACGAATAAGCTTCTTCCGCCTCCACAACGTTAAGTTGCTGTCTGGAGAGGGCATCCGCGACGAGATTCTCCTTGCCGGGCTTATAAAACATTTTAGCGCCGGACTCGTCGATGCGAGCTTTCCATCGTTTGATTTTCGCATTCGGATTGGATTCCGATACTGCGAATGTTAATGGCTGGTGGTCAGTATAGATGATTATATCTTTTACTGCATATAAATAGTTTCGCAGCTTGGCCAGTGCCCAAATTATGGCTAAGAGTTCCCTCTCGTTTGTGGCGTAGTTGACCTCCCTGTCTTTCAATGTTCTTGAGAACATTGTTATTGGCCGACCCTCTTGGGACAATACTGCGCCAATGCCATAGCACTATGGGGCCAACGACCACATTTTTTGGCCAAAACCCATTTTTTAAAAGTCGTTAAATATATTTTTTTTTAATTGCGATGGATAGGAATAACCCTAATCTTAAATGTTGCAAGCACAAAATTTTAACAGAGCGCATTACTGTTAAGCTATTAGCTGTCAAAGTCAGCTGTTTGTGCAACTTGAAGCGAGCGCTGTTAAGTCGTTAATTTTTCTTTCAAATTTAACTTTAAAAAAGAAGCAAAAAAACCAATTCAAGTGCAATTTTTTGGCATGCAGTCCAACAATAGTGGTGTTTGTAAACGTGAATTGTAGTAATCGATTGTGGTGTTCCTCTAATCTTGTGTAAGTTATAACCCCAAAAAAATAAAAGCTTGTAGTGATTTGTTATTTTTAAATAGAGCTACAAAGTGATTCAAGCAATTTCAAACTCTAAAACTTGTTACATGTTGTAGATTATTCAATTACTTTTCTATTCTGTTAGTATAAAAGTTCACTTTTGCGAACTTATGTTGAAATTAAACTTTTTAGGTTCTAACCTCAAATTTGCAAACTCCGAGTTTTTTAACATATGGAAAGCAGAGGCGACAAAGAGTGCAAAGGAGATTGCCATTTTCAAATTTATGAAACCGTCAATACGTGGACCTCGTTCAAAGTAAGTTAAGGCAATTAAGGTTAAAAAAAGTCAAAGTCTGCTACAATATAACACAGAAGTGGGCAAAGTGCAAAAACAACTTAAATCTATTCAACTAAAGGCATTCTTCTTGCCTTAGCTCGCATTCAAATGTTAGATTACTAATTCAAGCTGCAAGTGCAGCTGCTCAAAAGCGCGCTCAGCCCGACCTTGCCTATATTTTGAAAATTTTAATTATTTATTAAAACGAAATTATAGATTTCTTTATTACAGAGTATTTTAAATTCTTTTCAATAAAATTACTGCGTTTACTCTAAAAATAACTTCTCCCAAAAGAAAAAAACCAGTTATATCCTAAAAAAAAGGAAAGACCACGACCATTTTTTTTCCAATTGTGTATTTTTTCAACATAATCTTCTAAATAAAAAAATACAAATTTTTTATTTAGTATTTAGCAATAAAAAAAACCTTAAAAAAAGGGCGTAACCCCGTCCATTTTTTTATAAAACCTTGCTTTTCGAATCATAGTCTTAATTTAAAAAACAAAACCCGAGAAAATTTCTTCGTTTTTAAGTTATTAATTAATGTCACAAAAAGTAGTCGTTTGCCCCATAGTGCATAGGCCGAGGCATCTGTCGTTAGATCAAATGCCTTTTTGTAGTCGGGGACGCCAAGATATTTCGTAGTTTCTGGAACGCTTGTTGTTGCGCCTCAGAAAACTGAACCGGAATGTTTCGTGTCCTGTGTCTACTAACTGTTCCGTTTTCCCCCTTCAAGATGTCCGTATAGGCTTCAAAATCCTTAATGAAACATCGATAATAGCTGGCTAGGCCTAGAAATGATCGTACCTCAAAAAAAATTTTGGGTTCCGGAAATTCTTTTATAGCCTTTACATTTTCTGGGTCTGTTGTGGCACCGTTACTATAAGTGACTATAAACCCAAGGAAGCTTACACTTTTCTTAAAAGCTAGATTTTTCTCCCGATACTCTCATGTTCGCATCGTACAGGCTCTTAAGAACCCAATCTACGTGCTTGATGTGAGAGTTTTCATCTTTTGAAAAAATGATTACGTCCTCAACGTAAACATAGCAGAACTTGCCGATCTGTTCCCGTAGGATGTCGTCGATGGCCCTCTGAAAAATGCTGCCTGCATTTTTAAGGCCAAACGGTAATCTGCGGAATTCACATTCCCCCCATTTACTGAGAAAGAGTTTTTTTTTCTGTCGCGTTCCGCGAGTATGATTTGGTGATAGCCAGACTTGAGGTCCAGCGTTGAGAAATATTTAGCATTAGCTAGGTTGCCTAATATCATGTTTATATTTGGCATGGGATATTTGTCGGAGACGGTTCTTTCGTTTATTTTGCGAAAGTCAATAGCTAGTCGCATTTTTCGGTTTCCAAGCTCATCGGTCCCTTTTTTTATCCACAACCCATATCGGATTGTTGTAAGGGGATACCGACTTCTGAATTATCCCATTTTTAAGCAGATCCTCAATTTCTTTGTTGAAGAAATCCGCTGCTCCCATGGGGTACGGGTATAACTTCGCGTATATGGGCTCCTCACTAACCGTTCTGATGGTAGCTACCACCGACGTGTTGTAAGGTAAAGCCTCATTAGGGTCTGCAAAAGCCTTTTTCCTGGTCTTTAGCATTTCAAAGAACGCGGTTTTTGCCAATGGCGGTGCATCTGAGCAATCCACGTTGGTGAAGTTTACATCAGCGCACGTATGGAAATCAATCTGCTCTACTTTAGTGCCCCATTTTAGGTGGCCGGAAGCTAGGCAGAGTGACGCCCCTGCCTGTTTTAATAGGTCGAGGCCGATTATTCCATCAAAGGTAGTCAAGTCTGGTAGTATGAAAAGGTAGCCTTAAGATTGAATATTGAGACGAAGCATTTATTCGTGATAGTTGTACCCCCATGAATTGAATGAATGGTAAATGGGGTGTTTACTGGGCGAACGCCTTTCAATCCTTTGTGAGGTCGGATGAAATTTTTCGATGCGCCCGTGTCGATAAGGAATCTTATGTTAGTCCCCGCTACTCTTCGTCGGGATGACGGGCAGCAGGGATCTTCCCCTAAAAAATTTATTATATCAGAGTCATACTCTGAGATGGCATCATCATCGATTTTGGCCGCTGCGCTGGAAGCTGCGGCGGTGTATTTTTCTTCAGTTTCGCCCGCGCTCTGCCCGACGTGGTTAACTCTCTGCCTTTTAATGGGGCCTGAACGATCGGACACGGCCGGCTTCCTGTTTTGGTAAGCCGGTGCCTAAGGAGGCTTGTGCATTTTGGACATTGAAGGGTCAATATCTATGGGCTCAGAATTATTTTCACGAAGTCTGTCACTGCGTGGAGCAGAGTAAACTTGAGCTTTGCGCTGCTTTGTGAAATAGGGATTTTTGGAAGCACCTGTTTGGAAACTATTCTGAGGAGGGGTTTGTTGACGCTCTTGCGCCTTTGGATATTGTTTTTTATCCCTATCCTCCTGGCTTCTTGCAAATGAGGCCGCGAAGGAGTACCTCTCGTGATTTGCCTCCACCTCCTGAGCCAAAGCAAGTGCTGTTGGCATGTCCTTTGGCTTCGCCGAGAAGAGGACATCTGTGAGGCTGCGTTTTAATCCCGAGATGAATACTCGAAGGGCATCATCCCGGAATTTTTCGCACAGGACTTCGGCCGCCGAAGCGTCGATCGCGACTTATGATCGCATCGACGTTGAGTACTGTTCCGAATGACGACAGTACCGCGTCGGCGGGTACCCTAACCTTGCTCCTGATTATTATTACTGCCTGGTAGTGGCGAGAGCTGCCATCGTATCGTCTAAAAATATGATAGGCCGCTACGGCCGCCTGTCGTTAGGAGACGTATGTCTCCTGTGCTCCCGCGAATTCGGGCAAGCACTTTACGGCGTCCAGAGGCTTGTTACATTGAACGGTGTC
The DNA here is from genome assembly GCF_025200985.1 of Drosophila gunungcola. Taxonomy (NCBI): domain Eukaryota; kingdom Metazoa; phylum Arthropoda; class Insecta; order Diptera; family Drosophilidae; genus Drosophila; species Drosophila gunungcola. The sequence continues at coordinate 257,345 of NW_026453183.1, forward strand.
CTCTATCTCTATAGCTTTATATGTTCTTATTTGAGGGGTATGGGCTGGAGCTGACGTGGTGCTGACTGCCGCCACTCGCCCGGCCAATTCCTCAATTTGATTCCTAAGGGCTTGCTCTCTCAGCTGGATTTGGGCGGTCTGTTCTGCGAGGGCATTGCTAACGACGGCCTGTATAACAGCTCGGAGCTGCTCGGGATCCATTTCTGTAGAGGGGTCTGGGGGCCTGAGTATTGGGGTTGAGGCGTGGAGCTGTCCCTCACTCTCGGACTCTGAGTCGCTTGAGTATTGTTTATTGTTTCTATATTCGGAAAACGGATTACTCATGGGTAGCCGGATCTAGTCGCAGAGAGATTCGCGCGCATTAGCCAAAGCGCTGCACAACAAAGACAAAGTCGAAAGACTTTGGGGTCGAATTTCCTTTTGATACGCGGGACAATAAAAACACCAACAATGTCTGCAGGGTGACAGAATGTGCGGCCGCTGCACAAAATTATATTTAGTTTACAATGATAAAAAACGAAAAAAGACCTCTGAGATGGCCGGCGAAAAAGCGATGCGCCGTTACACAGAAAAAAAAATTATGGGGCATAATTTTAACTAATAAATTTATTATGTTGTTAAAAAATTTGGCATTAAAAATTATAGCTTTTGTATTTTGTTTGCTTAAGATAACTAACCTAATAACTGTTAAATTATAAATTAGAAAATTATGAATGCTGAGATTTTGCAAAAAAACTCACTACACACTTGTTATTAATATATTTTAAATTCTTTCGCTTTGTTGCTATAGGGGACAGAATTTAATGCTTGTCCTCCCTTTGCAGTTACATAAATTTTTTTGAAGACATAAAAGTTTTGGCCGAAGGGCCCACTTACATGCTTGGTAAATTCGTTTTTTTCCAAAAAATTGTTTGATTTATCCTGTGGGTTCTAGTAATCACTTAGTTGAGCGCCAATTAGTTTTTATAGGTTTGTTGCAGTTAGTCCCTCGCTGCAGTCCCGTTGTTGATCGCCGGTTTGGTCGATTTACGTTGGTATGAGGATGGTGGTTCTGCGTAGCTCTTGTAGGTAGGTGGACGGTCGTCCGGTTCACGTTGATACGGGGATGGTCATTCCTTGTATCTCCTTTAGGTAGGTGGCCGGTTGGCCGACGGTCAGCTTTCGTCCACTGAAGAGTTATGACGATTACGTAACCCAATAGTAAGTACGCCCATATTCTTAGGGTACCAAGTTTAAAAAGTGGCAAAAGACAAAATATTCTTGATGCGCCGAAATAAAATAAACGCACACATGCTCCCGTGTATGAGAATGCATAATCACCCATACATACAAAGACGAATTCAAGCGCAGGGCAGCCTTCTTCAAAAAGCGCCTCTCTGCGACTGAACGACTGAACTCGTGCAATGAGTGCGCCCCTGCGTCTAGACTACAAGGTCCTGCTTTACGATTCCACTCTCAAGCCCATCTGGGTGGAACGCGAGCGGCAGCGATATAGACATCATACAACGCGCACAATCAAAAATCCTGAAAACTGTCACTGGGGCACCATGGTAAAAAGCGACCTACAATAAAAAACTCTCTGTTCACCCAAATCATCTCACAAGAGGCTTGTGTTCTGCGGGTTTCAGCAGAACCCGCCTACAAAGCAACGACCTCCCAACCCAGCAATAATTCTCAGGGCCCCATAATTCAGTCATACGAGTTAGTTAGGTTATTACCATAAGATTTGATATACTTATTGTTAGTATCCGAAAGGCAAAAATTCAATAAATAAATAACATAGCAATTAAAAAAAAAAAAATTATCCCAAGGTGGTAGGGGGCTCTTCAAGGCCAGAGCCTCCAGGATGCAACACCATCAAGCCAAGTTAAAAGTGGAAAAGTGCCTTCACTAATTCAACTGCCAAAAACCCTGGCGAATAGTTCTGTGAAGAGAGTTAGAGCCCTGTTCGGGACAAAGTCTGGCCCGGGGCATTGTCGGCTTTCAATTTCGCGGCCATATGCTCAACAACGCCGGCTCGGACGTCGAGTTGCCCGACTCCATAGCTCTTGCGGGTTTGAGGGACGGTCGATGGCAGATGATTCCGCGTCAAGTCTAGTGTTGTGAAGATCGCGAAATGGTCACTGGCTAAGTAGCCGCTGCTCAGTTCCCAGGCGCTCTGCCTAACCTTGAAGCTGCTGATAAAGGTGAGTTCCACCACCGACCCTACTCCTCCACGGTAAAAGGTTTGTGCGCGTGCTGTGTTGAGAAGCGTGATTTTTAGGGAATCAAAGGCTTTGAGTAAATCCCGTCCTCAGGCATTAGTGTACACTCTGCCCCAATCGACTGGCCTTGCGTTGAAGTCGCCGGCCAACAACACAGGGTGTCTGGCCATGGCGTCCGTCGCGAGACGCTCCACCGCTTCGCAGTAGGTGGTAAGTAATAGGCTTGGACCAAGGTAGACGCTTAAGACCCACCAGGCTCCAATGTAGGCTCTGTCGTAGCCGTTGCTGGCTAGGACACTTGTCATCTAAGTAGTGGACTTTAAGCACGTCCAATAGGCAGCTTGTTTCGTCGTGCCGTCCAGTCCTGTACGGTTCACTGAGCAACGCGATGTCAACGCCGTTGTCCCGCACCGTTTGCGACAGCAGGTCATGCGTTGCCGCGCAGTGATTCAGGTTGAATCACTCTCATGCCTTTTTTTCTGTTTGTTCCGTTTGTCACCGACGGGCGGCTTACATCCTTGGTTGTATAACATATTTGCAGATGTTAACAAAGACAACGAAAAAAACCGAATAACACCCTTGTTTTCGAAGACAGTAAAATCCGTATAAAATCGGTATTTCAGCGGATTGTTCATGTCTATAGCTTTTTTGATTCGTGTGTGTTCCATCTTTAAGGTAAAGTGATAAAGTCTCTGATCAGCTTTTGTTGCGAGCAGACGCGTTTTTCATTTCGTGCTCTGAGTGCAATGTCGCCGTTACGCATGCGCAACTTCGCGGTTTTGAGGCGGTTCGATGTTCATCGCTTTGTCATCGCACTTTCCACACTTGTTGTGTTAATTTGCCTGAAGAGGCAATAAAATTGCTAACCATTATGCACTCAAAAACAGACGAACTCATTGAAGTACTTCGTGAACTTAAAAGCCTATACTTGCACTTAAACACAAAGTTTCAAATCGCTTTTCCCGAATCCGTGGAAGCCCCGGCTAATATTAACACCAACAAGCGGAAGAAGGAAAAAGTTGCCAATAAACCTCCGGCTTCATCTACTTCCCATCTTACCAATCCCGTTGTGTTAGAGCATAACCCTCTCAATGAGGGCTGTTCGGTTGTCTCCAAGAAAAATAAAAAGAATCGTAACAACGAGAAGCATATTATTGGTTCGGCGCTCGCTTGTGATCAACTTGCAGTATTGCCCAGCAAAAGATTTTTGCATATTGGCAAATTCGCTGTAAACACAAAGCCAGACCCGCTGTGCAAGTTTGTTTCTGAGAAGTTAAAAGTAACTTTTGACAGCATATCATGCTATTCATTAACAAAAAAAGAGGTAGATCTTAGCACACTGAAGTTCATTAACTTTAAGCTTGAGGTCCCGGAGCAGTATTATTAGACTGTCTTCAGCGGTGATTTCTGGCCACAATCAGTTAAGGTGAGCCGATTCATCCACAGGAAGAGAGAACACTTGGAGTCTACCGTGGTGGACACATTGGGTGGAGAACCATTTTGTACATTTACCCCTGCCAAGCTTCCATTAAAAAACCCCCAGTAAACGACGTCACTGGCTCTGACGTCATTATTGGTTCACTTTCGTGCATCATTTATAACTGCAGTTCTCAACTTCATCACCAACAACAAATGCATAAGCTGGTGCTTAGGCCGCTCGCCCTCTACGTCGTTCTTTCGAATCAAGGCGCGCAGCCGTAGCTCTTCTCGCATCAACAACAATACGGCGCTCTCTTCGGAGTTTCGCTCTCTCATCATCATGCAGCTTCATACACTCAGTCGTTCTTGACGGCTGTTTTTTCTGATGTACCCAATGCATATGATAGTAGCGCGCTCCTCATATTGGCGCTCTATCCATCTCCTGCTGCCTCGCTGCTTCGCTTTACTCGTGGATGGCTGAGTGATTGCGTTGAATTATCACTCTCTTCGCACCCATATTTGCAACAACAACAAAATCGGATGACTTTATGCAGCTCCTTACTTGAAAAGAGTCCGCTTCTATACAGCGCTCTCTTCCGAGTTGCGCTCCCTTCACCTCCCGCTGCATCGGCGCTTCGGCCGACGCTTGGATGGCTTACTGGTGTTTTTGGAGTTCCGCTCACTTCCTCATGGTTGCCAACGGGGGATTTTAAAATCTTACATTTTTACGGACGCTTGCTCTCTTCACAAGTTTCTCTTCTGTTGCCTCTCTTTGATGATGAGCTTTCTGCATTGCGCTCCCAAGGGCACTCATCGACTCTGGAAGTATCTGCAAGTTGGTCTTCTACGATTGTGCGAATGGAATGCAACTATAACCTTTGTAATGATAACTGGAATATTGCGTACGGCTCTGAATGGCCTTTTTGGACTTGCGAGGCAAAGGCTGCATGTGTATTTTACGATACCATTTCATGACTTCCGTTATGGAGCTATGGTAACAGTTTCAGAAAATTCATCAGACAAAAGAATCGGAACTAATTGCCTTAAAATTTATTTTCAAAACATATCTGGAAAGAGAACTAAAACTCAGTCCGTCTTCATGAGCACTTCCAACAGTGGTTATGACATAATAATATTGGTAGAAACCTGGCTCAACCCCAACTTCAACTCCAATGAGTTCTTCGATACTAATTTATTCCATGTCTATCACAAGGATAGAGACTTCAGCAGAATGAAGTGCGAGAGAGGTGGAGACGTCATCGTGGCTGTCCGCCGTACCTTCTCCTGCTGCGCAGCTGTACTTTCAAACGAGGACTCTCTTCTGGACCAGTTGGCTGTTGAGGTATCTGGATTGTCTGGGAAGACTGTAATAGTTGCTTCTTATATTCCCCCTGGAAGTGACTTTACGATTTATCAGGCGCATATGAATAACATTGCCAGCCTACATGCCAGCATAGATGACTCTGTTGGTCTCGTTGTTACAGGAGATTTTAATTTGGGGTCTGTTGTATGGTCATGTGATCCGCAATCCCATGCTATGGTGCCTGGCAATGTACACCAGCCACATGAAATTGTTGTTATCGATGATTGTTATAGTATGGGCCTCACCCAGAGAAATTATATCTTTAATGATTTGCATAGGCTACTAGATTTAATATTGATCAATTCTATTGTTCATTCCTCGGTAAGCCTTGCTGAATTTAGTATTTCTAGTTGTGATGTTCATCATAAGCCCTTATGCTTTAATATTGAATTTTATAATTTCTCACCAGTTGTTAATTTTATTCCTATGTATAATTTTGATCATGCCAGCTTGGTTGCCGTAAGTGGGTTTCCTTGCTATCAAATGCTTGCATTGAGACCAATTACAATAACTTTCTTGTCGCTTTAAAAAATATTCTTGACAGCACTTGTTCAACCAAGGTACGGGGTTCCTATAGGCTTCCTTGGTATACAAAAGGTCTCCAGAAATATAAAAATCTAAGAAATCAGTTCTACAAACGGTTTATTAGATGGGGTAATCCATTGATAGATATAGACAACATAAGCGAGAATTTGAGTTTCTTAATAAATTTCTATAAAATCAATACATTTCCGACATTGAAAATAGCTTAAAGTCAAATCCAAATGTGTTCTGGCGTTTTATTAATTCAAAGAAATCATATTCTTCCATACCGTCAACTGTGTCATATAACAATACTGCCGCTAATTCTGGGACAAATATTGCAAACTTATTTGCTTCCTTTTTTTCGGCCAATTTTGAGCCTGCTTGTGACTGGAATGACCAGCAAATTCTAAATAAGATTCCAGAAATTTGTTATATTGGTTCCCTTGAAATAAATGATGAGGACATTTCTGAAGCTATTTCGCAATTTGCGACTCCATTAAGCCGGACATAGATGGAGTTTTTTCATTTTTTCTTAAAAAATTTTATCACAGTCTTCTTCAAGCCCTTAAAATGATCTTCTCGTCTTCGCTATTTCAGGGTAAATTTATTTCTAGATGGAAAATTGCCAAAATTCTTCCTTAGCCTATGTTGCCTACTGCATACCTGCAGTCTAGTAGATCGGCGTTCGATAGCGAGCTTGCTCTTTATTAATGATGTTTTAATTGGTAATATAGATAGTCCATTCATATTAAGCTCAATTAAATTCAATATCCCTGCCAGGAGTCTTCGTACCGTCATCCCATTTTTGAAAGTGCTGCGAGGACTAACTATGCGCGGAATGAGCCAATCTTAAGAACATTAAGACTTTTTAACTCTTTGCCACTAGGTATTCGATTGGGTTGGGGATCCAAGAAGGATGTGCTTAGGCAATTACTTAGGGAATATTTTTTTATTAATACTTAGTTTTAAAGTTAAGTTAGTTATTAGCCAGATAAGGATTTATCCATTGGCGAATAAATAAATAAATAAATAAATAAAACGAGGATAGGCAATCTCCTGCATTATCCCAAGAGAGAAATAAGCGGAAAATCATAGCGTCACAGTTGTTAAATGTATGGGCCTTAAAATATAAACATTGCTGTTTTAATGAATATTTAATTTTTGGAAGAGCAGCAAGAGTAAAAACTTCGGCTTGCCGAAGTTTGCTTCCACTTTTTTTTTATAGTTTTTTGCCAAAATCTGTTTTTTTAATTTTGGTTTCTTAATTTGGGAGTGTTTTTGTTCTTATTACTGATTAATTTATTGAATGGCATTCTGCAGCTCTGGTCCTCAACACTTTGTTACGTTGGCATATTTGTTCCCAGTCCTGAAAGGACTGCGTCATGGTCCTAGTCGCCCAGCATTCCCTATTGTCAAGGTTGTCCGTCAGAAATTATGTCATTTTCTTGACCTACTCCACTGTTGCGACAGCACCCCTTGAATTGGTTTCTACCAAGCCATGTTTAAGTTCTGGTTACAATTCCAGTTTGTTTGTTAGATAAAGTTTACGTGTGTTTATAATACTGAAAATAACTATTAGTATATAACATTATTAACATTATTATTGTTTTGGTATTTCCAGGATAAATATCTAAATCACTTTTTCAAAAATTTTTTCACTGTGGATTTAGAAAGCCAGAATATAAAGGCAGAAATTTCCAGGCAATGCAAATATTCTCGTCAACGGAAAAGACTTTATGCTTTCAGGATCAGGTTGATGAAGGAAAAGCACTTTTATTATTTATGATCGCGGGCGGCTGGCCGAGCTGTCCCTGTTCATCAAGGGTCCTTTTCGGGTGTCCTGGATTTGTCCACTTCAGAATATATTGTTCTTATCTTCAAGGCATCTCTCCTAGTCAAAGATAAATCGGGCTCAGCTTAGGTTGTCACGTTGCTTCTCTTCCGCCGTCTCTCTCTTTTCTTCTGGCTTATCTTTTCCTTAATAGCTGCACTTCGGTCGCGTGTAGACGTGTTTTCTTAACGCTCCGGAAAAACAATTAGTCACTTAGTCGAAACCGTTCAAAAAAATTTATAAACGCGAGGTTGTGCGATTCGCGATGCTAAATCGCATATCGTAAGCAAATGTTTAATTAATAATTAATTTAATTAATAAATTAATTTTTACGCACTATCAATAAACAAATGAGTAAGAACGTGGATCAGCGCACTCAACGCCAAAAAAAACAAGACGAAGCCCATGAAAAAATGCAGAGAGAGCAAGACAAACGTCGTCTCTCTTTGGCCCGTAAAAATGCTTATTTCTCATTCACGAAAATGCACGAAAGTGGATGTTTACTGACCGCCGAAAACCAGAGAGCTAGTTCTTGCTCTCTTGCCCAGCTTTTCACCGCTCAAACGCCATGGAGTGAGCAATGCAAAACTCCAACCGAGCTTCTGCCACCTAGTGCAACAACAACAGGAACTACTACGTCAAATACTACGGTCTCTGACGCCAACAATGCAATAACGACTCCATTCTCTTCTTCTGCAGCGGGTATAGCAACAACACAACCAAGTGCAAAAATCGGGTCAAACGGGTCAAAAACAAAGCTACGGTAGAAGAAATGACAATTCCGCCAGCGGGTTCGGCCATAAGGACAGGCATGGATCGCTACATTAATATTTCCAACCGCAAGCTAACACCCCCAAAAAAATCTGACGGCAATATGCCCAAAATAAACCGTACCAATAAAGGCCCTGAAAATCTCGGAAAATGAAAATAGATTTTCCATTCTGGCGGAGTCTGAAACAGAGTCTGAAGAATTAGCCCCAAAGAAACTATCTTTATTCGGGAGAAGATCTCCAACGTCCTAGTCAACAAAATAGTTGAGCTTGAAAAAGATAACTTTCATGTTATTCCGCTTATGAAAGGGAATATAAGCGCAACCAAACTTGAAACCAAAACCGAAGATAATTTCCGAGCAGTGTCGAAGTACTTAAACGATGTCAAAAAGAATTACTACACGTACCAGCTGAAAAGTTGCAAAGGATTATAAGTTGTGCTCAAGGGAATAGAACCCGATGTGACCCCCTCCGAAATTATAGAGGCTTTAAAAGAAAACGGTTTTTGCGAGAAAAATATTATAAACATTATGAACAAAAACAAGAAGCCGCAACCACTTTTCAAGAACTTTGAAAAAAAAACGCAGTGCACCCGATCTACAAGTTGCAGTACCTTCTGCACCGTAGGATCACAGTAGAGGAGCCGCACAAACGTAACGGGCCAGTGCAATGCACAATTTGCCAGGAATACGGACACACCAGGGCTTACTGCACCCTCAGGTCAGTTTGTGTAGCCTGTGGAAACTGCCACGGCTCCGAACCCTGCCCTGCCAACAAGGAAGACTCTCTCTCTAAAAACTGTGGAAACCACACAGCAAACTACAGAGGCTGTCCAGTCTACAAGGAGATGAAAAGTCGGATGCAACGAGCGACAACGGCACGCCAGAGCATTTACATGAAATTACAAACGACACCGGAAGTTTTCTTCGCAAAAGCAGCAATCATTTGGCCCTTCAATCACCACCAACGGCATTTCCTACGCCAGTGCTCTAAGATCAGGCACAGCTCACATAGAGCCGAAAACTGATAACATACAGCAGGCCATGGGACAGCCACAAAGTAACATGGAAACTATGATGATAACTTTACAACAAAATGTGATGGAATTTATGTCCTTCATGAAAACCACCATGCAAACTCTAATGCAAAACCAAAATATCTTGTTACAAATGCTTGCAGCTCAGCAGTCGAAATAAATTATGCCTAGCCTCCGAAAAATTCTGTGGAACGCCAACGGTGTTTCACGGCATGTACCTGAAATAACTCAATTTCTGAACGAAAATCAGATCGACGTTATGTTGCTGGCAGAAACGCATCTCACCAGCAAATATAACTTTCAAATACGAGGATACACGTTCTACGGCACCGATCACCCAGATGGTAAAGCACATGGCGGAACCGCCATCTTAATAAGAGACCGTATCAAACACCACTTTCACCAACGGTTTGCAAAAAATTATCTGCAGGCTACATCGATAAAATTACAGTTGGGCACCAGCAACCTTGCCATTGCCGCTGTCTACTGCCCACCCCGCTTTACAGTCTCAGAAGACCAATTCATGGACTTCTACAATTCACTTGGAGAGCGATTTATAGCAGCAGGTGATTACAACGCAAAGCACACACACTGGGGATCCCGCCTTGTGACCCCCAAAGGAAGGCAACTATATAATGCACTCATCAAAGCATGCAACAAACTGGACTACGTTTCACCAGGCAGTCCTACATACTGGCCAACAGATCCTAGAAAACTACCTGATTTAATTGATTTTGCTGTGACAAAAAATATTTCTCGCAATCTAATATCTGCAAAATCGCTTTTGGATCTATCATCGGACCACTCTTCAGTGCTAATAACTCTTGCAGGCTGACGTCGCATCCAACCAACTGGCTGAAGTTTAAAAAGTACGTAAGTTCCCACTAACTCCACAGCTCAACTTCAAGAAGGACATCGACTGCTATGCCAATGCACTGGAGTCTGTACTCGTCGCAGCAGCCAAAGTCTCTACACCGCAAGGGAGGGATGGGCACACACACCAACACAAAACTAACCTTGAAATCGAACAGCTTGTTTTGGAGAAAAGACGTTTGAGGCGTGCTTGGCAAACCAGCAGATCGCCATCCTCAAAACATAGTCTTAAGGAAGCTGGTCGCAGACTTACCAGGGCTCTAAGGCACGAAGAAGAAAAAGCACAACGCCAGTACATTGAGAAACTTTCACCCACAAGCACCAAGCATCCCCTGTGGAGGGCCCACCCAAATCTAAGTGCGCCGGCCGAAACAGTAATTCCCGTAAGAGACTCTTCAGGCAGCTTGGCCAGAAGCGATAAAGACAGAGTCTGTACATTTGCTTTACACCTTCGAAATGTTTTTCAGCCAAACCCTGCAAATAATTCATTCACACTACCGTCGCCGTCAATTCGAGGTGGAACTGAGACGGCGCCAATTCTGTTCCAAACAAACGAAGTTGCAAAAGTCATCAGCGAGCAATTAAAAACAAAAAAGACCACAGGCGGTGATCTAATAACTCCTAAGATGCTATTTGAACTCCCAAAATGTGCAGTTGAGGTAATTTGTAAACTCTGTCCGGCCGTTCAGGCCCCGCTAAAAGACAAAGGGTTAGCCACGTCGCGCAGAGCGCAGGCGAAACAGAAGATAAGTACACGGCTCAGGAAATTAATGAAGACGCTATTCATGAATATGATTCGGACGTTATTAATTTTTTAGGGGAAAATCCCTGCGACCCGTCATCAGACGAAGAGTAGCGGGGGTAAATATGAATCTTTTAGTAGATACGGGCGCGTCAAAAAATTTCATCCATCCCTACGAAGGACTGAAAATCGTCCCGGTCGAATCCCCCTTCAGAATTCATTCCATTCACGGCGTCACCACAATCACGAAGAAATGCTTCGGGGGCATCGCTGTGTCTGGCCTCTGGCCATCTCAAATGGGGCAACAAAGAAGAGAACATTGATTTCCACTTGTGCCCCGATGTCAATTTCACTGAAGTTGACTGCTCAGATGCACCAGCTTTAGTCAGAAAGACCTTTTTGAAAACGCTCCGCGACAGGAAAAAGGCCTTCGCGGATCCCAATGAGGCCTTACCTTACAACACGTCGGTGGTAGCCACCATCAGAACGGTTGATGAGGAGCCCATTTATGCCAAGCTCTACCCATACCCAAAGGGAGCAGCTGACTTCGTCAATGGCGAAATTCAGGAGCTGTTAAAAAATGGCATAATACAGAAGTCGCAATCCCCCTACAATAACCCAATATGGGTAGTAGACAAAAAGGGCACCGACAAAAGGGCGACTCGTATTGGACTTTCAAAAATTGAACGAAAGGACAATACCTGATCGCTACCCCATGCCAAATATCTCTATGATATTGGGGAATTTAGGAAAAGCCAAATACTTCACAACACTTGATTTGAAGTCTGGCTATCACCAGATCACGCTTGCAGAACGCGACCGTGAAAAAACTTCCTCTTCCGTTAACGGAGGAATGTACGAATTTCGCAGAATGCCATTTGGACTAAAACATGCGGCCAGAATTTTTCAAAGAACTATTGGCGACATACTGCGAGAGCAGATCGGAAAATTCTGCTATGTTTATATTGATGATGTTATAGTCTTCTCAGAGGATGAAAACTCCCACATCCAGCACGTAGATTGGGTTTTCAAGAGCCTTTACGATGCTAATATGAGGATATCAACGCAAATATCGCGGTTTTTCAAAAAAAAAACGTTAACTTTTTGGGTGTTATTGTCACCAACAACGGTGCAACTACCGACCCAGAAAAAATCAAGGCCATTCAGGAATTTCCAGGACCTAAAAACATTATCGAGGTTAGATCATTCCTTGGCCTGGCCAGCTATTAAAGATGCTTTATTAAAGATTTTGCGTCAATAGCTAGGCCCATCTTCGACATTCTTAAGGGAGAAAATGGAAGTGTCAGCAGATACAGGTCCAAGAATATCCAGGTGCATTTCAGTGAACAGCAACGAATTGCTTTCCAAAAAGTGCGCAATATTCTGGCTTCAGAGGATGTCATCCTCATATACCCAGATTATAAAAAGGCATTCGATCTAACGACGGATGCCTCGGCATTTGGCATTGGTGCGGTGCTATCCCAGGAGGGAAGACCTATTACATTAATCTCGAGAACTCTAAAGGACCGAGAGATTAATTACGCTACTAACGAGCGGGAATTATTAGCCATTGTTTGGGCACTAGCCAAGTTACGCCATTACCTATATGCAGTAAAGGATGTAAATATCTACACTGATCACCAGCCGTTACCCTTCGCGGTATCAGAGTCTAATCCGAATGCGAAAATTAAACGATGGAAAGCTCGCGTCGACGAGAGCGGCGCCAAAATGTTTTATAAGGCCGGCAAAGAAAATCTCGTCGCGGATGCCCTCTCCAGACAGCAACTTATCGTTTTGGAGCAGGAAGAAGCTAATTCGTATGCGGCCATTATCCACAGTGAAATGTCGCTCACACACACCATCGAATCCACGGGCAAGCCTTTGAATTGCTTTCAGAACCAGATAACTCTGGAGGAAGCACGCTTTCCGTCTAAACGCAGCTTCGTCCTCTTTGGAAACAAGAGACGGCGTGCGATTAACTTCTCCTGCAAAGAGTCATTACTTGATGAGCTCGCAGACATAATCGTTCCTAAGGGCGTAAACGTCATTCATTGTGACTTGCACACGCTGGCATTGATACAGGACGAATTGGTTCGGCAATTTCCAGCCACCAAATTTTGGCATGGCAAAAACCGTGTAACGGATATTTTTGCAGTTCCTGAGAGACGGAGAATCCTCACCGTCGAGCACAATAGGGCTCACAGATCGGCCCAAGAAAATGTTAAGCAGATACTCTCCGAGTACTACTTCCCGAAAATGACCAAGCTAGCGAATGAAATCGTCTCTAACTGGTAGACCTGCGTTAAAGCAAGTATGACAGGCATCCAAAAAAACATGAACTCGTGAAACGCCAGTCCCATCGGAAGTGGGGGAAATGCTACACATAGACATTTTCTCTACAGACAGGAAATACTTCCTCACATGCAGTGACAAATTTTTAAAATTTGCAATGGTCCAACCCATTCCCTCTAGAACAATAGAGGATCTCAAACCGGCTCTACTACAACTCCTGAACGTCTTCCCTAAAGCCAAGGTCATCTACTGCGACAATGAACCCTCGTTGAACTCACACACCATTCTGACCATACTGGAAAATCACTTCGGAGTTAGCATCTCGAATGTACCGCCTCTTCACAGTGTCTCAAATGGCCAAGTGGAGCGTTTCCAGAGCACTCTCGACAAAAGCATCAGCGACACCGTAAAGTTGATTTTACTGGCCTCGACTAGATACAACAAGTCCATCCATTCGGTCATCAATAAGAGGCCCGCCGACGTGGTAGTCACACAATTGACTGACCCACAGTGCGACATAGAGGATAGACTTAGGCATGCCCAAAATAAGCTAAGAGACAAGGAAAATGCCTCCCGACAAAACAGAGTGTCCAATGTCGGCGACAAAGTCCTAGTGAAATCCAACAGGAGACTAGGCAACGAGCTCCGCCGTTATGCGAAGAAAAAACGGTGGAAGCGGACATGGGGACCACAGTCCTCATTTAGGGGAGGGTGGTCCACAAGGACAACCTTAGGTAGGCCAAGCATCGCTAGCCTGATAGTTTTTTCTGTATTTTTCATTACTTTACCCCAAGCCACTTGGCATAAGTTTTTTATCATTATTAATTTTAATCACGCTTTATTTTCATGCTTTATTTTGTATGCCTTGGTGGTGGGCTACCCCATTAGTTCAAACAATTACAATGTATTCAAATTACAGGTTCATACCCCTGCTTTTCCTTCTTTCCGTAAAATCGGCGCATGTCACGGACTACTCTAAAGGCTAAGTACATTCCCATCGTCGATGGTCGAATCTTAGTATAGGAGGAATTCGCGTATGTGAAACATTCGGCAAACCTCTCTGAATATAGGCGTGTTATAGTAGAAACCGAGGGGATGACCAACATGTTTCCCCAGTCGCATATGCAAAAACTTTTAAGCGCTGACATCGCTCACCTAAGCGACCTGCTCGAATCTCTGAGCATTCACCATAGAGTAGCCAGAAGCCTAGACTTCTTAGGGACAGCATTGAAGGTAGTGGCGGGAACGCCAGATGCAGAAGATTTTGAAAAGATTAAATTTAACGAATTCCAACTAAATAACGCAAACAATAGGCAAATAAATATCAATAACAAAGTTCAGGACCAAATCAATAGAATTTCGAACACCGTCAATCAAATTCTGAGCTCGGCTAAACAGTCCCAAATCGACACGGGACATCTATTCGAAATGTTATTAACTCGAAATAGAATGATGGCAATGGAGTTGTAAAATCTTATGCTTGCTGTAGCACTTGACAAGGTCAACATAGTAAGCCCTAGCATATTAGATGTGTGTGTGGTTGGAAGAGCCCACCGAGACCGCGATTAAAGATGTTTTGTCCGTAGCGTCCGTAAAAATCTTACAATTCGCTAGCATTTTACTCTTCATTATTAAATTTACTATAATCAAATCAGCCTGCAATAAAATTACTATTTTTCCCGTTTCGCATAACGACACCATACTTATACTGGAGGATAGCGTAATAGCGGAAAGTAACGGGGAGATCCATGGGTTGAAGAATTGCTTCACAACACCAGGAGTTACCTCCTGCCAGCTGGCGCTAAGAAGATCGTGCGCCTAGGAGCTCCATGCTGGAGGCACTGCGCACTGCTTGGGATTCTCATTGTGAACAATCGCCCGGCGCGTGTGGGTGTGGACAATGGCACTCACGTCCACTTACGAGGCACCTTCCTCATCACCTTTAACTATTGTGCCACGATCAACGAAACCCGGTACGTTAATTACGACGTAGCCCAGAAGAGGGCTCCAGGACTGGCCACTCCTTCCTTAAATATCACCATGGAGCGCAACGTGCTCAGCCTTCCTTACCTTCATCGTTGGGGTGAGCGTAATCTGGAGCGTAATCGAAAACGACTATCGATCACACCAGATAGCTCTAATTTCTGGAGCGATATGCTGCGCGTTGATCTGTATTGGCTTTACTTATCGGCGAGTCATCCAGGCCAGAAAAACCGCGGCCCAACTAAGAGAGGTGATCGCCCAAATAGGGTCGGCCGAGGGCGGCCTTATTCCTGAGGGGGGAGTAGTTAACTTAGTTAACCGGGCGACGGCAATGACTGATCGCCCGAAAGCTCGCTCCGGCCAAACTGCTGACACAGCATCTGGCCGGAAGCTCGTGCATAGCCGGCAAGCACTGCCCATTGGAGTGGCCGCTATGTGTCTCTTTCTTTGTTAGCTTTAAGTTCAGTTCTGTTTTGAATTTACTGAAATAAAGAGCTGCTGCTCTCAAACTTTACTCGGGCTTTCGTCGTTATCATTTAGCAATACGCTTACTGCGCTTAAGGCCAGGAGCATAGGAGGACAGTTATCCTCTCAATGTAAACCTTCATTGGCAACACACTGGTACTCCACTGTACCTTTGCAGCATCCCCTTTCGGAGACTACGTGGATCGTAGGCGGCACCCCATTCCTGGCTGCCACCACCTACCACCCTTACTGAAGATTCACGGCCATTCAGTGGCACCCGTTCACCAAGACATAGAGACCGTGAAGACGACAGCCATCCGGCCACGGAATTTAATTAATTTATATACCAAGATTATCTGAAAGCCTAAATAATTCAGAATTTTACAACAACGAAAAGTTAAAATTAGCACATAAACCTAACAACACCCAGCGACAAATGTTCAACACAACGAAATTCAAAATTCAAATGTCCGACAAAAACAATGTGATATATAAAATTCCGTGCAATGGAGACGAAAATGACAAATGGGAGAGCATATATGTAGGGAAAACCAAATCTAAACATAAATCGGATTTTAAATTGATGCACCAATCAGCACACAAAAAACAGCACTTATGTCCTACTGTAAGACCAGCGGCCACTCGCCAAATTTCAATCCTACAACAATTTTGAAACAAAAAGAACATTACAGAAAACGCTTTACCATAAAAATGTTTCATATAATAAACACGACTACATACACAAGACTGAACTACAAAACAGACATAGAAAGCTGCGTTCATATTTACAGCCATCTTCTAAAAGAAAATTAGTATTAATCTCTACGTCCCACAGTGCAGACGTGGTAATAATGTATGTTCTTATAACTGCTTTTACTATGTTACGTAAAATCAAAATCTAATGTTTATTGTTTATGTGTTTTTATGTTGTTATAGTTGCCCTAAAGGCGGTTGCCAAAGTGCAGCCGAAATATATCGGAAACAATAAAAAATGTTGTTTTTAATTTTTCACCAAAAAAACCTGGAACTTGAGCCGGCAAAACTTTAAATTAATGAACAAAAAGGTCGCCAACAATCAAAGACATATATTGCTCTTCAATAGGGTCCAACTGGATGCCTGAGTATGTCCGAAAAGGAGTTGAGGTCGTGTCCAGGTTTAGCATCCTTGGGACGAATCTCCTATGCTGTACGCTCAATCGTTGCCTACCACACAATGGTCTCGATCCTGCAGCATTTTCCCCTTGGACTTTCTCTGTTTCCACAGTTTCTCCGTCTGAAATGTTTAAAGAATGAGAATCGCTTTTACCAACATAGTAAGAATATGATTATAATGCTGACACCTAATAATGCTCGTAGCAATGCTAAATTATAAAAAAAATTTGAACACAATTAATCTAAACAATTAGTTCCTAACTGACAATTAATTCGAAGGATTTCCAATCAAAATAAACCTTTAGATGAGGGAAACAAGTTTACCGGATAGTAAATAAAGTGTGTGCTACAAGTCAAGTATGCGCGTGTGAATAACAACTTACAATTATTGACAACCAAAAAAAAAACAAGAACAATCACTTTGGATTTGGCTTGTCAACTTCCTAATCATCAATTCGATTGATGATTTAGAGCTTAGAAACACCAAAGAAATCCAGACTGTTATATAGAAGAAGCTACTCCCTTTTTCTTGTCTGCTAGCGGAGGTCATCCTGTTTTTCATCTTATCGCGGCAGAAGACTTTTGTTTCAGTATTTCTGGTCGCCAGATGCCATCGGCTTGGACCCTCAAAAAGAAAGGAGCAATTAGTATTTACTTATGATCAATTTTATTGATATATATTATTTATTAATAACAAGATGCAATTTCTATAATAAGTTTAAGAATTTTCCTAAGTGTACGTATATAAGTTCTTAAGTATGTTTACTTATTCTATATCACAGGCTTATATCACTTATGGTAATCTTGTTCCTTGTATCACAGATCACAAATTAATTCCTTTTTCAGGAAAGCGATGCGTCTATGCGTTAAGGGACATTTACCCTAAATGATATAAATCAGTGAATTTTATATTTATATTTTTGATCATATGGTCCTTTATGTCGGTGAACGGTCTTTCGAGCGACTTTTCATATGTTTTTTTGGGACCACCAAAAGTGTTGTGTTTATTTAATTCTTTGGAGATTAAAGTGTTGCTATTTATATTTGGAGCCAACTGTTATAATCCGACCAGGACCTGCGTGGTCTTGGGCTCTCTTTTCAGGGCGTGAATCCCCGAATTCTGCCCTCACACACATACCAATGCACAACGACAAACGACGTTGCTCAACACTATAATCTATAATCTATAATCTATAATCTATAATCTATAATCTATAATCTATAATCTATAATCTATAATCTATAATCTATAATCTATAATCTATAATCTATAATCTATAATCTATAATCTATAATCTATAATCTATAATCTATAATCTATAATCTATAATCTATAATCTATAATCTATAATCTATAATCTATAATCTATAATCTATAATCTATAATCTATAATCTATAATCTATAATCTATAATCTATAATCTATAATCTATAATCTATAATCTATAATCTATAATCTATAATCTATAATCTATAATCTATAATCTATAATCTATAATCTATAATCTATAATCTATAATCTATAATCTATAATCTATAATCTATAATCTATAATCTATAATCTATAATCTATAATCTATAATCTATAATCTATAATCTATAATCTATAATCTATAATCTATAATCTATAATCTATAATCTATAATCTATAATCTATAATCTATAATCTATAATCTATAATCTATAATCTATAATCTATAATCTATAATCTATAATCTATAATCTATAATCTATAATCTATAATCTATAATCTATAATCTATAATCTATAATCTATAATCTATAATCTATAATCTATAATCTATAATCTATAATCTATAATCTATAATCTATAATCTATCTATAATCTATAATCTATAATCTATAATCTATAATCTATAATCTATAATCTATAATCTATAATCTATAATCTATAATCTATAATCTATAATCTATAATCTATAATCTATAATCTATAATCTATAATCTATAATCTATAATCTATAATCTATAATCTATAATCTATAATCTATAATCTATAATCTATAATCTATAATCTATAATCTATAATCTATAATCTATAATCTATAATCTATAATCTATAATCTATAATCTATAATCTATAATCTATAATCTATAATCTATAATCTATAATCTATAATCTATAATCTATAATCTATAATCTATAATCTATAATCTATAATCTATAATCTATAATCTATAATCTATAATCTATAATCTATAATCTATAATCTATAATCTATAATCTATAATCTATAATCTATAATCTATAATCTATAATCTATAATCTATAATCTATAATCTATAATCTATAATCTATAATCTATAATCTATAATCTATAATCTATAATCTATAATCTATAATCTATAATCTATAATCTATAATCTATAATCTATAATCTATAATCTATAATCTATAATCTATAATCTATAATCTATAATCTATAATCTATAATCTATAATCTATAATCTATAATCTATAATCTATAATCTATAATCTATAATCTATAATCTATAATCTATAATCTATAATCTATAATCTATAATCTATAATCTATAATCTATAATCTATAATCTATAATCTATAATCTATAATCTATAATCTATAATCTATAATCTATAATCTATAATCTATAATCTATAATCTATAATCTATAATCTATAATCTATAATCTATAATCTATAATCTATAATCTATAATCTATAATCTATAATCTATAATCTATAATCTATAATCTATAATCTATAATCTATAATCTATAATCTATAATCTATAATCTATAATCTATAATCTATAATCTATAATCTATAATCTATAATCTATAATCTATAATCTATAATCTATAATAAGTTAACTTCACACACTTGGCATCTTGCTTGACACTCCTGGTCGACTAAGGGTCATGGGCTAGTCACTCCCGTCCTTGCCATCTGCTTGCAGAAATAGGAAGAGGCCGTTATTCTATTTTCTGCACACTTTATATATTATTATATTTTCTCTTGTTTACATTATTTCAAATAAATTTACGACACGTAATTAATTTTGCTTTTTATGATAAATAATTCTCTGTATATTAACCCTTATGCTATTCCCGTTTTCTATTTATTTCTTGTTTTGTATATTACGTGAGATAAGTTTGTTTTACGAATAGTTTAATTATTTCTCTCAGTGCATTTTTTTACTCCTGTGAACCCCATAGAATACGTTATTATAAATTTGAATTTTAGAAGGGAAGCGTTCTTTAAAATTAATTAACTTCTGATAATTCCAAATGCCTAACTAATACTACATTTTTTTTTTATTTTCGGTATCGCAGAGTCATAAACCAGTTTATTAAAAATGTCATAAAATTGTTTACATTTTAAATAGCTTCCACGAATTTTTGAACGGAAACTTAAGGCAACTGTATTAAGGAAATTACAAACCCCGATGAATTGGTGGAACTGAAACAGCATCAGCAGATCGTTGAGAAAATTTGAACATTGCTTCTGAATTGAATTGAATTGAATTGGTGACTACTGAAACAGCTTCAGCTGATGGTTGTTACATTGCTTCTTCAGCTGAGATAAATTGTTCCATACTATAGCCAACTTCTTCAGGTTCGGTACATATTTTGTGGATTTCAAAATAAGACTTTCAATTTGTTTCCATAAATTATCGATTAGTTATTTATAGGCAAATTTGTTTTCTGGAGTTAGGTAGTAGGGTTTTTAAGGCGAAAAAAAACCAAATTTTGTTTAAATTTAATTTTCTCTAATTTTTTAAAATTGTAACCTTTATTTCTTGCTTCTAATTTTTAGCAAACGAGATGGAAAAATTTTTGATAAGGCAAGGGAAAGACCCTTTGAGCTGAGAATTTTATTTACTGTTCATCTACTAATACTCAATATGTGAGCTTTAGATCCAGGCACTCTGTATAAGTTGTTATTGAAAAAATGTAAAATTAGTAGCCAATTCGACAACATTCGACCGAAAACCAAAATGTTAGCAATTTAAGTGTTCTGTTCAGATCAAAAGCAAACGAAAAATATTTTTATCGGTTATGTTCGATAAAAAAAACTCTGCTTTTTATTAAATACAATATTATATTTTTCAAAATTTTATTTAAATTTTTTGTTAAATAAATTGCAGGATGCAATTGCTTTCTGAAATTTGCTAATTTGTTGACTACTTTAAATTGTTGAATTACAGTTGAAGAGCCGCTTTATTGACGACTTCATTTTCGGAAATTAATCAACGATTATCCTGAAAGTCGCCAAGTTTAGTAAATCGGACTAAATTGGTGTGGTAGGTTGGAAGAGTCATCAGGCTGACTTTTAAATATTAGTATTATTGGAGTAGCCAAGCTGACTTCCAATATTGTAGTAACAGATCACATAGTTGACACGTTACTCCTTAAAATATAAAATCTGAAATTGTTCGGGAATATGCTCAGAAAATTATTCGAGGCAAATTACCCTTCGTTATGAATTCTGCACAATATTAGGTTTATAAAGGAAGATTTTCCCAAATTTTACTCTATTTGATTTGATCGCCAAGTTGATCGGAAATCTGTCTAGACAAGCATGTGCAGAAATTAGTCGCCAAGTTTACTAGAATTTCATGCAACGGTCGGGGTCACCAAAATGTTCGTAGTATTATTAATTTTTTATTATTTATATATCAGTGAAGATCTGCCAAGTTGGCCACCTAAAACAAAAACTTTTTGGGTTCACAACAGCTATTACGGTTTAAATATATTTCCTTGTTATAAAAAAATTAAATTTTAATCCAATCTTTTGATCTAAGAAAATGTCTTCTTGATTTCGGTAAATCCGTTCTTGGCTCGAGAACAGTCTCTCGAAAACGTTTTTTTTTCAGTAGAAAAGCCAGATCCCAAAAACTGTTCGAATTTTGTGTTCTTTTATTTTCTTGTTTTATTTTTTTTTTTTTATACATTTCACTTTTGAAATTATATAGCTAAATATCTTTTAATCTTATAATTTTCCAATCAATAATTTAAACATAAATATGAAGAGAGGGGAATCGTCTCTTTTATCTCCTCCGCTTTGATGTATGTATAAGGCACGCGAAAAAAATGATTTAACAGTGTATCAATTTATATATTCGAATTTCAAAACTAAATTGTCTGAAAAAAAATGGTTAAAAAAATTTGATGCGTGGTTCTGCTACAAAAATATTTATATTCAAATTTACTATTTAACACGTGCTTAAGTGAAACAAAAGATTTAACACGAGTTGTGAAATATAATTTTACCGCAAGTGACGCTGCTCCAGCATATATAAATATGAATGTGTTTTTTTTTTGTTTCTTATGACTCTAACTCTTTTACGACTGTGACGTTGTGCGAGCATTTACAAGTCGAACAAGAATAAGAATCAAAGGAAACATTAAAACACATACAAGTTAACCAACCCGTGAAACCAGGCCACTTATGACTTTTATAAACAATAATTTCAATCTCTGCATATGCCTTTGTCTTTGCCTTTGGATTTGAGGTCCGATCTTGGTTCCCAGCTAAGTTAAACAAATCAAAATGAAAGTAAACATCAGCTTCCGTTCGAAGCCCAATCAATTGCGCCTTTTGCGTTCCCAGTGTCCTCCAAATTCAGCATAATTGAATTTCACAATGAGATGCGACAGTTTCATCTTAAGCTTTTAATCTAAACATAATTTGAAGTTCTAAAGTTCAAAAAGAAAAGCTCCTGGCCGAGTTTCGTTGGATTTGATTTAAGATTGGAGAGGCAGTCCTGTTTTGATCGAGACCGCGATCGGTGGAGAAATATTAGAAAGTAACAAAAGTGTATTGTGTTAATAATTTTATCAATAAAGGTTTAACATCATAAAATATTTACGCGTGGGGCCGCGTCATAAAATGTTCCAAATAATTATTTAATAAAAAACAAGTTAAATATAAACGGAGCTCTCGCGGCCAATAACTCAACATTTTTAGTGGAAAAATTAAAAAATTCATCACCAATCGACGACACTTAGCATTGTGACAATGATTGTTGTTCAAAAATTAAATGGAAATCGATTAATGAAATAATCCATTAAAACCCGGAAATATATTAAAGGTGGACCGAAAAAAAATAATTAATCATTAATCACACAAAATAAAAACCAAAACTAAAGAAAAATATGGTGGCTAAAAAAAGGAAACAATAAAGACAGAAAAATTTAACCAATAATAACCGAAAAAATTATAAAAAAAAAGGACTGTAGGGCAATCCCTCGCCAAACTCATCACGATAAAAAATAAATAAAATTAAGAAGGAAGGGCTGAAGGGCATTCCCCCGCCAAAATCAGAACGACAACGATCAAGTAAACTAAGGAAGGAAGATCAACCCACAACCTCATAGAAGGAAGACCCCATCGGGTCTAATTAAAGTAATTGATAAAAACAAAAAGATAGATTCGCGAATCAAAAAAAAAATATCATCGAGAAACAATCAGGAAGATTTAATAAATAGCTTTGGTGAATTAAAATTAAAAATGGCAACCAGAGGTTCAGCACCACATTTCTCTGCATGTAATAAATTAATTAATAGATTAATAAATGTTCAGTTGAATGAAGTGAGCAAGAAAATAGAACGTTTAGAAGGAAGACTAGCCACAGATGCAAATACTGTAGAGGATTACAAAATACAAACAATCGGCCCAACTATAAATGGCGGTACAACGCATGAAGTGGTAAAATCTTTACCAAAGTTCACCAGGGAACCAACTCAATATGTAGGTTGGAGGGAAGCTGCAGAAATTGCTATGAGTCTTTATAAAATTCGAAGTGAACAATACTTTACTGCTTTAACAATTTTACGAAATAAAATTATGGGAGCTGACCATGATGCTCTTACCAATCATGGCACCGTTTTACACTTTCAAGCAATCTTTTCAAGATTGGATTTTATATTATAATATATAAGTATAAACGACCAATACATATTCTAGATACCGGACTAAGTATTCTCAGGCTGGGACGAATGACAATTACTGAGTTCTATAACGAAGTTAATAAAAAAAACAAGAAAGGAAACAAACTTCCTTGCAGCTATTAAATATTCTTGAAGACATTAAAATTATGATTTACTTCCGTTTATGTTTAAAAGCATTGAAGCTATGATGATTTCCAGCTCAATTATTTGAGTTCCTATGGCAGCTATATGATATCGTTTTTCGATTTTAATAAAATTAAAAGCGTTATTCTGAACTGTCAAATAATTAAATAATCAAAAAGAATTTCTAAAAAATATTACAAATTTAAAAAAATCAATTTTTTTAAATTTTTATTTTATAATTTTATTTTTTGCATGGAAGCTTTATGTTATAGTCGTCCGATTTTAATTAAATTTAAACCGTAGTTCTGAAATATTTAACCATTACTATATGTATAAGAACTGAAAAAAAAATAAAAAAAGCAAAGTTATAATTTGTTTCATTTATTTTTCCGATTGTTCCTATGGGAGCTATATGCTATAGTCGTCCGATCCGGCTCTTTCCGACTTATATACTACCAGCAAAAGAAAGACAACTTTTGGGAAAGTTTCATGCATATAGCTTTAAAAGTGAGGGACTAGTTTGCGTAGAAACGGACGGATAGACGGACGGACAAACGGACATGGCTAGATCGACTCTCCTAGTGATGCTGATCAAGAATTAAGGTTTGAAAACGTCTTCTTCACTGCGTTGCAAACTTCTGACTGAAATTATAATACCCTCTGTAAGGGTATTATGACTTTACTAATAAACAAAACCATGATGACACACGGAAAGGAAACAAACAAAACAATATGCAGCAACGCTCTACGAATATTTATATCCGGATTAAATGGATCTATCTCAGAAACTCTTTTCTCATTCAATCCACCAGATTTGCCCGATGCTATGGCAAAGGTCCAGAAATTGGAATCAAACATTTTCCGTGCTCAATTGCAAACAGGTTTAATGGTTTAAAAATGAAAATAAATATCAGAGAAACAACTTACGATTTGATCAAGTACGACAAACTAATAATAATAATAATATAACGGGCAATCATTGAGGTAATAACCAAAATTATAACTGGCCACAAAAGGGACATTTTTGACAAACAATAACCAAAATAACACTCAACAGCAACAAGCTGTCAAGCCAATGGATGTTGATCCATCGAGGAAGATATAATAATAATTGTTATCAAAATAATAATCATTCAAATTACTATCGCCCAAATCAAAATAGAGAGCAAACTCAATCTCAAAAAAGGGAACCAGATGGAACTGTAAATCAGCCAGCAAATAAAGTAACTAGATTAAATAATATTAATGAAGATCATTTTTTAGACGAGACGCCTGCAGTTAAAAATTTTAATATATACAGGAGCCACTGCTTGTTATCAAAAAGGGAATTTTTGAAAATAAAAATAATTATCAATATATAAAAAGGTAACTACAGTTCATGGGTATTCACGACATTTATTTTATAAAATAGAAGGATAAGAATCTGATCTTCTAATTGGATTCAATTTACTAAGAAAAATCGGAGAAAAAATAATATTCTTCCGTTTAAAGAATTTATTATAAAAAACATTTTGATGATAGAAGTAGCGAAGACACAGATTCATTATTTATGAAAAATAGTGAAAAAAAGCTTGGGTATAAAAATCCTGAGAGCGCCGACGTAGAAATATTCGTCAACAAAAATACAAATATCTTGGGAATTAAAAATCCTGAGAGCGCCGACGTGAAATTATCCGTCAACAAAAATACAAATATCTTGGTAACTAAAAATCCTGTCGGTGCCGACGAAGAAAAATCGAATAAATAAAAATCGTTTGAAATGTAAAAATTTCAAGCCCGCCCTCGTTGAGGTACAAACAACAGATAAATAATATAGGTACAGATCAATTAGAAGGACTAAAGAAAAAAATAGTTCACTGTATTGAAAAAGAGCATTCAAAGATAAATATGCAAATTCCTTTTAGAACAGACATAAAGGGGGAAATAAATCTTATTCCCGACAGGCCAATATACGGGAAACAATATCCGTATGCTTTATCTGTCACTGACTTTGTGAATAGGGAAACCAGAAGAATGTTATCAGAAGAAATTATAAGGCCTAGCCGAAGCCCTTACAACTCAACAGTTCTAGTAGTCCCAAAGAAAGGAGAGAATCAAGACGGAATGTATGGGTAGTAGTATGGGCTCTTAAAAATCTAAGAAATTACTTATACGGAGTGATTGGAATTGAAATTCAAACCGATCATCAACCATTATCTTTCGCAATCTCTGATAAAAATCCGAATATAGAAAAGAAGCGCAGGTATTCCTTCATAGAAAGCTTCACTCCAAAAGTCATTTATAAACCAGGTACAACTAATGTAGTTGCAGACGCCTTATCAAGGATTCAGATTAACAACTTAACTGAAAGTAACGAATCGGTCTCAGATCAAAACACTCAGCATCCAGCAGAGAGTAGTTTTGAGAATGATATACAAAAAACCCGAAAACCCTTAAACCAGTTTAAGCAACAATTGTTAATAGCAACGGGGAGGTTTACAATACACGAGTCGATTACAATATTCGAAAATACCAGACATAGGTATAATAGAATTTGACACTCCCGAAAATTTGATATCAATCTTAAGAGAATATATTCCTCCTAATATAACAGTTCATTGTACTTTAGAGGACTTTTATAAAATTCAAAAACGACTTAAGGAAAATTTTTTTAATACATTTTTGTGTACAAGAATATTTGTCGAAGATGTGGAAAATTCTGAAGACAGAGCACTTATAATCGAAGAAACACTTTGTAGAGTACACAGGGGACTTGACGAAAATTATAAACAAATCAATAGATTGTAATATTGGCCAAAATTACTTACAAAATTAAAAGAATATATTAAAAATTGTAAAATTTGCAATGAAAACAAACATAACAGACATCCAATTAAAACAACAATTGGAGAAGCCCCAATCCCAAGTAAAGAAGAGGAAAATTTACACATTGACATATATTACGCGCAAAGTCTCACTTTCATAACTTGTATTGAAGCTTATTCAAAATTTCTAGTAGTAAAAGAAATCCAAAATATATTAAATATCAAAAACAAAGTAATGGAATTACTTCAACAATTTCCAAAAGCCAAAGTGATAATGACCGATAATGAACAAAGCTTTACCTCGGCCCAATTTAAATCTTTTGCATAAAGGTGCGGTTTAATTTTACATTACGCAGACCCGAGGCACAGTACCTCAAACGGACAAGTTGAAAGGGCACTTCTACATTAACAGAATTAGCTCGATGCATTAAAGAAGAATTTAATTTAATTGACTATTCCGAAATAGTAATTAGAGCCGCTCAAGAATATAATCAGAGCATTCATTCATCAACGAACCAAAAACCATTTGACGTACTATACAATAAAATAGAGCACGAAAATATTCCTCAAATTTTAAAAAATATACAAGAGAAAATCTTAAAAACACATAATGATAACAGAAAAGAATAACAATTAACATTATCAATTCCAAATTGTTCAAAGAAATAGAATCTCTTTCTGATGATTTTAAAAATGTTTTTATTGATCAAGATTTACCGCTGCGAAAACATCGCTTACCATTATTAACATTTGATCTGCAAAATTTAATTGACACAATCACACTTGCGAAAATTAAATATTGAAAACAAAGTAATGGAATTACTTCAACAATTTCCACAAGCCAAAGTAATAATGACCGATAAATTTAAATTTTTTTCACAAAGGTGCGGTTTAACTCTACATTACGCAGAACCGAGGCACAGTATTTTAAACGGACAAGTTGAAAGGGCACATTCTACATTAACAGAATTAGCTAGGTGCGTAATAGAATAATTTAATTTAACCGACTATACCGAAATAGTAATAAGAGTCGCTCAAGAATATAATCAGAGCATTCATTCATCAACGAACAAAAAACCCTTTGACGTACTATATAATAAAACAGACATAATAATCCTGAAAATTTAAAAAATACACAAGAGAAAATTATAGAAAGACATAATGAAAACAGAAAAGAAAAACAATATTATGTAGGACAGGTAGTTTATGAAAAAAAAAAACACGGGGAAAGAAATAAACTTAAAACTATAAATAAAAAACAAATAGTTAAGGAAAATTTACCTAACAAAATAATAATCAACAGTAGAAATAGAATTATTCACCAAAGATAATATAAAATTCGAAATATTTATATATTATCTTTTTCTTTTTTTTCCTTTTCCAGAAAATGTTTTATCAGGTGCTCATACTAAACCTTATTTTATTTACAAAATCAGAAATAATTGACTATACAAGTCACGAGTATCTTTTATTCAAGGACAAAAAAGACGTATTGACGTATGATTTATACGCAGACTTTTTCCACGTAACTAACTTAAGTTTTTATAAAGAAATAATAAAATTGGAATCAGATAATATAAAAAGGGATTCTAATAAAAGATCACAAAGGGAAATTTAATATGATTTAACGGTAATCGAATTAATTTTATCACAATTAATTTCAACTAGATCAAAAAAGGGAATAAATGAGTTAGGCAATGCGTAGAAATGGTTAGCTGGAACACAGGATCATGATGATTTTATTAAAGTTCTGAATAAAATCAATGAATTAATTGAAAATAACAAAAAGCAATTATCAATTCCAAATTTTTCAAAGAAATATAATCTCTTTCTGATTATTTGTAAAAATGTGTTTATTGATCAAGATTTACCACTGCGAAAACATCGCTTACGATTATTAACATTTGATCTGCAAAATTTAATTGACACAATCACACTTGCGAAAATTGACGTTTTTAATACCAAAATTTTAAACAATGATGACATCATGACTTAATGGACATCTCTGTTTTCAAAATCGCACTTCATAAAGAACTTTTAATAATTTATATAAAATACCCAATAATAAAAAACATCGATGGGAATCTAGTATTAAGCAATCAAGTCGCAAAATGCGCAAATATGATTTATGAAATGTCTAACTTTAAGAACGAACTTTTTAATAATTATTGCACTTTAATTAAGGAAAAATCTTGTTTTACCCAATTATTCAACGGTGAGAAATCATCTTGTAAAAAAATAAGAGAAAAAAATAAAAAATAGACATACTACAAGATGGGTCCATTCTTATAATTGGTAACAATATTGTTAACAACTCCCATTTAAACGGGTCATATTTAATAACATTTAATGGTACAACCAAAACTAATAATATCTCGTATACCAATTTGGAAAAAAAAATTCTTGACTACATAACTACGAACCACTTCAAACAAGAAGGAAAGCAAACTTCGGCAAGCCGAAGTTCATATACCCTTGCAGCTATTGCATTAATTAAATACTTTTGAAAACATTTAAATTATGATTTACTTGAGTATGTGCTAAAAAAAAACATTGAAACTATGATGATTTGCAGCTCAATTATTAGATAGTTATTTTATATATTTTTATTATTTCTATGGGAGCTATATGCTATAGACGTCCGATTTTGATAAAATTTATACCATAATTTTGAAATAATTAAACATTGCTATATGTCGAAGAACTAAACAAAAAATTAAAAAACAGAAAAGTTATAATTTTTTTTCATTTATTTTTCCGATTGTTCCTATGGGAGCTATATGCTATAGTCGTCCGATTTTGATGAAATTAAAACCGTAATTCTGAAATATTAAACCATTACTATATCTCGAAGAACTAAACAAAAAAATATTCCGATTGTTCCTATGGGAGCTATATGCTATAGTCGTCCGATTTTGATGAAATTTAAATCGTAAATCGTAAATATTTTACCATTACTATATGTCGAAGAACTTAACAAAAAATTAAAAAACAGCAAAGTTATAATTTTTTTTCATTTATTTTTCCGATTGTTCCTATGGGAGCTATATGCTATAGTCGTCCGATCCGGCTCGTTCCGACTTATATACTACCTGCAATAGAAAGACAACTTTTGGAAAAGTTTCATGCAGATAGCTTTAAAACTGAGAGACTAGTTAGCATATAAACGGACGGACAGACGGACAGACGGACGGACAGACGGACATGGCTAGATCGACTCTACTAGTGATGCTGATCAAGAATATATATACTTTATAGGGTCGGAAACGTCTCCTTCACTGCGTTGCAAACTTCTGACTGTAATTATAATACCATCTGCAAGGGTATAAAAATATGAAATATCCGAATACATTTTATCAAATAACTCGGAACGCTCTTTAGATATTTTAAGTCCTTTCATTAAAATCAATAATACTAAAATATCACTTATTATTATTAATTTTAATCATTATATATTTGATTTTTTTACTTGTTATATAATACAAAAATGCTATATTTTTTTATACCAAAAAACAACGGCCAGAACCAGAAAAATCTATTAACCAAGAAAATTTTTTAACAGAATTAAGATTTCAATTAAATAAATTTCATATTGAATCGGGACGATCCATTTTAGAAGGGGGAGAGTTATCCAACCCGTGAAACCACGCCACTTATGACTTTTATAAACAATAATTTCAATCTCTGCATTTGCCTTTGTCTTTGCCTTTGGCTTTGAGGTCCGATCTTGGTTCCTAAGCTAAGTTAAACAAATCAAAATGAAAGTAAACATCAGCTTCCGTTCGAAGCCCAATCAGTGTCCTCCAAATTGCATCGGTCAGCATAATTGAATTTCACAATGAGATGCGACAGTTTTGATCGCGATCGGTTGAGAAATATTAGAAATTAACAAAAGTGTATTGTGTTAATAATTTTATCAATAAAGGTTTAACATCATAAAATATTTTAAAATACAATTTATATTTTTTTTCTTAAAATTTCCGGAAGAAAATTAATTTACATTCATGAACTGCAGCAGCGTCACTTGCGGTAAATTGCTATTTCACAACCCGTGTTAAATCCTTCGTTTTACTTAAGTACGTGTTAAATAGTAAATTTAAAGATTTGAAACATATTTTTTTTGTGCACTTGTTGCAACTAAAAGAAAATTATTATATAAAGTATTATTTCTACATGTAAATAATAAAAATTATATATTTAATTTTCATTTAATCAAATATTTACTTACTGTGCAATTATCGCTGGGGCTTCGACAACTTAAATTCGACCTATGGGTCGAACAATCGGTCATCTTCTGGTATGTCCATGGGTCCACTTCTTTCTCAATCAAAGAAAAAAACTTTTCCCTGCTCCGCGGCCGAAAATTTCGAAAGGAAACGACGAGGCCCGAAGAAAACTTCGGCAACTTTCCGAACAATTTTCTGAATTTTTTTCTCTTTCAATTTTTTTTAAGTTTTAGACTAATTTGTTCTCGAGTTTATGATCAGTTATTCTCGAGTTCAAGATCTTCTCTTCTCGATTAGCGAAATCGAGAACATAAAGAACAAATTCTCCTCGATTTCAAGATCAGTTATTCTCGAGTTCAAGATCTTCTCTTCTCGATTAGCGAAATCGAGAACATAAAGAACAAATTCTCCTCGATTTCAAGAACGTTTCTTCTCGATAAAGTGAGAAGTAAAAATACTGAGATAAAGCAGATTTGCTCATGGTTTTTTCGTTCTCAAATTTTATTGGTGTAGAGTTACTAAAAGTAGATTCTGGGTCTGCTGGTAGTCCAGGCAGAGCTAGCGCTGTCTGTTTGCGTTGTTATCAGCTTAGCGACTCAGTGGTACGCTAACAAATTATATGCGTCTCGGAAACATGGTTCGTTTCGACCTGAAGTAGTAAGTTATATAAATGTTCCGGATATAATCTTTATGGCTCGGATAGTGTTGGGCATGCAGGAGGAGTGGCAGTATATGTCAATTAAAAATTTAATGCACTGTAGTAAGCAAGCAATCATCTGATGGTTCTACTGAGTATATATTTTGTAACGAACTGATTTTCTTTATTATCTGCGCGCTAGCTCAGAAGATGTAAGTGTTCGTCCCACCAAATTTATATATACGTGACCGCCCTGTTGATCAGAGAAAAACGCACAGAAGATTGGGAGTACACAGTGATCTTTTATTCGCCGACTTGACCCTCGGCCGGGGTGATGTAATGATAATGTAGAACTACGTTCTTCCGTCGTCTCCTTCCCACGTTGAACGCCTCGCTGGATCGTGCTGGCTGCGAAGTGGTGTCTCCCTCGCCGGTTTGGCTTGCGATGTCTTCTGCTGCCCTTGGCTCGGCTGGGTTACAGAGATTAGGGATGCGTCACCGTTCCCAGCCTAGGATGAACAGGCACTGTGCTCTCAAGGCGTACGCCTTTCGCAGCCGCAGCCGCAGCCTCCTGTCCCTTGCTCTGTCCCGGCCGGTCGCACCGGACGTCGGCTCAGTTTCTACTTGACGGTTCAGGCATACGCCGGAGTTCGCCACTGCAGTCCTTGTAGGCAGGCTCCCCTCCTTGTTGGCGACTCGGTAAGCTGCCGTTCTGGGACTCTAGCGGTGGAATGCTGTGCTCTTAACGCATACGCCTTTCGAGACACCAGCTGAACAAACGCGCGTCCTTCCGGGCCAGTTGCACCAGGACCTTATACAGCTCCTGCAGGACGATCAGGCATACGCCGGAGTTCGCCAATGCAGTCCTTGTGGGCAGGCAGCTAGTTTTAGACAACTTTCCTTCTGAGCCCACGGTTCTTTGTCGAAGGACTCTATTTGTTCAACTCTGCCGGACACGCCGGGTGGGATGCCAAGCTCAAATCGCGACAGAAGTTATGACAAAGCGCCTGGACTTAGCCGTGTGATGCCGTAAGGACCTCAGCTACCTGTGTCTCAATTCGGAGACTTTAGCTCTAAGTCCCGAACGTCTCGACGTAGCGATCTTGTTTCCTTGATGACTCCGCACGGCTTTACTTGCTCCTTCACGTTGTTTCACTGATTACTGGTTCACTTGATGGCTGTTACTTGTTGACTTGGTAGAAATCGACTGATCCATCTTCCTGCGCTCGGCCGGTTTATATAGGCCTCCATTTACCGCTAGTTATCGGCGTCTCCTTGCCTCCTGGTCCAAAGTCCACGGTTTTACCGTTCGACCTTTCGCCCTCTGCGCACGGCACCAAAGTCCGGTGCCGTCCCGTTACTTCCTTCTGCCCACGGCCCTTCGCCGCTCTCTTGTATTGCTGTCCCTCTCGGACTCTCCTTGTTCTTGCCTGGTGCTCAGTGCACCACTCTCTCTCGCCGCACTACCGTTACTACGGGCGAATTCGCCGCGTAACTGGTAACTGGTAGGCCACTGCTTGCATGCGCTTACCCTGCTTGCTTCTTAACTTGTGGGGAGTTATTCAACTCCTCACATTCTCCCCTTACTTCGGGAATGGAAAAGAGACTCGCTGTTCCCTCTGCCTTGGTATACTCCACATTCTGACATCCTTCCCTCGACGTGTCTTCTCCTCGTCCTTGTCCTCGTTTGCCTGTAGTCTTCTAGTCGACTTGCTCCTCCAGACGGTTCCCACGACGCTCACAGCTCCTTCTTGAGTTCCACTGCGCCGATCCTCCTTCCAGATTTTGAATCTGGATAATCTGGTTGCCATGCTTCGACCTGGGCAATGGTCCGACAAAGTCTGCACATACAGTTGCCCATGGTTCTTCGGGTATTTGCGTCAGCATCTTCCCAGCTGCCTGCATCTGGTTAGGCTTGTATTTGAGGCATGTCTCGCATTTCCGTACATGTGCTCGGGCGTCCCTATGCATTCCTGGCCAGTAATATCGAGCCGCCAGCCTTGCAATCGTTTTCCGACTTCCCACGTGTCCAGCGGCTGGTGAGTCGTGATTCTCCTTCAGGACTGTTTCCCTCAGCCCCCGTGGGACACAGAGCTTCCATGCTGCCACGTCTTCGCTGCCTGCTCTGTGCGGGATATGCCTGTATAACGCGCCTCCCTCCATGATGTAGTCCGGAAACTTTTGTGGCTGTGTGTTAATCTTCTCACACATATCCTTGATCCAGCTACATGTTCCCTGCGTGTCCTCCGTAGTTTCTTTGGTTAGCCTAAAGGCTTCTGGTATTTCAAAATCATACTGCTGCAACTCCAGGGCCCACCTCGCTATTCTTTCTGAGGGACTTTCGATGCCGTTCAACCATTTAAGCGCCATATGGTCCGTCACCACTTTGAAGTGGTATCCTTTCAAGTATGGTTTGAGCTTCCGGATTGCCCACACGATTGCCAGGTATTCCTTTTCGCTGGTTGAATAGTTCTTTTCCGCGCCATTCAGGGTCCGGCTTGAATATGAAATGACCTTTTCGCCGCTTTCAGTTTCCTGCGTCAGGACTGCCCCTATACCATAATCGCTTGCGTCCGTCTGCAGTACGAATGGTTTATCGAAATCTGGGCATGCCAGAACAGGATCGGCCACTAGCTTTTCCTTCACCTCCTCGAATGCTTGCTGGTGCTCTGAATTCGAAGTCCATTTCGTGCCTTTCCGCAATAGATCATTTAGTGGTTTTACGATTCGCGCAAAGTCGGGCACGAATCGCCTGTACCACGATGCTACGCCCAAATATTGGCGCAGTTCCCGGATGCTTGTGGGTGGTTCCAGCTCGGCTATGGCTGCTACTTTTTCGGGATCAGTGCCGATTCCTTGGTTCGTAACGCGGTGTCCCAGGTAAAGCAGTTCGCTTTTGAAGAAATGACATTTTTCGGGATTTATCCTCAGGTTTGCCTGTTTAAGGCGTCGGAAAACTTCTCTCAGGTTCCTACTGTGTTCTTCCAGTGTGCGTCCGATCACGATGATGTCGTCTTGGTATGCAAACGCGTGTGGTGACATCTCCGGTCCAATAACCTGGTCCAGTGCTCTCTGGAAAGTCGCCGAGGCGGAGTGTAAGCCAAATGGCATTACTTTCCACTGGAAAAGCCCCTTTCCTGGCACTGTGAACGCCGTGAATGGCCTACTATTTTTTTCCAGAGGAATTTGCCAGTGTCCATCTTTCAAATCCAGACTGCTTATGTACCTCGCCTCCCTCAACTGGTCCAATATGTAATTTATCCTTAGCATCGGATAAGCATATTTGATGGATTTGGCATTGATCTGTCTAAAGTCGACACAAAGCCTCCACTGACCTGTCTTTTTCTTCACCATGACTATCGGGGAGCTGTACGGACTTCTCGAGTGTTCTATACATCCCTTCTCCAGCAACTCGTCGACTTTCGCATTGATTTCCCCTTGAACCTTTGGATTTTTCGGGTAGTATCTCTGTTTGATTGGTTTGTCGTCCTTCATGGTGATTCGGTGCTCGGCTATGTTGGATGTTCCACTCATTGTTCGAAATTCCGCGAGCTCCCGCTCTAGGAATTTTTCAACGTCGCATTCCTCAGAGTTGGTTTGCACCACTGCCACGGACAATTTTTCATCTAACCACCCGTTGTGCCTTCTTCTTTCTGGGATCACCACTGTATGTCCGGCACACCCTATTTCGGCGCCGACTCCTGTGAGGAAATTCCATCCTAGCACCAGCGAGTCTACCACTCCTGGTAGGATCAGCAGGCTCATGGGCAATCGCTTATTGCCGAATTCGATTTCCACCTCGAGCTGCGTGTTTATCCCGCTGCACCTGCCATTTGCTTTTGTGTGAGGTTCTGCCAATCTGTACCGCTGCGGATAACTGCTGCTCTTCTTCGATTAATTCGCCAGTTAGTTTGGAGAGACAACACCTTGCGACCCCTCGCCTCTCTGCGGCTGGGATCGCGGGTCATTTCCCGATCTCTGGCAGCACTCTACACTCCTAACCCCCACCTTGCCGCAAGTCCAGCAGAAAAGCAGCCGCTGGTTTTGGCATCCTCTTGCCCAATGTCCGTGACCGCCACACCGTCTACAAGCTTCGTAGGTGTATGTGACCTGTGGGCTCTTGGTGCTGCGCTGGGTGGTCTCTGATTGGTATTGGGTGGCCTCCATAACGTGCTCTGGTGGTTGTAGGCGTTTGGAGTCCATTGGCTTGGATAGGTGCTTGGTGTCCGACTTCTTCTTCGCACCTTCTACACGTGTCTTGTTGTGGTGCTGTTGCTTTGCTTTGCGAGAATTTGTTTTCTTGAATAAATGCTTCTCGCTCTTTCTCGAGTTCTTCATACTCGTCAGCCAGCACCATTAGAGACTCTAGATCGTCTATCTTATACGTCCTCAGGGAAATCCTCAGGCCCGGCGTGCAGTTTTCCTTTATCTGCTCTAGTATTTCATTTGGGGAGTAGCCGAGTGGTCTCATCATGGTCTGCATGTCAACCATATAGTCCTTGAACGACTCTCTAAAGCCCTGTTTTCTTTGTTTGACCTGATCTGCGGGCTTTGAGAAGAAACCCCTTGGCAGGAAATACGTTTGAAAACTGTCGCTGAACTCTCCCCATGTCGTCCAGTGTTTATTGTTTGATATGAACCATTTTAGGGCCTTGCCTTGCAGCAATTAAGGCATGGCTCGGGGAATGAGGTTCAGGTTCAAACCGTATGTGTTTGCTGACCATTCCACTTGTTCCAGAAACTCCAGTGGTTTCTCCGTGCCGTCAAACTTGAACGACCATTCCCTGACTTGCTTTGCGACTATTGCATAGTCTGGTGCGCTAGGCCTTTGCTGTTCTGTTCTTCTTTCTTGGCTTGGGCCCCTGGATCTTCCTGCCTCCTTCATGCTCTCCACGCCCAGGCTAGCTATGAGCTGTTCGGCGTCTGGGACTTGTAACTTGCCGCTCGAGCCTGGTTTGTCGTACAAATCCTCCAGCTCAGCCCAAATTTCCGCCATTCCTGGGTCGTTTTGTGTCTTCGTAACATACTCTGAAAGGGCTTTTCGCATGTCGTCCGACTTGCCCTCCAGGATAATGCCAAGCTTGGCTGCCACCTTTGGGAAATCCTCTTTCTTGAGGAGATAGATCCAATTTTTACCCATTTCTGTTTATTGCTGTATTTTCACTGTCAGGACAATCCCGTTGAGCGCCAGATGTAACGAACTGATTTTCTTTATTATCGCTACGAATGTCGTGCGTGTTTATATATACGTGTTTATATATACGTGACCGCCCTGTTGATCAGTGAAAAACGCACAGAAGATTGGGAGTACACAGTGATCTTCTATTCGCCGACTTGACCCTCGGCCGGGGTGATGTAATGATAATGTAGAACTACGTTCTTCCGTCGTCTCCTTCCCACGTTGAACGCCTCGCTGGATCGTGCTGGCTGCGAAGTGGTGTCTCCCTCGCCGGTTTGGCTTGCGATGTCTTCTGCTGCCCTTGACTCGGCTGGGTTACAGGGAATAGGGATGCGTCACCGTTTCCAGACTAGGGTGAACAGGCACTGTGCTCTCAAGGCGTACGCCTTTCGCAGTCGCAGCCTCCTGTCCCTTGCTCTGTCCCGGCCGGTCGCACCGGACGTCGGCTCAGTTTCTACTTGACGGTTCAGGCGTACGCCGGAAGCCGCCAACGCAGTCCCTGGGTCAAACGCCAGGTTCTAGACGAACGCTTCCACCCTACCCTCTCTGCCGCAGGCTTAAGAATTCGACGTATAGGCTGCTCGCTCGACGCTCGTTGTTCGTCGTCCTGGGGTTCTCGTTGTCCTTGTTCTGCCTCCAGGTATCTCGACCAGCTCCGCTCCTTGTTGGCGACTCGGTAAGCTGCCGTTCTGGGACTCTAGCGGTGGACCGTTGTGCTCGCAACGCATACGCCTTTCGAGACACCAGCTGAACAAACGCGCGTCCTTCCGGGCTATTCGCAGCAGGACCTCGTACAGTTCCTGCAGGACGATCAGGCATACGCCGGAGTTCGCCACTGCAGTCCTTGTAGGCAGGCTCCCCTTCTTGTTGGCGACTCGGTAAGCTGCCGTTCTGGGACTCTAGCGGTGGACTGCTGTGCTCTTAACGCATACGCCTTTCGAGACACCAGCTGAACAAACGCGAGTCCTTCCGGGCCAGTCGTACCAGGACCTTGTACTGCTCCTGCAGGACGATCAGGCATACGCCGGAGTTCGCCAATGCAGTCCTTGTGGGCAGGCAGCTAGTTCTAGACAACTTTCCTTCTGAGCCCACGGTTCTTTGTCGAAGGACTCTATTTGTTCAACTCTGCCGGACACGCCGGGTGGGATGCCAAGCTCAAATCGCGACAGAAGTTATGACAAAGCGCCTGGACTTAGCCGTGTGATGCCGTAAGGACCTCAGCTACCTGTGTCTCAATTCGGAGACTTTAGCTCTAAGTCCCGAACGTCTCGACGTAGCGATCTTGTTTGCTTGATGACTCCGCACGGCTTTACTTGCTCCTTCACGTTGTTTCACTGATTACTGGTTCACTTGATGACTGTTACTTGTTGACTTGGTAGAAATCGACTGATCCAGCTTCCTGCGCTCGGCCGGTTTATATAGGCCTCCATTTACCGCTAGTTATCGGCGTCTCCTTGCCTCCTGGTCCAAAGTCCACGGTTTTACCGTTCGACCTTTCGACCTCTGCGCACGGCACCAATATCAGGGTCCAAAGTCCGGTGCCGTCCCGTTACTTCCTTCTGCCTACGGCCCTTCGCCGCTCTCTTGTATTGCTGTCCCTCTCGGACTCTCCTTGTTCTTGTCTGGTGCTCGGTGCACCACTCTCTCTCGCCGCACTACCGTTACTACGGGCGAATTCGCCGCGTAACTGGTAACTGGTAGGCCACTGCTTGCATGCGCTTACCCTGCTTGCTTCTGAACTTGTGGGGAGTTATTCAACTCCTCACAATTTGTTGAACTAATTATTGTTAGAAATAGTAGATCAAGGATATTAATCAGTTGTATGTGTATCCCAACAAGCTGACTATTATCAATTTAATAGCAAGCCTATCGCATACATATAGTGACTTTATCATGGCAGGCGATTTAAACAGTAATATTCTGGACGAATTTAATTTAAGGGACGATATGGAATCTCTAGGAGTACAAATTTTTAATTCTGTAATATCAAACCATTACACCAGTAAGGTGAACACTTTGCCAGATGTTGTTTTGTAGATGATATTGACAAAGTTCTACTGTATGACCAAATTGCTGTGCCGAAATTTTCAAAACATGACCCTATCTTCTTTACTTACAACGTTTAAATTGACCGCCCCGAGCAAACCTTTAAATATAAAGACTATTGACTATGATATGCTGATCTACGATTTCTGTCACTGCGATTGGAACATTTTGGATTGCCCTTCGATTCAATCTCAGTTAAACTTCTAAACGCTTATATTGAATATCTTAATCTATTATTGAAAAACAAGTTAAGAAGTTACGGTGTAAGACTGTGTATCTATACGAACTGTTTAAGACTAAAAAAGCGCGTATAAATAAGCTGAAATATAATACTGGTCTGGTGATACCAACAATTCATAAAAATACTTTTAAGCTTCATCACCCATTTGTTTAATACAGCAATAACCACGTCTACTTTTCCCAACTCCTGGAAAACTGCAAAAATCATGTCAATTTCCAAAGCCATAGATGAATATAGACCCATCTCAATCCTCTCTTACCTGTCAAAGATTTTAGAGAAGCTAATGGCCACACAAATAAATAGTAACTTGGTCAATAATAATTTATTAGAGAATACGCTATCTTGCTTCCGCCAAAAAGAAGATGCACTACCGCAGTCGTCAAGATAGTAGAGGGTCAACAAAATTGCAGTGCTAACGGTGTCAAACGCCTTGCTAAAGTCTAATAAAGTTAAAAATGTTACCCTACTATTATACATTTCACGCCGAAAAGAACTGTTTTTGTGGGGGAAAATAGCTCAGAGATTCGAATGGCTACTCGCAGTGTACCACAGGGATCTGTATTAGGGCCGTTACAGTTCACTTTATATAAAAATAATATGTCCAAAGTTTTGTCTTTATGTAATGTTCATATGTTTATGTTGTATGTCAGTCGTCCTTTAAGTCAAATACGGGCTATGTGCATATATAGAACCCATCAGTCCTATGACAATCTTACCTTCTCTTGCTTGATCTTACCATATTTTTAAGTCTAATAACGAAACCATTAACATAATACAAAATAAATTTGACAACCATATTTGTCTGGGAAGGCGAAGTTTTGGAAAACATATTTATTTTTTGTTTTACAAATAATTAGTATATTGCTATCTTTTATTGTTATATAAACTTTTTTTGTTTTGGTAATTACATTTTTCTGGACACTCTGTTCAATTTATTTTCATTATTTTCAGTTATTTATAATTGTAAAAACCATTGAATAGAATAATAAAAATTATTACATTGTTAATTAATCATGTAAATAAATATGCGATGAGAATAGGAAAAAAATATTCTCTGCGACGAGTTGTATTTATTGTTAAGAACAGGTGAAGAGAAACAATTCTAGGATTTAATGTAAATTATTTCTTTAATAGTAACATATGTGTATTTTATGTGAGTAAAACTCATGAATAATTACAATTTTTTTTAATTATTGACTTAAAATGATCGCATTGTATACGATCCGCACAGAACAATCAATTTTGGTTTTATTGGTTTTAAGCACATCCTTTTTTAAATCATAATAAAATTAAAATATGATACAATTAATACCATACATATTTATTTGAAAATGCACTGCAAAAGCTTTTTTATTTAAGCTCATCTAGAGCGCCCGTCTTTTTGTTTTTTTTTACCTGGGAGTAAATTGAAGCGGCCTTGTAATTTATAGGTCCGTAATGTTGACTCTCGAGATCAGCATAAATGAATTCATCATCAAAACTTTCAGTATTTAATGGCTGTTTTACGAATATGGGAAATAATAAATGTTAGTTAGTTTTAATAAGGGTGTACTTGGACTACGCATGGTAATATTGGTATGTATAACTCCTTTCATGCGTATGACTAACGATTTGCGACTCATATTGAATTACTTTGATAATAAATAATTTGGGGCTGTGCTCGCATATGTAAAAGCAATTTAATATATTTTAGAAAAGAATTTAAATTTAAATTTAATATTTGGCAACAATAAAACAAAAATTTTAAATTTACCTTTTTTCTACTGGGATAATAAACACTCTTTGTTATGGGACATTTATTCAAATAAGAACTTAGAATATATAGGTATTGCTGCTTTTGTAAGGATCCTCAAAGTCGGAAAGATGCTAAAAAATTAAAATTGATTAAATTTAGGTTAAAATTTTTTTTCATTTTTTTTAAAAATGATAAGTAAATTTAATTTATTATGTGATCCTAAATATAAGCATGAGTGCCGCCAAATGAGTTTATTTTAAATTCTAGTATTTTATTATTTATTCCATTTTATCTTTTCGACCAATCTTAATCTGGATATTTTATACTTTTACAAGTTTTTATGTAAAAAATATAAATAACTTAAGATATTTTTTTCATAAGAATTAATTTTATATTTAAGTGTATAGTACAACAAAACTTTGTTAATTAAAAATTAGCGAAGTGTTTCATATTTTTTTATAGTAGTCAAACCAAAGAGGATTGAACCTTTGAAAAGACAAAAAATCTATACCATACCATTTATTATAAAAATAAATTATTCAGTAAAACGAAAAAAAATGAAGTTTAGTCGATTTTTCGATAAATTTTCTGTCTTTTTTATTGTAAAGATTTTAGATTTGTATATATAATAAAAATGTAGTTTTGAAATCGTAATAACTAGTTTACCTCGAGTATATTTTGGAAAATATCTAAGGCGGTTTTACAATTGTTCGTCGTTTTTTCGTACCACCACGTATATACCACCTGCAGTAGAAAGGAAAATTTTGGAAAAGTATCACCCAAGATGCTTTAACAGACTCGAAGGCGCAAAAGCAAGCGGACCGAAGGACAGAAAGGAAAAAATGTCTGCTTCACAGCGGTACAACCTATGACTAAAAGTATAATACAAGGGGATTAAGAAAATTGTACACCTTAACACAAAATTTAATGTTTTTCATAAGTTAAAGATGTAACAATTTTATTCTTTTGGTAATCTTTCGTTAAACTTAGTCTTTGGTCTTCAAATAATATTTCAGAATCCATTAGAAACAAGAATGGAAGCAAACTTCGGCAAGCCGAAGTTCATATACCCTTGCAGCTATTGCTTAAATTATATATTCTTGAAAACATTAAAACTATGATTGACTTGTTTAAAAACATTGAAGCTATGATGATTTGCAGCTCAATGGCAGCTATATGATATCGTTTTCCGATTTTAATAAAATTAATCGTAATTCTGAACTGTCTAATTATTAACTACACAGAGAAAATTAATCAAGTATATTGCACTCAAAAAAAATCCAAGAGCAAAAATTCTCACTTTGAGTTCAAATTTCCAAGAATGAAAAAACTCAAAATGAGAATTTACCAAAATAAATCGGCCAAAAATGTAACTAACATTTTCTTTCAACTTTATTGTTTGTTTTACATTATGTTATATTACTAATTTACGTGTTAATTGAAATCTTTTTACTTACGAATTATTTTTATGAAAAGCACATTCCTCGACTGAAAATTGTACCCGGAACCTTTCGCACTCTAGATGTAAGCCTTTACTACTTGTCCACGCACGCTCTAACTTCCCAGTAAGCTAAAGCCGCACAACTATTTTATTTCAAAAGGTGAATTCGTAATTTAAGCAAAATATTTGCGGTATTTTTTAGAAATTATATAGAGTTACATAAAAAAACATAAATAAAATAAAAACAAAAACAACGAAAAACAAAAAACAAAAAAAAGAATCACACAACTCGAAGTGAACTCGGATCCTGGTCCGGACATCTCAGACCGCTAGACCACGGATTTTGAGTACATTTGGCCTCATTATTAGCACATTTTTTCTCAAATTTAGAATATATCCTCAGTTTAAGTATTTTTTTTTTAAATGGGTACAAATATTCTTAATGTGAGTTTTTCGGCAAAATCAGAACTCAAAATGAGTATAACCTCAAGTTGGTTATTCAAATTCTCAGAATACTCTCTGTGTAGTCAAAAAGAATTTCTAAAAAATAATTTCAAAAACCTTTGTAAAAAATCGCATACATAGAAGAACATTTACTTTGTATGACCCCTCATTGGTTGAGAATACTTTTACATTCATTAGGACTCGCGTTTTAGGAAGCATGCATTGTCGAGTGGATTAGAGCATTGCTCTATGGTGCGAGCGGTGCGAGTTAAAGTCGAGGTCGAGATAAAAGTTTTTCTAAATATAATATAATGACTAATAATTTTTTCTGTTGTAAATTAATTAAAAAATGTTAATATTTAAAATATAAAATTTATAATTAATAAATAAAATATTAAATAAAATATAAATATTTAATCAATTATATTCCAATAAATTAAGAAAGGATTGGTAGTTCAAATAAGATAAAAACGCCGTTTTTATACCCTTGCAGAGGGTATTATAATTTGTATCAGAAGTTTGCAGCGCAGTGAAGGAGACATCTCCGACCCTATAAAGTATATATTTTCTTGATCAGCATCACTAGGAGAGTCGATCTAGCCATGTCCGTCTGTCCGTCCGTTTCTACGCAAACTAGTCTCTCAGCTTTAAAGCTATTTGCATGAAACTTTCCCAAAAGTTGTCTGTCTATTGCAGGTAGTATATAAGTCGGATAGAGCCGGATCGTATGATTATAACATATAGCTCCCATACGAACAATCGGAAAAATAAATAAAAAAAATTATAACTTTGGTGTTTTTTTAATTTTTTTTTAGTTCTTCGAGATATAGTAGTGTTTAAAAATCTGAGAATTACGGTTTAAATTTCATCAAAATCGAACGACAATAGCATATAGCTCCCATATAACTTTGCTGTTTTTTTTTTTTGTTCTTTGGCAAACAGAATTGGTTTACTATTTCAGAATTAAGTTTTAAATTCCATTGAATGACATTGGGCTTCCATGTACACAATCGAAAAAATATTTTAAAATGTACATTTTTTATTTTCAATTTTTTTTAGTTCTTTTAAACATAGTTACGGTTTGTAATAATTTTATTGAAATCGGAAAACGATTTCATACTTTCGATCTTAGTTGTAAAGTTATGGATTTTATTAGCCGTAATTCTAGGTTTGAATTTGATTAAAATCGGACGACTTATCATAAAGCTCTCATAGGAAAAATCTGAAAAATATAGGAAAATATTACAACTTCGCTAATGTTTTTAAATAGTTTTTATTAAAATCGGACAACGATGTCATTTAGCTGCCATAGGAACGAACGAATAATTAAGCGGTAAATCATTATAAATTCATAAAGCCAGAAAAATCGGAATATTGTCGTTAAAAAGAAAATTTAATTTTTGGAATAATTCAAAGATTATATAAGCTTCGGCTTGGCTAAGCTTGATTCTTTTTTGGTTTTCGGTTATGTGCGTGCGTAGAACGTAGAAAAAACCGGCCAACTGTTATTGCGAGCTCTGGCTGAAGCTGGAAAAAAAATCTTTGAAAAGTAAATTTCTTTTATAAAAACTACAACAATTTACGGTCCCTTGAAAATATCAGTTTGAAATAATGTAGTTGTATAAAAAAATGTTTTTTTTGCACAAAAGCAATTTAAAAGTATGAAACTAATACTATTTATATATTTATTATTACTTTTATTGACAATTTTAGGTATTTTAAGGTAAAAATATGTAATATTAAAATTTATTTACTATTTATTACAAAATACCTTGTTTACTTCACTTAGGCTTTCGAATTTATTTTATATTTAAATGTGTACTTCACAACAGCTTTGTGACTTAAAGTATTCAAGAGCACCTGCAGTTGCGTTTTCTATAGCTTTCGATGTACTGGAGCCGTTGGTTGGGGCAGTATTAAGATTGTCCGAGGTGGGATAGTTATCGTTGTCTACCATGGATTCTTCTTCGCAGAAACTGTAGCCAAGGTCTTCATCATCGTCTGCCTCTGTAACATTATGTCCGCATTCAGGTTGTAATTCCAGGTGATCGATTTGACTCTCATCCCTTGGCTTTTGCTCTTCCGAATCTGCTATGGTAGGTGTAAGTGAAATCGGCTTGAAGGCGTGCTGTTCAATTAAATCCAGAGGACGCAACACCGAAGGCCTCGCTTCCTGCTCGAACTTCTTCCGTTCTCGCAGCTGAATTCTCGTTTGCTCCCGCCACTGTTGTAGCTTGCCATTTACTGTCTGTGTGCTTTGAAAATGGAAGGTGTGATGTTTTCGCAATGGTAGGCGTATGGGTCGTCGTACGGCTACACAATCGAGGGTCCCATTAGACGAAGAACCTATCGGGACGATTGAAGCAATCTCGGACGGCAAATTATCGATGGCGGTTAACGAGCCTAATTGAGACTTCTGGAGCTGTATGTCATTAGATATTAGGAGTCGTTTATAATGTTTGGCCTTTGTACAACTAGTTT
Organism: Drosophila gunungcola; assembly: GCF_025200985.1. Classification (NCBI taxonomy): domain Eukaryota; kingdom Metazoa; phylum Arthropoda; class Insecta; order Diptera; family Drosophilidae; genus Drosophila; species Drosophila gunungcola. Next base: position 302,294 of record NW_026453183.1, read on the forward strand.
TTGCGTTGTTGTTGATTTGCATATGCTCTGCTGATGTTGCTTGGAACTCGGAGCGATCTCTGTTAACCCTAACGCCTTCTGAACGGTAGTCTTCGCTTTTTTTTGAAACGTCACAATTGTCGGCAGAATAAACGTATGGCTGCCATTGGATATGTCCGTATGGGTCGCTGATGGTTTGCCGTCGCAGTTTCTTTTTGTAGTTATTGCCAATGAATGTGTTATTATTCCCATTACTTGCTAGAAATGGATTAATAACCAGCGATTTGTTTTTCTACCGTTAGTTTAATTAATTAGTTGTTAAAATCATGCAATAATAGGGATGTGTTGAATAAAGCGTTGTTATGTTGTCGTCGTGTTCAGCCCAAATGTAACAAATATCATGTAAGTAAACAAATTAAAAAATGTATTCTAGAATTAAAATCTTGATTTGCTGGTATTAAAAATAAGAAATTATGTCTTCGGCCAGCCGATCTTTATATCTCGTCAAACTGAGTTCTCAGTCATAGGCCAATTTTTTTCCATTCTTCCCATTACATTTTAAAATTCCTAAGACACCAAGACTTTAAGGGCATCCGATGGTCTATAATTTTCAAAGCAATAATTTTTTTTACACACAAAACTTTTATCTCTGAAGTACATTCTTTGACAAATTTTGCAATCTAGTGTTATTAATCTTAGTTTAGGCTAAAAAAATGTTTCGAATTTTACAGAACTGTCATTTTTTGTATTATACTATATAATAAGTTTGTTTTTGTTATTTGATTTTTTATATGATAATCTCTAAACAGCTCCTATCAGGCCATAATTTTTTAATTTTTTTTTATGTTTGAACTGTTTACAGAACTAAAACTAACATGTAAATAATAAAGGTGGCCCACGAAAAAGTTGCGTTTAAAAATAGCTATAAAAAAAGATCTTCGATTCGGGGAAAACAAAAACCTATTAACAAACAGTCACTTATTGTGCGTGCATTAGCTTCTCCGATACGACAAGCTATTCTGCTTTCGACGTAAACACCGATGTGGAAATGAGCTTCATCTGAGAAAATGATTTTTCGATAAAAATGCTTTTCTTTGATCGGCCCATTGCGCAAACTGATTCCGAATGTAATAGTCTTCAAACAATAAAACCGAAATTTTGGAGATATTAAAAAAAAAAACAAAACAAAGGGCAACGGTGTAGTCTGGTTCCCTGACTGTAAGACACCCGGCATTCAGCAGAAAATAAATATTCACCCAGAAAACAATCACGTCATCTTCCTAACTGCTTTGACAACACTAAAAAAAAGGGAGCAGCACCTGCGCAACAGCGAACCTTTCTTATGCAGACGAGCGGCAGAGAACACACACCCAGAAAAAAGTAGCACGGACGTTCTTGAAAATCGGCCGAATAATTCTTAAAATTTTTAGGACGAACGTGTACAGAACAAGTACGGGTCCTTCTTGATAATAATATTTTAAAATGTTTTTTTAATACATAGAAAAAACGATATTTTTCGCCTTAACCCTGTTTATAGTGTTTGTAAATAAAATCAGAATTATTAAAAACAGTAAACTCTATTAAAAACTATTAATTTAACAAAAAAACAAGAACTATTAATTTAAAACAAGAACATTTCGTTCTTAGAATGATTGGCCTAAATTTAGATTTAGATTTAAATTTTTATCTAGTTGACCTCAAAAGTATAGCTTATAAAAGCTTTTTGATTGCAAACAAATTGCTTCGAATTCTTATACGGGCGTAGTACACAGTAAATTGTGATGCCAGTGTGGTGCAACCGGCTAATGCGTCTACGAATCCAAAGGCCTCGGTTCGAATCCTGGTTGGGTCGACTTGCAGTAAACAAAATTTCTGTTTCTTTTACATATCAATTTATCATATTCCCTTTTATTCTAATTTCATATGGAGTCAAAGAGAAAAAAAAAGAGAAAGAGACAAAAAACATTTAAAAAAAACTTAAGTTAAGAAACTTTCATACTTGCATTAAGAATTTTTCGTACTCAAACCAATACCTTTCGCACTTTCTTCAAGCACTTTTGAGTTCTTGGACTGATGCCGTTCATTCTCAAATGTAGAACTTCGGAATTGAATAATTCATACTTGAATATAGCCTTTCGTTCTTGAATCAAAAAATTCGAATTTACCCTACTTTTGACATCGTTCGTTCTTGATTTGACATCGAAATTCTGGATTTTTTCTATGAGTGCACGAACATTATAAAACCGCTGTCGGCAAACTCCGTTCTTCAAATATGCAGTGACGTCAAAATAAATAATACCTCGATTTTTTTGTCTGCCGATTGATATGACCGTTACATACATACACATCCCTCTACCTCCCCCATTTCTGAGAAAGACATGACTGACTCTAGTGATTTGTGGGCGTTAGAGTGAGCGTATTCAAGTTTTGAAATAAGCTTCCGCTGCGTAACAATAACTAGAATCTGCATGTCGAATCCCAAAAACGGATATGGCTAACTCGAGTCGGCTATTGATCCTTATCAAGAATATATATACCTATAAGGTCGAAAACGCTTTCCTTTGCTTGTTACATACGTTTCAACGATTACAAAATATTCTTTTACTCTAAGAGTATATATAGCCATTTTTAAATGCATAATTTTCGTAGTAGCTTGGGCTATCAAACCATAATAATTGAACGAAAATGCAGCAAAATATTGCTGAGATAAAATATCAGTGGTGCTCCTGTTAGACGTAAGTGTCAGTGGCACAATTAGAAATGAGTGAAAATGAAATGGATTTAAAAAATTGGGGTGCTTTGCTAATATTGTAAAAAAAATAAAAAAAATTTTTCTGAACGTCTTTTTTTGGGACTTATTCTTTTAATACGCACCTTGTTCGTAGCTTGAACACCACCACACTGCACTAGTGCTGATCTGCATTTGCTTTTGCTGGAGGCGTTGTAAACTGTAGAGACGGAATTTGCGGACTGTTTACCAACTCTGTACTGTTCAAAATCTTCGTGCGTAGTCTGTTCATTTCCTTTGCACTGAATAGGAGGCTGGTGAAGGTTATAATGCGAAGAGGCAGAAATACTATAAGGCGTTCCACAGGTTGAGGGCGCAGGGCAATTATTAATTAATGCTGCTCCGCTTTCAGAAGTCTTTTTCGTTGAAGAGGGTTCATAAGCTGAATTATCGTGAGTCAAGGCACTATGCTGAGCCTCTATGTTTTTGTAAACATGTTTTCGAACAGCTGAGCCGGAGGATGTGTTTACATTTCCTTGGCTTGGTGGTCGCTTCTGTGATAACGCTATAGGGAATGGAGACTCGTAAGAGCTATTGGATATTCCGGAGTCGCTTCGATAAATGCTGATACGCTCGGTATCCATTAACGGAAGGTCAGCAAAAATCCCTTCGTCATTTTGTTGCTGGTGGTGGTGACGTTGGTGGTGTTTTATAATTTTATCTTCGCCTAGTTGAGTGTGCAACTGAGCAGTGGCCAGGCTTTGGTTAGAACTTCGCTTGCCATCGCCCATTTTTAATTTAATATTTGTGTTGGCTGAGTCTTCAACCACCATATTCTCGTAGGCAGGCAGATCATAAAGGCGCACGGGTTGCGCACTCAAGTCAACATCGCTATGGCCATGGTCAGCAAAAAATTATGTCTTTTGCATGTAGATGAAGAGTTAACGTCAGTAGCGGAGGATGTAGCTGACGTGGTGGTGCCCAATGAGGAGTTTGCAATATGTGCATTATTTTTTAGCTTGCTCTCTTGGAACTTAAGTGAATAAAACTTTTTTTCCATATCCAGTGCGATTTTGCTGTGCTTTGCTCGTGGCATACTTCTCAGCAACTCTTCACCCGTTTTTTCGTATTTCTTAAAGTTACTACCAGCCAAAAAGGGATTAGTGTTTGACAGTGACGAGCATGTGATAGTTGATGGTCGTTCCATCACGGCGAAGGCAGGTCGACAATCAAGCTCTACAGAATTTGATAGCTCAATGTTGGACAAGGAACTGGTATTAAACTGCTCAGCTGCTCTTGCTGGAATTTGTAATTGGATTTGATTCTGTTGCTGGTAATACTCAGTGCTGGTAATACTCTTGGGAAAGCAATTGATTACATTATGATGAACTTGGCGAGGGGTAACTAGTCCACTAAAGCTTTGATTTTGCTGATCAGTATATATGGGGAGATGCTTGGTGTTGTATTGTAATCTGTGAGTTTGTTCCAGTTCCTGATCGACATGTGGATGTTGAATGAACTGACGATCTTGCTGATGGTTGACGGATGACTGATTGATCATTCCATTGAGTCTCTTGAGTCGTGGAGCAACTCGTACCGAATTTGCGTTGTTATTAAAATTTGTAGGGGTAGTAGAGAACTGGTATAAATCCATGGCATAAGCAGCATTAGTTAGTTAGTTGGGAAACGATAAAAACAAAGGGAAAAACTTTATTTGTTTGTTTGTTAGTGCATCGACGTTTTTTTTATATTGGTAGAAAGAGCTATAAAATGCATAAATATTATTTTATTTTTATATGGAGCTATAAGTTTAAATGTGTTTGCTAGCGAACAACAATAAAGATTTAAAAACTGAATTCGCAATTTAAATGATAAGGAAATATTTTATATCTTGTAAGTTTATTACAAATTTTTAAGTGTTGTCTTATCTTTACACCCATTTTCCAATTAAAATAATTCAGACCTAATTTTCATGAATTATTTTTTTAGAATATACACAAAAAAAACCTTATTTTATAGTGATTTTTTTATTAACCTATTTAAAATATTTTAATCATGTTTGAAAAAAACTAGATATAATAGACTCACTGGCGGCAGCGCTTTTATATTTTTATTTTTATGACCTTTGCAATGGTATAGGTAAATAATGCATTAATGCAAGTGTGCATTGAAGTTCAGTATGTATTGGAATGCAATATTCTTAAAATCAAAAAACGATTTTATAAATTATACTATAACAAAGGATACTATACTTAAAGGTAAAGACAAATTTTTGTCTTGTCGAATTGTCGAATCTTAAATTAAATTATTGCAACGCATGATCAAATAAATGCAAAACAATAACAAGAATTGGTGCATTTTAAATTTCTTTTGAAGTAAGTCTAGTGAATATTGAAGGTTAAACGCATTGTTGGAAGATGAAATATGTAAATTATAATACCTTGTTAGGTGCCGTTTGCAGACCATGAAATGGAAGATTCTCATACTCGCCAGGTTCCGTCAATGGTTCCCCCAGTGAAGAGGACTTGTCGTGTACTATATAGGGCATATACGATACGGATTGGTTTATTATTTTTGTAAACGATCATGGTGATATTTTAAGTCCCGCGAATTTATATATTTTATATAGAAAGCAAATGAAGAACAAAGTAATTCATATATTTAAAAAGAAATGCATAAGGAAATAATTTTAAAAGTGTTAAAATTAAATTAATGTTTATACTTATAGCTTGAAAAAACGGTGCTTAATAATTAAATATTACAGGAACATGCGAACGACAACAAAATATAACTTTTTTACATATGAGCTGATGAGGTAAAATCAAAATAGATTGCCAAATACATACAATTAGGGGTGACTACTACTACTAGAAATCTACTCGATTAAAATTCGGTTGAAATATGTGTAAGTATGATGAACAAATTTCAAACCAATTTCAACCGAAATATTTTTGTGTTACCCCTGTTTATGCTGATCTCTGGATTGGATTTTTTTTAAGAAAAATACTTACGATTTCTTTGTTGTTACAAGCTCTTATTTATACAGAGCTTTAGATATAAAATAGTTATAAAATAAAATAAAAATTGTTTAAAAAAATATAAACAAAATGTACTAAAATAATCAATGCAGTCAATTATTGAAGCGTATTTTATAATATCTAACTCGAAGCTTTGCTTATTGATAGTTTTCTAACTAAATTGATACTTGAAGTAAAGTTAAGAATATAAAAGGGGGTTATTAAAAAAAAAAAAATTTTTTTTTTAATATAGAACTATTGTTTGACTCCTTTGCTGAGTTCGCAAGGGTATAAAAAGTGAACAAAAATAAAGGGATGATGTACATACTAAATGCGCTATATCGAACAAAGGTACTTTTAATGTATTCTTACTTTGCACATTAACAAGTGCACGGAATGGAACCAACGTTAAATCAGCGGATTTGTATGTATTGCGGGCACTCCGCGATGGTAATGATGGAGGTAGAAGTTTTGGTGGAGGTGGTAATTTGTGGTTTTGGCGAGGTTCCAATGAGGTTACGTCTATGACACCGTGGGTGACATTATATGTAAAGCCTTTTACTTTCTCTGAAAGGTTTTCCTCAGCGCCTGTAGTAACTATATTAGCAGAATCAGCATTCTTGTATAATAAAGGCACAGGTAATGTCACAGAGGAATGTGATTGGCAATTGCTGGGTTTGTTTATTAAAGATGATTCACCTAATGGTGCTGCTTTTGTCGTTGTAGTAATGTTATCTTTGGCCTTTTTTGTGTTACTATATAATTTTTTTTTTCAGTAAAACAATAAAAAAGGGGAAAAAATAAATGTTAAGGTAAAACTGATATTGTCTAGGAAATACTGTACCACTTCCGCTGCAACGTATTCCTTTTGGACGCTGCTGAGTTCCGAATGGCGAGGAGCTTTCAGTAAAAGACAGTCCCCGCCAAAAAGTCTGTAATAAACCCACATGACTCCGCTGACTATCCCGAGTGCAATCGTCCGAAGACTTTTTAGACCTTTTAAAAAGGAATTCTAAAACATGATCCAATTTGTTTTGGTCAAAACTAGCTCGTGGTGCCTTGGCAGGGTAGTTATCCAATGGAGCTGTTTCTGCTACAGAATTTTTATCCTCTGATTGTGGTCTTGAAACTGTAGTAAGCTCCGATCCTGCATTTTTCTCTGAAACCTCTGAGACCTCAGTGAGGATGGTACTTTCGCAGTAAGCCTCACTATTCCTTAAGACAGCATCAAATTGGTCTGACATCAGGCTCATATTGCATGCATTGCCAGATAGATTCGGTTTTAATGTCATTCGATTTACAGTCAGATTTTCCTTTGTATTATTGCTTACGTGAAGCATCACCCCAGGACGAATTGGCCAGCGCGGTGGAGATTTTGGTGCGTTGCCACTGAAGCGCATTGAAGGTGGCTTTGCATATTTGTCCAGTATTGATAGGCTTCCACCCGCCTGCAATTTTTCCGTCTGACCAAATAGTACACTGGAGGTAAAGTGTGGGAGCGGAGGACGAATGAAGGTAATGAGTTACGGATGAAAAGGCGAAACAGTTTATTTATATGAAAATAAAAAAGGAAAATTAATGATCAACTATTTTAGTTACACGCAAAATTGGGTTAAAACTATGTAATTGACAGCATGAACATTTTTATGTTTGTTGCGAGACAATTAAAGATTTGAACACGTATCTATCATGTGCCCCAAATAAAATAAAGTTAAATTTTAAATACTAGAATCTGCTTAAGGGGGTCATCCCGTGTTGACGTTTTGCTCACTGTTTTTTTTTTTTGTGAATTTTTTTCAAAGATACAAATTAAAATTTTGTATATATATATGGGGTATGTTTATGTACATTAATGATTTTTTTTGAGTAAGAACAATAAAAACTTTAGAAGCTAGAGCACGATGAAATAGCGGATGTATTAAAAATAGTTCTCCGCTCATTTAGTAAATATTTTGAAAAATGTTGAAAAATAAAGTTTTTACACGACTTTGAATTTATGATTCTAAAAAACATGTTTTTTTTCTATATTTTGTTGTGTATAAAAAAAGGGACGTGACGTTTTTCAATTATTTTACTACGGGCGATAGACACAGGTTCCCAGATTAAAATGCTTTTTGATTTTTTTACTTCAGATCACCCGTTCAGTCGGAATCCTGTTCGCCTGAGGAGAATTTTTTTTTTGCATCCCCTTTAACACGTTATGACGCCCTTAAAGTAAAAACACTGTTTGTTTCCAATAAATAAAATAAAATAAGTTCAACATTAAGGGGTTATATGCAGTTAGAATTAAAAAAAAAAATTTTTTGTTAAAATATACTTATATTTAAGAATGCACACTGATCGTTCCAGTGAATATTTTCGAAATTACATCCTAATTTTAAAAAAGCGTTTCAGAGTGTTTGCAAGTACACCTTCAAACTTTAAAAGCGTTTTACTCAAAATGATGTTTTCAAAGTCGGTGACCAACAATTCTCAAAAACGGCTAAGTCTCAAATTTCAACACGATCTTCTTTAACATATTTTTTTTAGTAATTAATCAAAAAATAATAAAAAAAATAATCCAAATATTTTTTACAAGCAATTTAGGACCGAAATTTTGCTCAAAAAACAATTCTCTTTTCTGAGAAACCGCCATTTTGTCAAAAAACTTTATTATTTCTATTCTTTTAATTATTTCACAATACTTCAACGAAATCTGATTGATTTTTAAATTTCAGTGGATCCATTCCAAAGATAAAGTGGTCACCGCAAAACTCCTTTTTGTAGAGGAGCTCCCAGAGATTAGCTGCAGTTCCTTTACAAATAAATATATTTTCCAATACTAAGTCTTAAAATACACTTAAAATACATATAACATAATATGTGTACAAAATATCACAATTAAAATTAATACTTTCCTCAGAAATTTTTTTTAAAAATGCGCTTTTGTTCCGCTTTCTAACTGTATATAACCCCTTAAGTTGAGAATTTTATGTTTTTGAGGTTCTACTGAGATTATATATAATTGTTAGATATAAATAATAATTTAAATAAATAACTACAAAAAATAGGAAAAATAGAGTTTGATCTAAATCAGTTAAAAACATTATTCTATAATTAAACTTTAATGATTCAAAATTAAATTTCAAAATTAGTCATTAGCTCATCTTCATTATTGTGGTTCTTATTACGGAAATAAAGGAAACATTGAAAAAAAGTGTTAAAACCATTATATTTACATTTTTGCATATAACTAAAGAAACATTCAATTAATCAAAAAAAAATTACAGAAAAAATTCTTTAAAAAAAATCGTTTTATGTAAATTATAAAAAAAATTTTGAGAAATAAAATCGAAAGACATTCGATCAAAAAAAAAGAGTATCCACCGTGACAAATGAGTCTACAACAATTTCATCAATCGTGAGCAAATGACATTTCGGGAGTTTCGATTATGTCGAGAAGGACTAATTGTTGTAGTCGGCTATTGGTGTAATTCGGTGGAAAGGTCGTTCTCAGCACTAAACTACATCTGAAGCGCTTCTCCTCAACTGCAGAAAATATAAGTGCTCAGTTAGGTGTTTAACTTAATTCTAAATAAAAGGAACAATAAAACCGAGTACAGGGTGGACCACGAAAAAGTTGAGTTTTAAAATGACTATACAATAAAACGGGTGGTTATTTTTCAAATATTTTTTTTTATTGAATAGCCTCAACATTGCGGTTTATTTGTCGAAGAACACTTAACTGATATGACTGCCTCGGAAGTTTTGCATTAGGTCATCCGATCGACACAATATTTCAGCACATTTTCGATCGTATGGCTCCCAAAGGCCTCAATGGTTGGCATCTCACTTATCCTTGACGCCACCCCAACTCCTGCGAAGCGGCCAGTTGACAACACTTTTTCGACGTTTTGTTGGATTTTTTCACGTAGCTTGCAGGAGTTCGCCTGTGAAGTTGGCTGTGTGGCACGTAGCGCAGTCCTGCTAAAAACATATATCTCCCATTCTGGGGAGGACCGCGATTGCGGTCACCATTGACGGTTACGACTGCTGCTGATTTGTTTTCGAAAAAAAACACACCAGTGCTGCCGTCTTACCACGTACCGCACCGAAAGTCACTAGTTTTGGGATGCATTGGCTTCTGCAAAACGAAGTGCGGGTTTTCCAAGCCCTAAGTGCGGCCATTCTGCTTGTAATCACCGAGGTGGTAATAAGCTTCATTAGCAAAATTGATTTTTCGATGAAAATGCTCATCTTCCACCACCAAGCGGTCTAACCGCAATGATTTAAAAAATATCCACCGGTTTTTTTTAGCCATTTTAAAAGTACATTTTTTTTGTGGGCCTGGCCACTTTTCAAATAATATATAAGGTTTTCTAGACAAATACTAAACATGATCATATTTTCCTGTATTGAACTGAGACTGGCAGGCTAGAAATAAACGATTAAGGATATTTTGGGACCTCTGGTAGCAAGCTAAAAATTTCTTTAACAAAAATCGCGACGAAACGTGAACGTTGAGGCTTAAAACGAAATCGGAGGTGTCAACTAAACGGAAGTTTATCCAAAAGTTATTTCTTACCTTCTTTAAGGTTATATATTTTATATATATAGACTCGTGATACATCCACTTGTGGTTAACTACTTATTACTCGTCATTCGAACCATTAAAAAGTTAATAATTCCCGACTTACCTTTGGGTAGCTCCTATGGAAATTTCCGTGAGGTCTGTACATGTAGGTGTAGTAGAGTATGTGCGATGTTCATGGAATTGTTGTAGAAGCACAAAGAAAAATTCGTTTCATGCGATTTATTAGCGTTTATTACAGCGTGCAGTGATGTCGCACCAGGCAACGGCGAAGCAAAGCGTACACATGCAATAGATACATTCAAAAGTCAGGCAAATATGTTAAATATGCAACCAAAAAATTAGCGGATTTAAAACGAAGCTTGGAGAAAAAGTGATGTTGCGCCAAGCCAGGACAAATAACCTAAAGCCCGCTACTTCCAAAGTTAATATTTCCTTACTTAAGAGTGATTTATGGACATAAAACAATTTTAAAATTACTAATACAATGTATATGAACTCGGTGTAATCAATTTGCTTTATACCAAATTTAAGATAAACGTAGAATTACTGAACTCGCTCCATTTCTTAAAAACTAATAATTTTCTCTCGCAAATAGATTCGTCATGTATATACTATATACTCCATTAAATTATAAATCATCGTTTGTGAAGCAATTATGACTTTGGCCATTTACCAAGCAAACCTGAGGCAAACTTATGTTTATATACATAAGTATGTACAGGTGTCTTTGAATTAAGCTAAATAAATAAATAAAGACTTATAAAAAATGTAAAGTTTAATTTAAAACTTGATATGGTCTTTCCGTCTGGTTCGGCTTGCCGAAGTTTATATACCATTGCTATTGCAAAAATAAAATATTTTGTAAGCCAACTTTAATGCGATTTGAATACGTAAGCGTTCAAAAACTGTAAAGCTATAATGATTTTCCCCTAAATTATTCGATCCTTCCTATTGTCCGGTTTTAATAAAACTATGAAATATTAAACTCTGACATTGAAGTATTTTCTAATCAATAAAAAAACATAGAAAGTAATTTTTTTTAATTTATCTTTCCAATTGTTTCTATGGGAAATATATATTAGAGTCGTCGGATATTAACTTATTTAATTGGATTTTTTCAATTTCTTCTTAAATATTCAACCATTTTTTTACGTCGAAGAACTAAAAAGTAAATTAAAAACAGCAAACTTATAATTTTTATACCCTTGCGGAGGGTACTATAATTTCAGTCAGAAGTTTGCAACGCAGTGAAGTGTATATATTCTTGATCAGCATCACTAGGCGATTCGATCTAGCCATGTCCGTCTGTCCGTCCGCCTGTCCGTCCGTCTGTCTGTCCGTCCGTTTCTACGCAAACTAGTCTCTCAGTATTAAAACTATCTGCATGAAACTTTCCCATAAGTTGTCTTTCTATTGCAGGTAGTATATAAGTCAGACCGAGCCGGATCGGGCGACTATAGCTATATAGCTCCCATAGAAATTATCGAAAAAATAAATAAAAGAAATTATAGCTTTGCTGTTTTTTAATTTTTATTTTAGTTCTTCGATATATAGTAATATTGCAGAATTACGATTTAAATTTCATCAAAATCGGACGACTATATCAAATAGCTCTCATAGAAATAATAAAAATATATAAAATAACTATTTAATAATTGAGCTGCAAATCATCATAGCTTCAATGTTATTAAACATATACGCAAGTAAGTCATATTTTAATGTTTTGAAAAATATTTAATTCTTGCAATAGCTGCAAGGGTATATGAAATTCGGCTTGCCGAAATTTGCTTTCTTTCTTGTTTTCATTTATTTTTTCCGATTGTTCCTACGGGAGTTATATGCTATAATCGTCCGATCCGTTTCGTTCCGACTTATGACCTAACTGCAATAGAAACATGAAAGGAAGCAAACTTCGGCAAGCCGAAGTTTATATACCCTTGCAGCTATTGCAAGAATTAAATATTTTTGAAAACATTAAAATTATGATTTACTTGCGTATATGTCTAAAAACATTGAAGCAATGATGATTTGCAGCTCATTATTAGGTAGTTATTTTATATAATTTTATTATTTCTATTGGAGCTATATGATATAGTCGTCCTATTTTGATGAAATTTTAACCGTAATTCTGAAATATTTATCCATTACTATATGTCGAAGAACTAAAAAAAAATTAAAAAACAGAAAAGCTATAATTTTTTTTCATTTATTTTTATGATTGTTCCTATGGGAGCTATATGCTATAGTCGTCCGATTTTGATGAAATTTTAACCGTAATTCTGAAATATTTATCCATTACTATATCTCGAAGAACTAAAAAAAAATTAAAAAACAGAAAAGTTATAATTTTTTTTCATTTATTTTTATGATTGTTCCTATGGGAGCTATATGCTATAGTCGTCCGATTTTGATGAAATTTAAATCATAATTCTGAAATATTAAACTATTACTAAATGTCGAAGAACTAAAAAAAACTTAAAAAACAGCAAAGTTATAATTTTTTTCCATTTATTTTTCCGATTGTTCCTATGGGAGCTATATGCTATAGTCGTCCGATCCGGCTCGCTCCGACTTATATACTACCTGCAATAGAAAGACAACTTTTGGGAAAGTTTCATGCAGATAGCTTAAACGGACGGACAGACGGACGGACAGACGGACGGACAGACGGAGATGGCTAGATCGACTCTACTAGTGATGCTGATCAAGAATATATATACTTTATAGGGTCGGAAACGTCTCCTTCACTGCGTTGCAAACTTCTGACTGAAATTATAATACCCCCTGCAAGGGTATAAAAAGACTTTTGGGAACGTTTAATGTATATAGCCTTAAAACTGAGAGACAAGTTTGCGTAGAAACGGACGGAAAGACAGACGGAGCACATAGCTCCCATAGGAACAATCATAAAAATAAATAAAAAAAATTAGAACTTTGCTATTTTTTAATTTTTTTTAGTTCTTCGATACATAGTAATGCTTAAATATTGCAGAATTACGGTTTAAATTTCATCAAAATCGGAATACAATATCATATACAATAGCTTCCATAGAAACAACCGGAAGAATATATAAAAAAAAAATTGAAACTTTGCTGTCTTTAAATTTTTTTTTAGTTCTTCGACATAGAGTAATGATTAAATATATCAGAATTACGGTTTAAGTTTGATCAAAATCGGACTACTTATCATATAGCTAAAAAAAAAATTTTTGTATATGTAACTTTTCTATTTTTTAATTTTTTTTTTAAATTCTTTTTGATTTATTTATAATTTGACAGTTCAGAATTACGCTTTTAATTCTATTAACTTCAATGCTTTTAAACAAATACGCATTAAATTATTATTTTAATGTTTTCAAGAATATTTAATTTTTGAAAAAGCTGCAAGGGTATATGAACTTCGGCTTGCCGAAATTTGCTTCCTTTCTTCTTGTTATAATATTTTAGTAACTTTTTAACTTTTTTTTTTGTAGCGATCTGGCTGTCTTGATTGAGACATGCAGCATTAAAAGCTTATGTTAAAACGCAAGCGACAGCAATAACAAGAAGATTTCACAGAACAGAAATGAAGGAAATTTCGAACGCAAAATATATTTTGTGAACAACTTATAACGTAAACTATTTTGTTGTTCGCTTTAAGATTTGCAAACAGATTATGTTACGAATTTTTTTTCGTAGGAACCACATTTATTTAAATCGTGAAACTTACATTTATCCTGGCGACGACGACGACGGCAAATGCATATAATTATGCAACAAATAATAATAACGGTCAGCAACAAGCCCAATATAGCAGCAGTTACTATGATAAGTGTTGTCTTTTCCCAGAGTTGCCAAAATGCCAGTTGTTCTAGTTTTTAAAGAAATAATAATATTATGTTTATTTTTAATATTGAAAATAAATATTAAAAATTGACACTATACATTTTTTTAGTTTGATGTGTATGCCTAAGCAAACATAAAAAAACATATTTTTACAGCTTTAAATTTAAACTTATTCGGTAATCGTTTTAAAGTCGCTGTAAATATTAAACGATTAAACCGATTTAAATCCCCGCTAACACCGTTTTGGGCAGTTCATAAAAAAAAACAAAAGAGACAGCTATAGTCGAGTTCCCCAACCATGGTGTATATCTCAACGCAAGAACAGGTCTCTTCTTCTTGATTACCCTATACTTAGAAACTACTGACTTCCAACCGATTTGGAAGGATTCATTTGTTATTCATTTGTAAATTAAATACTAGGAATTATAGAGGTATCTCCAAGTTGTCCGCTACACCCAGGCTTTTCGAAAACGTTATTATCGCTGATTTGAATCATCTTTGTAGATCGATTATATATCCATGTCAACATGGATTTATACACGCAGGTCTACTACGATAAACCTTTTGGAGCCAACTTCGTTCGTTATAAATGGCTTTAGAAATAACCTTCAGACTGACGTAGTGTACACGTATTAAGCAAGGCCTTTGATTGTGTAAATCAATCGGTTCTTGTTCGGAAGTTCAAGGAGATGGGCTCACGAATCGTAGGCCTAGAACTCGGGGTACTTGATCTTCGCTCTAAACGGGATAAATTTGGTGAGCGGGTCGACCAGCTGAATCAGGAGATGGCTGACACACACTGTTACCAATCTAAGCCTTGTTTAATGGAACAAATAATGGGATCACTTCTAGGTGATATACAAAATACTTGGCCGTGTGCATATGCTTTTCGTCAATAGCAATCCACATAGAAACAAATTTCCGATCTGTCTACTAATAATTTTATTCTTTGTTTAAACTCTCTGCGACTGATGAAGCCGTCCTACTACGCATCTATTGTGACAATGCAACTAATTTCGATCTCAGCTCGAGACCTTAAGCAGCAGCTGTTTGACGAAGCCAACACATTGAATGTGCAGAACTTCAGCAGCATCGTGGGTTGGAGTTTAATTTCATCCCTCCCCCACTTCGGAGGCTTGTGGGAGGCCGCAGTGAAGTCCATGAAGACCTTGATGATCAAAAACTTGGGCAACACTTGAGTAACGTACGAGGTTTTTGCAATCGAGGCGGAGGCAATCTTAAACTCAAGGCCATTGACATCCCTATCCGAACACCCAAACGATGGAGAGGCACTCAGCCCAGCGCACCTGCTGATTGGGTCTCCTTTGATGTCCGTACCGGAGCCTTAAATTGACGAGAGCAGACCATCCTATCTTACGCGGTGGCAGCGCGTAACGTACTTAAAGCAGTAGTTCTGGGAGCTATGGAGGCGTGATTATTTACACACACTTCAGGCTCAAACCCGATGCCAAAATTCAAATTGGTTTAATTGTAATAATTCACGAGGATAATACACCTCCCCAGGAGTGGATTCTGGGTCGCATCACCAACACGCATTTCGGAGCTGATGGACGAGTAAGAGTGGCCGAGATCAAGGTGAAAAATGGAACCATTCGTAGACCCATATGTAAGATAGCGCCCCTGCCTGCGCAAATTGGTGCTTGAATACTCCTTGGAGAATGTACGATGACATCATAACTGAATTCCAATTTGAATGTATTATTATTTGTTTATAAATAACTTTGTTAAAAAACAGTTGATTAATTTGAATTCTTTTCCAACTTGTAATACTTAATAACCCCTCACTGTAATTATATGTTTGTAATTCGAATTCGCTCTTACACAACAGCTCACACTTGTACATATCGCTCTTTGTAATCTCAAACTTGAACATTAAAATCAGTGCATATTAGAGATCGAAACAACTCGGACGTTGTACTCTGATAACTCTGCATTTGGGCAAAGCCCGCACAACCTCTATATTATTGAACATACGACTTTCCTCCCTTTTGTATGGAGTGAATCAATAAGAGAATCCTTCCAGATAGTTTGAAAAACTGATGTTGAGGTAGACAATTGAAACAGTTATGAATCGGTTTACAAATAGTTTAGGCACAAAACGTAAGCACGCGCCCAGGAGAACTTTCTGTCAGTAGACGCTTCAGCTGACTTAAATCTTACTAAGAAAGAAAGGCCGAGATATTTCGCTCGATATTTACAAATTTATAAAATTGTTTCGGATTGTTTTTTTACACCGGTTCAAAAACATAGAATAGCATTGACTTCGAAAAATCAGATAGCTTGCCCGTTCTTCTGTGTTGATTTATAGATTTTTAAGTCTTTGAAGCTATTGTGTACAGGGTTGCCCATATTCAACGGACCCATCTGACGACGCCATAACTTTTGACAGAGATGCCACATCGCTTAATGACATACCGCGTTTGAAGCGTCAGTCCAGGCAGATTTTTACCATGGAACAATACACGCCACGCGAGCGCTCTGAAATAGTTGAAATTTACATTCAACAGAACAAATCAATTGTAAAAACTCAACGTGCTTTTAAAAAATTAAAAAATGTGAAAAGTGCGCCTTCTAAGAACACCATTAAGCGTTTATACGAAAAATTTACGACTGGTGGGGCTCTTTCTAATCCGAAGAGGCCAAATAAAAGTCGACCAAGGCGATCGGACGAGAATATCGCTGACGTACGAGCCAGTGTTGAGAGGTCCCCAATAACATCCCAAAAACGCCGTTCTCAGCAGTTGGGCATGGCTCGGTCCACTTTACAACGGATTATTCGCGTTGATTTGACCCTAGAAGAGCTCAAAAACAACATTCGTGAAGAAATAGCCGCTATTCCGGCCGAAATGTTGGCGAAAACGATGGAAAATGCTGCAAGAAGGGCACAATACGCCATCAACGCCAGAGGCGGCCATTTGAAAGATATCATATTCAAAAATTGATGTAAACAAATCTACTTGGAACAAATTAAATGATTAAGATTGCCAACCGCCAAATTTTTATTTTTTCTTTGATTTTTAAAAAAAAACATGGGTCCGTCGAATATGGGCAACCCTGTACATCACGGAGGTCTGTTATATCTTAAAGGGTTACTGTCAGGAACGCAAGCATTAAAAAACGTGTTTTAAACGCTATTAAATAATAATTCAGTGACTCTTTCCATATCCGTGCACTTGTATAAGTTTTTCCAGTTCTATTCGAAATCAAGTAGTTTAGCTTATTAAAGTCGCATTTACGGAAGCATTTCGTTTTAGCTTCACAAACTAAATGGTAATAGGTATCAGCAGGGCAGGGAAATTGTCCTCTTGGACAACTAGAGGGTCAATTCTAGACACAACGATCTCAAACGGATCCAAAACAAATAAAAGATCTACTTGCCTATTTAAAGAGTTACGGATAAAGCTAGTTTTTTATAATGATAGGTCTAAAAGTCCATCTACATAGTCATGCTCTTGCTCTGAACAGAAAATATTTCTTGTCATTGTTTTTGTTTTCAGTCGGGTGTTTTCGGTTGAGCTATTCGTTTTGCATCTCCTCTTTAAACATTTGCATTTTCTCTTAAACAATGTTTAAAATAATTATCAATAAATTACTATCTGCAAATAAAAACAGCTATGGAAAAGTTTTATGCATATATCTTTAAAACGGAGAGACTTATTTGCGTAGAAACGGACGGACAGACGTGTTGTCCAGACAACCACTTAATGCCATGGGATAGCAAGAGGTAGAATCGTGTGAGGCAACAATTTTTCTGACGAGCTTCCCGTCTAAGCGGAGTTTCATCCTGCGTAAGCCTGTTTTTTTCTCCTGCAAGGAGTAATTAATGGAAGAGCTCGCAGATACAATATTTACCAAATGTGTAATCGCCTATCACTGTAACTTGCATACACTCGCAATAATGCAGCAAAAAGGAATGAAATTCTGATCGCCGGGAACAATAGGGCACACAGATCGGCACTGGAGAATGTTTAACAGGTACTCTCCGAGTATTTCTTTTCAACGATGGTAAAATCAGCCTATAAAATTCTCCATAACTGCAAGACATGTTCGAGGTTGGCAATACGACAGGCTTCCAAAAAACCCAGAAATCGACAAGTTGCCGATCCCTTTTAATGCAATGTTACATTTTGATATTTTTTAACCTATTCCCTCAAGAACGCTTAAGGAACTAAAACGGGTCCTCCTTCAGCTCATTAACTATTTTCCAAATGGTAAATATGAAATTACAAAACCTAATGCTGGTTATAAAATCAACACTGTGAGTCCAAACATTTTAGACCACGAAGACTTTAAATCATTTTGACTTAAAGGACCCACAAATACACCCATAAAGGAACTCTTGTCCGTTTCGTTCGTAAAACTACTTCTTTTTTAAATTCCCCAAGAAAAGGATAACATGTAAAAAGATCACAATTATACCTGTCGCCAATGTTGTGGCGGAGTGTAACGCAATCAAAAACTGCATCGAATCATTAGGAGCCACATTCTGCTTTCTTAGATCAGAGAGCTCATGTGGCAAAGAACTGCACGCATGTGGGATGGCGCACTTTGGAGCCGTCTGCATCTAATTACTTGTGTAGATAAGTGGATCGGCATCATCAACGTCAGGTCAGAAAATATTCAAGATTGGATACACGGCACATACCTCATAACCCTCGACCAGCAGGCGATGATAATTTACGCTCTTTTTATCAACCAAGGGAAGATCAAAAGAGAACTTCAGGTGCGGAAATCTGCCCTGTATCGAACATCACCAACCAAGACGTTTTCAGCCTCCCCTATCATCACCGTTTGAGTGCACGAAACTTGGAGTTTATCCAGGAGTTAAGAGAAGAATTCAACACCAACCGGCTTTTTATTTCGCGTTTATTCGCATTGGTCTAACCTATCATCGATTCGCTAGGACAGAAATATCTGAAATACTTGCTGAATTAGGGTCGGCCGAGGGTTGCCTTAGTCTTGAAAGATGGATAGTTAACTGTATTTAGCCAAGCCAGAGTCGTTATCCAAAACATATCCGAAACATAACACCGGCCGAGTTTCTCAACTAGCAATGGGACGGAACACCTTTAATTAATTTATACGTAACTACGTATGGGGCAGCTCGTGATAAATTGTTTTAAATGATATTAAATTATATTTTTTGGGTGCCGGGGATGGTTTAGAGTTTATTGCTCCAGAGGCAATCATGGAGGCAATTCCCTCAATCGGAATTTGAGTGCCTATCCGCGACAGGCTCTTCGTTTGAAGGAAAACGAAAGTATGAATATGTGACTAATTCTTTCTTAATTTCTTACTAACATCTATTATTTCTTATTCATAAATCTAACAGTTTGCTTAAGTACCGGACCCACAAAGTAAACTAATAATCTTCGTTGGTGCTTTCTACTCTATATTTGAAAGCAGATCGCTTTCAAACAAACAAAAAACTTAAACTTTACACTTTAACATAAAAAGCTCTATCTATGTTTCAAAAACCTGAAGTATATGGAACTTATTAAAAACATTTATAGCCAACCATGACTTCGAGTGCTAAACTCTGATTTATGTAAAAAAATCTAAAATTTTAACATTTTTCTGGGAATTGCGATCTGCGATTGAGAACCGGATTTAATGAAAAATCAAGAAGAGCGCGTTCTTAAAAACGAGAAAGCATTACTTTTGAAGAAGAGTTTTGTTTCAAAACATTTAACGTTACTTGACTAGAATCAAATACGATTTACTCTTGGAAACGATAACGCTTAAGCTTGGATTCAAGAACTACTCATTCTTGAAGCCGAGAAGGCTTTACCAATCTGACAAAATTTACTATCGATTTTAGTTATTTTGTTTACTGAAACCGTGACTGCTAAGAACAGTTTTTTTTCTCAGTGTGTCAGTGAGCTGATGTGATAGTGCGTGCTTTCTTGTTTTTCATTCAATTTAAGTGGAAGGTGAGACTTGAAATCATGGCATACATAAAAAAGGCGACCAAACATACATTCGTGAATTTTTCTGTGTTAAGCTAAGCTCAGACAGAAATTTAACGAAAATTGTTAAATCTAAGCACGGGAAGCGAAAAACTGACATTAAAAATAAAATTCCTATGTACTGACGAATTCGCGAAGCGATTTTTAAAACAAATTTATGATATTTTTTTAAATGGCAGATAATTATAATTCATGAACAACGTAACCAATTAAGTTATCATCCAGAAAGTATTCAAAAAATTTAAATTTAAATAAAAATTTTGTTATGAGTCAGAAAAAGCAATAACAGAGTTATCCAGCACCAAATTCTTTTACAACATGAAATCTATATATAATGCAGATCCTGTAAACTATCCGGTTTATGTAATAGTCCTCCCACCACGTTCAACATCATTCCGATCAAAAGGCTCAATACGTCAGCTTTTCGATAGTTGAGTAGTCTTTGAAGTCTTCAAGTATGCAGATTCTGGCCACTGGCGGACCTACGCATTTTCCTTGGATTAAAACCCACCTTCCGACGGCTTTTGATTTTGAGGTGTACGGAGGCATCCCGTGTAGCTACCTTGCTATCTCAGATTGTCCGAACCTTTTCTCTGACCATATTCCGCTTTTGATATATATCTGCGTTGCTGCCTATACGTTCGTTACCAAAATCAGGCTTCTACCTCGTGGCTCGGATAAAGATGTTTCGGCTCCCGACTTCCTGCCCTGATTCTCTTAAATCTGGTCTGAGTTGAACAGATCCTATTCCTCCACCAACTTGGTCTGCTTCGATGCCAGAAATTGCTGCCTTGGCCAGAAAAGGTCATGCACTCCGCCGCGTCTAGATGAGGACGCGGCATACCATCGACATGGAAAGGTAGAAGGCTGCTGTGTCAGAACTAAAAAAATCTGAACTCTTAATGGACAAGCTCAGTGCCAGGATTTGCGCTGTAGAAACTCACCTAATTGAAACTAAAAAGACAGATGCTTCAGAATTTCTCACTTAATCATAACGATGGCACTTGTGCCCACAGTGATTCCGAGATTGTATTTTCATATGATTCACTCCATTTGACTTTTCAACATGGCAAGATATTCATACTACGATCTCTAGATTTGGACTGTCTTTAAGCCCTCCTGTTGATGTGCGTCGAGTAAACGAGGTTCGTGATCATATTACGCGACTAGTTTCCACTAAGGCTACTGGCATGGACGCGATTGACGGAACGGTAGCAAAGGCTCTGCCTAGCTCAGTAACTACGCAACTCTGTCAACTCTTGAATGCTTTTCTAGACCTTGGTCACTTTCCAGCACCTTTTAAACGTGCTCTAGTGACAATGGTACCAAAAAAAGGAAAAACCCCGTGCTCCCCAGAATCCTGTAGGCCGATTAGTCTCCTATCCACATTTTCCAAGATTTTTGAGAGGATCATGCTTGCAATGCTCTTAGCTATATCTGCGTTTGACGATACACTTCCAGACCACCAGTTTGTTTTCGTAGTCGTCATTGTGCTGTTGAGCAAGTGCACAGAGTAGTTGATCGTGTCATGGGTGCTCTAGAAAATCACAAATGCTGCTCAGCTGTCTTTCTTGATGTTCGACTGGCCTTTGACAGGGTTTGGCACAAAGGTCTCTTCTACAAACTAATGCCACTTTTGCCTGAGGGACTATGGAAGCTAATTGTTCCATTATTGGATAAATGGGCTTTTCCTGTAGACAGCTGTGTACATCGTGCTGGACTACACCCTATGCTGGGGTCCCGCAAGGAAGCGTCCTTGGGCCGGTCCTGTAAACCATCAGGTAGCCGTCTATTCCCTATGGCTTAGTTGCGACTTTTCAAGGCTATTGTCCTCCCGACGTTAAATTGGCCAAAAATTATATATATATGATAATACATATTTTAAAATGTCCTCTAAAAAATTTAAGAAAAGTAAAAAAAAATAATATATAGAGAGTAAATAATGCATTCAAGCAGGAGTCGAATTTGGGCCACAAACTAACGCGATGCGCCACTAGCCACTTCCATTCTATGTATGTGCACAATGCGCCTCTTAGTTTTGTTCCTCGGTGTCAACATAACTCGCAAATCAAGTTAACAAAAATTTAAATCCAAAAGGCATTAACTTATGTAACGAACTCATCGGACTTACAAAAAAGCCGCTGCAAAGAAACGAACTTTTGTTCCTCGTTACTCATCTTATTGTTATAGTCTTTGTCTAGATCAACTTTCCTGTCGTGTGTGATAATGGAACATTCTAAACTATGACTGGTTTTGTCTGACTTCTGAAATCACTTGCTAGAATGTTTATTTGGTCAACTTAACACTAAGCTTTTTAGGTGAAGAAATAAACACACTCATTTTTCAAGAGGGTGAAGAAGAAGTTGATGTTAATTATGAGTATTAATAAAATTATAATAATTTTGATATAAAACAATATATGACGATAACGATGATAAAAAAACGAAGCCGCACTTAGCTTTTGTAGGACTTTAAAATTAAGAGGATGAACAAGAAGTTGATGTTAATTATGAGTATTAATAAAATTATAATAACTTTGATATAAAACAATATATGACGATAATGATGATAAAAAAACGAAGCCGCACTTAGCTTTTGTAGGACTTTAAAATTAAGCTCAGAAATATTTAATCTATATGTCAGGGAGGGAGTAAACAATTTGCAACAATACAGTATATAATAGTAGAAATTACTTACTTTTTGGGCGTACTTTTCGATTCAAGAATCATTAAGTTTGTTTGGCATGGAAAAATTAATAATTGAGGAAAAATTTTGGAAAGGAACACATTAATAGCATAAATGATTGTTACAAGTGAAGACAAGAACGCATTAGTACACAAGCTAGCGTTTATAGCTAGGCACAAGTAATGTAACTTATATTTAGTTATATTTCTCCGTCTGATATTAATCAATACAAAGTATTGGGCTGGGTTTTACCTTGCCACCAAATTACAAGCGTTGATGCAGCTGTCAAAATAAAAAATGCAAATCAAATAAAAATGTTCTATTTTAAGCTTACAGAATAAGAAAAATAAAGATAAAGTTTAGTTTATTAAAGATTAAAGAAAGATTAAAGATTAAAAAAAACCAAGAAAAGAAGCTAATTTCGGCTAACCGAAGCTCATATACCGTTGCATATAGTGCAAAAATTAAACATAATTAAAACATCAAATTTCGAATTATCTAAGTACCCATTAAAACCCATTGAAACTACTTGTATATTGATTTTCATGTCTTCTTAACTGGGTTCTGACTGAAATAACAATACTCTCCGCAAGGGTATAAAAATGGTACCATACATTACATTTTGAGTGTGATTTTCTGAATAAGGGAGTCCAACTGAACCTCAAAATCAAGTTTTGATCTTTGGAGGATTTCATCGATTTAAAATTGTTAGCCAACGTTTTTTGAGGCACATGACTTTCGTTACAAAGTAATGGTTTTTTGTTTCAGAATTACGGTTCTTACTTTATTAAAATCGGATAAAGATATCATAACAGAATAATGTTGTTTTAAAAAAAATATTTAATTTTTGGAATAGCGGCAAGGGTATATAAACTTCTGTTTCCCGAACATGGCTCCATTTCTTGTCAGTAAAAATGAAATATTTTTCCCAAAAATAATATTAGTATAGAATTACAAATACATTTTTTTATGCACTATTTGTAAATATTTGGAACTAGCTATCGACTAAATAAATACACTTATTAAACTGTTCCAATTCAGCACGCTGAAATAAAAAACACCTGTGTAAGCAAAATACTTGGGTGAAGCGGTCCGAATGGAAACATTTAAAAAGTTTATTTATTTAGTCGAATGCTTTTTCATTTTGTGTTACAAAATATGTGATCAGATATTTTGTATGTTGAAAGTGCGATCGTCTCGTCACTTTGCGGGGAACGTACATACTTGTGCAGTGGCACAATAAAGAAATTTTTGGCTAAGAATTCTTGATTAGTTAAAAGACTTATCAGACTTTGCCTGACTTATTGTATTAGGTTGTATATATCTTACTAATAAGTTTTTAATCTGAGGGCAGTGCTTAATAATAAGCAATATTCTTCAGATGAATATAAACACGTACCAGCAACTTCAATTTCACAAAATGGTCCGGAACCAACCGTATTATTAGCCACACATCTGTAAGTCCTAGAAATTGCATAGTCCTTTTCTAATATGTAGAAGCTTTTTTCGACGAAATTTTTTTTGTCTCCGCTACCCAAACTTTCAACCGTTTCATTTTCAGATTTAATTGACCAAGAAAAATCCGCCTGAAAGATAAGTAAAAATAATGTGTTGTGAATTTATTAAGGTTTTTTTTGTAGTGTTAGCACTCTTTTGGATTTTGGCATATACGGTTTTATTTTGTAATTGACATGTGTTTTTCTGACAAAGTAATAGAAAAAAAAAATACTCAGACTATGTATTAATAAAATCCTTCATTAATTAATTCCGCTTAAAAAACACTATTTCGTACTTAATGTAAATATTGTTCGTTTTCATTTACTTCCGTTGAGGTTTTACTTATTAAACCCTTGCAGAGTCAGAAGTTTGCAACGCAGTGATGGAGACATTTCCGACTCTATAAGTATATATACTCTTGATCAGCAACACCAGGAGTGTCGATCTAGCCATGTCCGTCTGTCCGTCCGTTTCTTAGAATTTGTCTCTCAGTTTTAAAGCTATCTGCATGAATCTTTCCCAAAAGTTGTCTGTCTATTGCAGGTAGTATATAAGTCGGAGCGAGGCGGATCGGACAACTATAGCATAAAGCTCCCATAGGAACAATCGAAAAAATAAAGGAAAAAAAATTTAACTATACTGTTTTTTAATTTTTTTTTTTAGTTCTTCGACATACAGTAATAGTTAAATAATTCGGAATTACGGTTTAAATTTCATCAAAATCGGACGACTATATAATATGGCTCCTATGGGAGCAATAATATAAAAAATCATTTTGTTTAAAAATGAAACTTTTCTAATTTGTAATTTTTTTTTTTTAATTCTTTTAGACTTTGTAATAATTTGATAGTTCAGAATAATGCTTTTCATTTTTTTAAAATCGGAAAACGATATTATATAGCTGCCATAGGAATTATCGATTAGTTAAGCTGTGAATCATCATAGCTTGAGAAAAAGGTTCTTATTTTAGAAATACGGTTTTAGTTTTATTTATATCTTCCGACTATATTATATAGTAATCGGAAAAATATATGAACAAAATTATCATAGACGTTTTACATTTGATTTAAATATACTTCGAATTGCGGCTTTAATTTTATTATAATCGGAAAACGATGTCGTAAAACTGCCATAGGGATCGAATAATTTAGCAGAAAATCATCAAACTTCAACTGGTGTTAAACATATATCCACACAAATATATAGTTTTTAAATTAGCTGCAAGGGTATAAACTTCGGCTTGGCGAAGATTGCTTTCTTTATTGTTATATAGTAAACTTACCTCCGAAGGATCTCCAATAGCAGTACAAATAAGAGTATCCTGATCGTCAATTTCCCGTCTTTCGATTTCGCATCGTGGCTTAACTATAAAATAATGTTTGAATATTAATAACAAATGTTGACGTATGTCACTACCATTACTTACAATGAACTTTGATTACGGTTTCAGCAGTGCTGCTACCATGCTTGTTATAGGCAAGACAGGTATAGGTGCCATTATCAGTACGTTTCATAGCATTATTAATAATTAATGCATTTCCATTAGCTATAGTTTCGTTTTTAAAAAACCACTTATATGAAGGTTCTATAAATATGGGACTTGACGGTAAACGAATATAGTTAAATGGTTTAAACAACTAACCTGGATTAGCTCGGGATTTGCATATCACAGGGCCTGGTATTTTATCTTCTTGCACATAAACAATGTTCTCCGAGACGGTTGTATTGTCCGGTGCGTCTGTTGCAAAAGGCATGGTTTTTATATAGCTAAGCATAATTATGTTACTCACATTCAATGCCGAAATAAGTGCGACTCCTGATGCTAGGTCCCACTGTGTTGCCCGTTGAGACACAAGTGTAGTTCGCATTATCAGCCTCGATATCGAACTTGGCCAGAGGCCAATTTGATATATTAAAGTGCTGAAATTACATTGAGATTCTTAATAAAAACTTTTTAAGTCAAATTTTAATTAAAAAATATAATTTTGGTGAACACCTAACAAGCTACAAAGCCAGAACATGCTTTGGGAAAACAGAACACGAGAAACTCAACGAAACCGGGGCAGGGGTAAAATTGTATGTGAAATCGCCAGTATTTATTTTTGTATGAAGGAATCTAGCCCTGTCCAGAAGTTATGTACACAAAAATGATGTAACAGCTTGTTACTAAGGTTATAAATGTTTTACTAAGGTTATAAATTTGCGGACATTTTAAAACTTCCAAATTAAAATTACTTTTGACTACAAGCCAAGTTAAAGTGACCTATCATTTCAATCAATATATTTTTTTAATATTAAAAAAAAGAAAGCAAACTTCGGCTTGTCGAATTTGCTTTGATTTAAATAAAATGAAAAGCCTAATTCTGAATAATTAAACCATTCATAAGTCTAATACAATTTAAAAAAAGTTTAAATTTAGAAGTGTCAAAATTTTTTTCTTTATTCCTTTTTTTAATATTCCGATTGTTTCTATGGGACCTATATGATCAGTCGTCCGACTTTCGATCAAATTTAAATCGTAGTTCCAAAAAATAAGTACTAAAAACAAGAGAGAACGCTATGGATCGTTCCGGCTTATATACTACCTGCAACAAGAAGACAACTTTTGCGT
Organism: Drosophila gunungcola; assembly: GCF_025200985.1. Classification (NCBI taxonomy): domain Eukaryota; kingdom Metazoa; phylum Arthropoda; class Insecta; order Diptera; family Drosophilidae; genus Drosophila; species Drosophila gunungcola. The sequence goes on from NW_026453183.1 coordinate 329,199, forward strand.
AGAAACGGACGGAACATGGATAGATCGTCTTTCCTAGTGATGCTAATCTTATGGGTCGGAAATGTCTCTTTCCCTGCGTTGCAAACTTCTGACTGTATTTATCCAGCACCAGAAACAGCTCTAAATTAGCAAACTTATTGTTGGAGCATATAATTAACGCTGCCGAAGACACGGTGTGTAATTGCTGGATAAGAAAAGTTTCCGGGATTTCGACGTTCATACCGACGGACAGACAAACAGACAGACAGACGTACTAACAGTCGGACATGGCTAGATCGACTCGGAAAAAAAATCTTTTAGAAAGAGGTCATGCCTAGGTCAACCCTAAAGTTAATTTCAACATAGAAACAGCACTAAGTGACTCAAGCAACGAGTAGGTGCCTCCAAACTTTATAGTTTTGTATGGGTATGTACAACCCCTATTCCAAATCAACCGGGTCATTGCTTAGCAATTTTAAAACCGACACCATAGGTTACGACAACGGAATGCTTAACTTTTCACCCATGTATAGGGCAAAGGTAGTTCAGTCCGTGTAATTTATCTGAGTGCAATTCTGGCAATAGTTTATGAGTGAAACGGCTTTTGAACGGGAGTTCACCTTTTACCATGCCAGAACAGAGAAAAGACGACGGCGAGTTAAAATCAACGAACAACCCAAGCTGAGCCCGATGTAACTTGTCTAGGAGGGATGCCTTGCAGATAAGAACCAGATATTCTGAAGTGGACAAATTCATGACACAGAAAGAAGACTTGAAAGTACAACTTCTTCAATTCTACTAAAAATGCTCGTCCTTCAACAATCTGATCTTGGAAGCTTGAAGTCTTTTTCGCTGACAAGAATACTCCCTTAGCTTGGAAGCCCCTTCCAAATATATCCTGGATCCTGGAATCTACCAAATTTTTCCTAATGCTCCAGTTTGAGATACAAAAACAATACAATTAAAATAATAATGACAATCCGCCAAAGCCACTAATAACAACATAAAAAAAATAGACCAATTACAATAATGAGCAAAGATATTAATTCATTTCCAAATGCAAATGAATTAACAAGTATGAACAAAACATTCTGACTAAATTTGTCTAGCACCAAAACCAGCTCTAAGTCAGCAAACTTATTGTTGGAGCGGATAATTAACGCTGCCGAAGACACGGTGGGTAATCGCTGGATAACAAAAGTTTCCGGGATCTGGACGTTCATACTGACGGACAGACAAACAGACAGACAGACGGACTGACAGTCGGACATGGCTAGATCGACTCGTGTATTGATCCTGATCAAGAATATATATACCTGTTACATAATTTTTAACAGTTACAATATACGAGTATAAACAATATTTTGAAAAGGGAATTAGAAAGTAAGGAAGAACAAATTGAATTGCTGAAATGGGGTCGGTTGTAACGTATGAGTAATAAACAATAATGAGCCAAGATATTAATTCATTTTCAAATGCAAATAAATAAACAAATATGAGCAAAACATTCTGACTGTATTTATCCAGCACCAAAACCAGCTCTAAATCAGCAAACTTATCGTTGGAGCGGATTATTAACGCTGCCGGTAGGGTAATCGCAAAACAACAATCATATAACTTCTTCAATACTACTAAAAATGTTCGTCCTTCAACAATATATCATGGATCCTAATGCTCCAGTTTGAGATACAAAAACAATACGATTGAAATAATAATAACAATCCGCCAAAGCCACTAAAAACCAAAATAAAAAAAAATAGACCAATAACAATAATGAGCAAATATATTAATCCATTTTCAAATGCAAATGAAAAAAAAATATAAGCAAAACATTAACATAAACATTAACATATAATATAAAGAACAATTTTTTTTGTTTTAAGTTTGATAGTGTATTATATATATCGGGAAAATTACATATATATGCGAACAAGAGTAGAGTCGGCTTTTCTCAAATCACTAGATTTTCTTACAAATGTGCTTATAATATAACCTTAGGGTGATGATGCAACAATGGAAAAGGTTAAGAAAATGACATAGACGGACAACCTTGACACTAGATCATCGCTTTGCGCGGCCCGCGACGATCCATTGGCACACGAGCAAGAGTGACGGGGAGGGTGTGTGGCCGAAACACAGTCCGATCGTATTACGATCAAGTGACAGCTGGACTGGTTGGGCAATGCGGACTGATGACAAACTGACTTTTACATTGATTGACTTTTAAAACGCACAATTTTTTCCACTTTACACTGATAATCTCAGTGGGTTTCCCGCCGATGAAAGCAAATATTGCCATAGATAAGACTTCAATTTCACCTAAGTTAAGGTTAACGAAAACTTAGTAAAATATAATCAGGTTATCAGTTATTAAACTATTATTCACTTATTAAAAAATGCAGAAGAGTTTCTTTTGACCGTCCTTACAATTCTGGTCTTTAGACAACTCTAGTTTCCTTCACCAATGGTAAGTGATGGTAAGGACAGCACCCCAAAGTCTGTGTCATTACTACAGTTATCAGGTTGGCAATAGTTAGCAATTGCACAATAATTTCGGAAAATCTGCTCAGATTTTTAAATTACCGAAAACTTGATCTCTTGCACGACAGAAAACAAATCAAAGCACAAAATAAATCTTAATATTAAAAGAATGACTTCAGAAAAACTTTCAAAGCAGACGCCGTAATTCTTTCTCAGTTAATAAAGGCTTTTCAAGGCAACACAAATCAAAATGGGAAAAATTAATTTTAGCTGACCCCGACTTCAATAAACCAAGGAGTGAAGATCTGATAATTAAGGCAGATTTGTACGCTCTAATTCTGTTGAAATTAATAGGAAAACTAAATACAATGAAGTACCAATCGCTAACAAATTCAAATATTTGAAGAAAGATTGGGAGCTAGAAAAAAATTAACACCATTTTGATGAGAAACCGGCCAACAGTCAAAATCACAGAAGCTCCCAGAAAAGACATCTAACTATTACAAGCTGGTAGCGTTTTAAATTCGTTTAAAATTCAACCTTTGTAAGAAAATAATTAAATCTCAAGATTGAAAGTCTAAAAATTATAACTTGTGAAAATCAAAACATACTCTATGTTATTAATCACAAGTGAAAAACCTTTAGCAGACTTCTGAAAATCTTTGACGACCACTTTCAGATCTGCCACAACAAGGGTATATGGTAGTAGAAAAGTGTAACAGACAGATGGAAGCGTTTCCAACCATATAAAGTATATGTGTGCTTGATCAGGATCAAAAGCCGAGTCGACCTAGCCATGTCCGTCTGTCTGTCTTTCTGTCCGTCCGTATGAACGACGAGATCTCGAAAACTAAACAAAGCTATAGATTTGGGATTTGAAATACAGATTCTAGTAATTCTTCCGCAGAGCAAGTTTATTTTAAAACGGAGGTGGGGGTGCCGCACGCTCTTAGCTTCTAGTGTTGGCCATGCAGTTCGACAGATGGCGCCACCTGAGCTTCGATTGATTTGTGTGGGAATATTTTGAATTAAATTTGTTAGCTGAGTAACGGAAATCTAATAGTCGGCGACCTCGAAAAACGCGTTCTTTCTTGTTTTTTGTTCCCCCCGGATGTACCTTCCTTCTTAAGGTTAGAAGCTAATAAACTGGTTGAAAACAAATCCTCTTATTAGGGTTAAGTCGTTTGTTGTAGATCTTCTTTTATTTAATTTATTTCGTAGCACACGTGTTCTTCCTCTCCATATCCTAGTATCGATCCTGATAGAAGTGTTTTGTAATCTCAACGCTGATATCGATAGACTTAAACATAACATATCAATTATTTAGAGATTAAAAATTAACTTGATATTCAAAAAAAAAATTAGTTGTTAATATAATGTTTTGCCGTCTCGAGGTCAAGTGTTTTTTTTTTTTTTTTTGGTAAAATATATAAAAACAAAGTCCCAATAATAAATAACAATTAAATAAGCTTTAAGTAATTATCTGCCTATTTTCGTAATCTACAAGCTTCAAACACACCATCGAATGGTATTTGTGTAGTTTGAGAATTCTTTATGTCCCAAACCACGTCTATGTCGTTTAGAAGACTTTTCCTAATTTTATATGGTCCTCTTTATTTTGGTATGATTTTTTTCTTTGACCCGATTACTGAGTCAACATTTCACACAGCAACAAATTCCCTTCAGTGAAAGTAAGAGGTGTTTTGTTTTTTCGACTTTGGCGCTTTTAGTTTAAACGTCCTGAATCTAATCATCCGCAAGTTCCCGTAATTCTTCAAAACTCCAGAGCTCCATAAAAGGCACATATAGGGGGAAAAACCGATTGTATTGTATAAACAAGCCCGTCAAGCAAGTAGTTCTTAATCAACGCAGACTCCTAATTTCTCCTTTAGAACTGAAATTAGTTTGTCTTTATTTCTTATAGCCTGTAACTGAAAATGTAAGCTATCCTCATGTGATAATTAAACTGGTTCGTGACAATTTGTTTCTTGTATGCTTATAATCGGTTGAAGGCAATGCTGAATAACATAATTTTAATTTTCCAATTCAAGGGCCCGCTCTTTGATTCTGGCATTCAAGCTTCTTCGATTATGCGTTAGGGTCAATGAGTTGCAGTCATTTAATATTTTAAAAGAAATACCCTCCAAGTATCATAGTATAGTTAATTTACTAAGCATGTATATTTATAGAAAGTGTTTCTAATTCGAACAAGAAGGAAAGCAAACTTGAGCAAGCCGAAGTTCATATACCCTTGCAGCTATTGCATTAATTAAATACTTTTGAAAACATTTAAATTATGATTTACTTGAGTATGTGCTAAAAAAAACATTGAAACTATGATGATTTGCAGTTCAATTATTAGATAGTTATTTTATATATTTTTATTATTTCTATGGGAGCTATATGCTATAGACGTCCGATTTTGATCAAATTTATACCATAATTCTGAAATAATTAAACATTGCTATATGTCGAAGAACTAAACAAAAAATTAAAAAACAGAAAAGTTATAATTTTTTTTCATTTATTTTTTCGATTGTTCCTATGGGAGCTATATGCTATAGTCGTCCGATTTTGATGAAATTTAAACCGTAAATCGGAAATATTTTACCATTACTATATGTCGAAGAACTAAACAAAAAATTAAAAAACAGCAAAGTTATAATTTTTTTCATTTATTTTCCGATTGTTCCTATGGAAGCTATATGCTATAGTCGTCCGATCCGGCTCGTTCCGACTTATATACTACCTGCAATAGAAAGACAACTTTTGGGAAAGTTTCATGCAGATAGCTTTAAAACTGAGAGACTAGTTTGCATATAAACGGACGGACAGACGGACAGACGGACGGACAGACGGACATGGCTAGATCGACTCTACTAGTGATGCTGATCAAGAATATATATACTTTATAGGGTCGGAAACGTCTCCTTCACTGCGTTGCAAACTTCTGACTGAAATTATAATACCCTCTGCAAGGGTATAAAAATGATAGCTTGACTCGGCCGGTGTTCCGCCTTGAGAAAAATACGCAATAGGGTGAAACTTTGTATTGTGAGGAGTCTTAAAACTCCCCACAAACCTCGGTGCAGGTGAGCTGCATAGCAACAGCGAAGGAGGTCATACAGTAAACAACGGACCAAGGTTCGAACGGTAAAAAGGCGGGCTTCAGACCCACACAACACCACGATGTGACATTACGTAAGGTGGTTGTAAGTTGAATAGAATTAGATATATTGATGACCTTGGCGTAATTTTGGATCCAAAACTTACATTTTCTAACCATATTTCATCCACATTTCATCCATCCAAAACTTACATTTCCTGACCATATTTCATCCATGGTGAATAAAGCCAGCGGAATGCTTGTAATTAAAAAAAAGTGGTCTAAGAAATTTGATGATCTATATGTCCCAAAAACATTGTTCATTTCATTAGTTCGTCCAATTCTGCAGTTCTGCTCACCTGTTTGGAAAACCCAATATAGTGTAAAAATTGACCGGTTAGAATCTGTGCAAAAGAACATTTTACTATTTGCTCTACGAGGCCTTAATTGGGATGCAAACCTTATCTTACCATCTTACCCTAGTAGACTTCTTCTAATTAGTTTACATACTTAGTTTATCGTAGAAAGATGCCTGGTATTATTTTTATTCGTAAACTTATTCACGGAGAAGTGAAAAGTCCCGAGTTACAGGGTCGCCAACAGTTTTCTGTGCCTAATAGAATTAATAGGAACTATGTTCCTCTTATCTTAAGCCATTGTCGAATCGAACTATGATATGCATGAGCCTTTAAAAGTACTATGTAATGACTATAACAATTAATTTTGAAAGCACTAATCTTATCTTACTTAGCACGAAATTAGTATGTAGTATTTTGTTTCGTATGTATTTTGAACTTGTCCGTCCGTTCCTTTTCTTGTACGTCTTCTTTCACCTCTCGCGATCTCGTTTTGATCAACCCTCTGGCGTCCGCGCGTTACAAGCATTGCTTGAGGTCGTAAGGCCACTTGTTTGTACTGATCAAAGTGCATAAACGTCCAAATTAGTGCTTGCAAGCAACATTTATCGTATATCCAAAACTTTTCAGTCCTATCTTAGGAATATTGGTCACTTAATTGTTTTATGGAATTTTAATATTTCCTGCCTTGTTTACATGCTTTTAAGGGACTAAAATTTATTCATCCGGACAAGTGCATATGAGTATATTTAAAGGAGACCAAAAAACCCAATTCAATAAGTGAAGCTGAAGTGAGAGGACGTGTTTCGCGCGAGCTCCGGTAAAAGTTGAAGAAAGTGAATGTTTTAAAGACAAATAAAAAACATACAAACAAAAATAAAAAAATGGTATATTACAAATAAATAAATAATAAAGACGATAAATCAGAAATAAATAGTTATTCAACTCAAAAAATCAACGATATGATTAAAAAAAGTGCATAATTATTAATAGGGCCAAGCTGAAAAAAGCTCTATAAAGTGCAAAAACATCTACTAAGGTTAACTCGGCACATGAAAGCCAAAGAGCACGGTCTTGCTCCACCTCTCTACTTACTCTTACGCCTTTTTCTGCGGCGTGGAGTTCTCAGTGTAAAACCCTCCACCATCAGACTCCACCACTGGCGCACCAACAATTTGCAGCGGCATAGAAAGTAAAGGCTCTTATCGCAGAACCGACTGCGAAGTCGTCGACCGCAGCGCCAAATTCAACGGCAACAAAAACTCTGACAGCTAAACGGAAGGAATCACACTGCTAGCTACAGGGCCTGTGTGCTCTACAAGGAGTTGGAAAACCGCATGCGACGAGTGACAACCACGCGCCATCAAAAACCTCAAAACGTGTACACTTACTCAAAAGCGATTTCGGAAATTTTTTTTCGGCACGGCTGCAAGATCCTCATTTGATCAGCTTAATACCCAGAAGGGCTTCTCATACGCCGATGCCTTTCAATTAGAAACGGAAAACCCACTAATCTAGGAAACTTTCAGCAGGTCCCAGGACAGTCACAAAGCACACTGGAATCAATAATTGTTACCATGCTACTAGTAGAGACGCAACTTACAAGCAAATACAACTTCCAAATAAGAGGCCACACCTTCTACCGCACAGATTATCTTGATGGTAAAGCCCACGGCGCATCAAGCACCATTTTCAAGAAAGGTTTTCAACTAACTACTTGCATGCCACGTCTATCATAGTGAGCCAGATAACGGAAACCTTTCTTTAGCCGCTGTACATTGCCTGCTCCGCTTTACAATTTCTGAAGGACAATTCCTGGTTTTTTACAACTTTCTTGGAGATGGCTGCAGGAGACTATAATGCTAAACATACGCACTGTGGATCACGACTCGAGACTCCCAATTGTATAATGTATAAGCCTGAGCAACTTATTGGGTTAATAATAGATTAATAGATTTTGCGGTGACAAGAAACATTCCACGCAACATAATAAGCGGGACCTCGGCATTCTTGCAGTAAAATATGAAATCAACAAACAAAAAGCGACCTACAATAAAAACTCTCTGTTCACCCAAATCATCTCACAAGAGGCTTGACTCGGGATTCCAGAAGAACCCGCCTTCAACGCAACGACCTCCCAACCCAGAAATAATTTTCATGGCCGCAGTACTCAGTCATACCTTATTACCTTAAGATTTGATATACTCATTGTTAGTATCCGAAAGGATAAGTTTCAATAAATAAATAACAAAGCAATTATAAAAAAAGAATAAATAAAACCCTACAGATCTAGCATAGCCCTTGCGTTATCTTTTGTTCAAAGGCAATCACCAAATATAATTTTGCTGGAACGATCCCACAACCTCTCTGAACAAGATATAAGAAATAAGGTCGTTACAGTATTGTATTATTTTTGAAGAAGTATTACTCCGAAACCTTGAGTGCTGACATCGGATTGTATTACGCGAAATGTTTCTAACGATAAAGTTTTACAAAAAACTTTAAACATTCGAATGAAAAAGAAGTTATAAAACGATCGAAATATGAAAAGCATTTATCGGAAGGGGTAAGTAACGAATTGTTATTTGGTTGCATCCCTCTGTTGATAACTGTAGAAATAGATTTTTGGAGGAATTCTTGAGACCAAAAGGCATTTTTAAATATTCGTACTGTCCAGATGGGGTTACGAAGGCACCTGCTGTGCCACTAAATGTTCTTTTCCGAACAAAATTACATCGCTTTAGCCTGTTGCCTTTTGCGTTATGACCAAAGTGCAGACATTTGGAAATGTAGATTAAGGTATTTATGCGGCAAACATATTATATCTAGAATTTAAGGATCTGCATACAAACTTTAACGAAATTCAAACTTAGTTAAACACCGGAATCCGGGCCTTATCAACGCATTGCTCCTGCTGACATCGACTTAACTGGGAGCACACGGTCTTTGAATTCCAAACCATTATCTTCGAGTAATGTGCAAGCGTCGTTACCACTTTCCATTTCGGGACTGACACCTCAAAAGCCTAAAGTAATTTTGGTATTGCTCGACTTTAAACCTTGTTTACCTCACGCTTAAATCGGGGTGTTACTACTGATGTTTTTTAAGCTTAAGTAAATAATACTTTAATAAACCTAAAACACGAGATCAAATAATTAAACCAGGCTCTTCCAATTAACTTCGACCTTCACCATTCACTATCAATTATTTTTTAAATCGGTGTGGTGCGGTCAATTCAACCTTCTTTCTCAAAAGATCGTTTCTAACGTCAGCGATAATTTTGTGTTCTGTCTCTGCCTAAAAAATAAGTCATATGTGCCACGATGTGACATTAGTGCTTGCAAGCAACATTTATCGGCTATCGAAACTATTCAATCTTATCTTAGGAATAATGATCACCTAGTTCTCTTAGGGAATTTTAATATTTCCTGTTAATAGCCGCTAGTATTAATACGGACGAACATTAAGAAACTTTAAAATGAGTATTTACAAGTTGATTAGTTGATAACAGGCTAGAATTATGAATGGAAAATTTTAGGATTTTTTATTGAAGCAGTTTAAAATTTTCCATATACACACAGGTTTATGTTCCTATTTTAGACGGTTTATTACGGTTCTACAATAGCTAAACCCTTATTCGATCTGCTGAGGAAAGACAGGTCATTCGTTTTAGGGTAATTGGAGTTAAAAGGTTTTTTAACGCTTGAGGGAAAACTAATTAATTCTTCTGATGCAAGTGTTTTGGGATTTGGGGCTCTTTTTCTTCAAAAGAAAGATTATGGCCAGTTGCATCAAATATTTTATTTTTCTAATCGGACAACTGAAACAGAATCTAAGTATCATACAATTTTGGGACTAACTATAAGTTTACGAATCCTTACATTAACATTTAACTAACAGTATACTAAGACTGCATTCTGGTTGCGCGTTCCTTACGTTAAGTCACAGACAGACCTCTCGCCAAGTTGTAAGGGTGCAAAGATAGCTTAATGAAGTACATAACATACGAAGTATGTTTTCGTTGCGAACGTACCACGGTGCCCCGGTGATTGTTCTCAAGATTATGTCAATATTGCTATTGCTAGCATTCCCCCATAACTGGGAGCCGTATATCCATATAGGTTTTAGTACCGATTAATAAAGCAGGACTTTATATATAAGGCTAAGGAGAGACCGAGCGTTGATAAGCCAATGAAGGCTGCTGGCTTTAGCCGGCGCCATGTGAGCCTTCTGTCGAGATGTACTCCTAGATACGTCACTTCGTTTGCTTGCGGAGTAGAGTGTTGTTTAACGAGAGCGGCGGGCAGTGATAGTTCCGTGTTAGCTAATGTTTTTCCTGTACTTAGCCCAATTGGTTGAAACACTGCATAAATTAATCGTCAGCTTTAGTGAAGCGAGGGGGCAGTTTACGGCGCCTAGGGTACGTTGGTTGCCAGTATTTAGTTGTATATTTATAGATGTTGCCTGTTGGTAGTTTTGAGCAAATTTATTATGATAGTGGTGCTTAATACGGCTTCTGATTAGAATTCCAGTCCCACCAAGTACTTTACCGTCTGGATGAATTTTCCCGTTGAATGAATAGCCTCGAAACCAGCATTTGAATCAATAGATTTATATAAACTGGGCAACCTCTGTAGCTAGCAGTGCGATTGACACCGCAGTTGCCGCACTTTTTCGAGTTGCAGTCATCTTTGCTCGCTGGGCAGTGCGCGGAGTCATGAAGCTTTCCACAAACTGCACACACCGGACGCAGTTTACAGTAAGAATTTGTATGGCCATATTCTTGGCAGTCCGCACATTGTTCCGGGCCATTGTGTTTGTGCGGTTCCTCAACTGCAATTCTGCGGTGCAGAAGGAAATGAAGATTGCTTATATGATGCACTAATTTCTGGTGCGAGCTGTACCTTAAGGAGTGGCTGCGGCTTTCTATTCCTGTTAAGGATATTGAAGACTGCCTTAGCGTTAAAGCCCTTATCTTGTAGCGCCTTTGTTATTTCTGCAGGCGTTACGTCGGACTCTATGCCCTTAAGTACGTTTTGCAGGCCCTTGCTGCTTCTTAGCTGATACGTGAAAAATTATTTTTATTCTTGGTAAGAAATTTCTATAATACTCTATAATTATATTCAGACTTAATTTAAACTTTTGTTTCTTGAGTGTTTCGCTTGACAAGCGGTATTGGAACATTGGAACTTTTTCTCGAATATAAATAGGCGGAGGCTTTAGCTTCCTTTTCTAGGATTTCAGTAGATTAGGCCGCTTCAACGTCAGAGGCGTCTGCCAAGATCTTATATCGGTTTGTATTTAGGCTAACATTACCACGAGTTATTTTGCGTTGAGAATTTAGAGGGCTCAGCTTCCTTTTGATTTGGATGTAGCGATCCATACCAGTCTGCACAGTCTTAACATATTCCATGTTTTTGTTCTGATTTTAGGGCAGCTCAGCGGCAGACGTATTAATATTTGCGCTGCTAGCTCTTGTTGACAAAGTTGCTGTGATGTCGTTAAATGCCCATTCGATACAGTTGCAGTTGACGTAGTTAAAGAAATTGCGGTGCTAGTTACTGCTGATGAGCTATGTCATTGCATACCTGCATTGGAGCACATTCAGCGCTCTTTTGCTGCTGAGACATCGATGGTAGACAGGGAGAGCAAGAACGCGCCTTATCGCTCGCTACGTTTAAGGATTCGGTCAAGTTAGAAGGAATTGACCGCGCTTGATCAGAGCTTTCATTATTTTCGGTTAATTTAAAAAAGATGAACGCGTTATTTCTTTGTACTGAGAGCCGTCTCTCATCTTGCACACGATGACGTTGGTTCCGACCGTCGTTTTGACTCATTGTAATAGGGGTTAACTCAAATTTTTAAGTGTTAAGTTTTATATTGATTTATTGACCAATCAATATAAACATTGTCTCTTCGCGTAATGGTAGATTTATTAGGCCCAGAGCACAACGCGACGACGGTTCATGACTAACTATCATAGCTTCGAATACAGATACAGATTTCGAATTTATTTGCAAGAAAAACGTTTTAAGATCGTGACAGACCGCAAAGGTTGGAAAAGCAGAAAGCTTTTTTCTTAGCATTCTTAAAGGAGATAAACCATTGATATTATGGTCCCGTTGCCTCAGGAAGAAAAAAATAAACACATATATTTTAAGCACATATAGTTGATCTTTCTTTAAACTAACATTTTTCTGTAAAGAAAACATGACTCTGTAAATAGAAGCAAGCGGCGGCAGTTTGTGTTTTGATAAGAGAGACATCAGACTTTCTTTTACATTTGAAAATTGTCCAACGGGATCAAAGGACTTGACTACTTCCGAAGCCTGGCAAAGATCATTCGTACAGATTCGTAGAGACCAATTATGTCTTGTCTCTCAAAACTATTCGAAATATGCCTTCTGACACGCATAATCCCATAATTGAAAGCACACAATGTTATCCCGGCTTTCGAGAAAGTCATGTAACCAAGGAGCAAGTCAACAGAATATCATCAGACATACGGACAGTATTTGAGTATCGGGAACAGTGCATAGCAATATTCCTTGACATCATGATTTCGACTTGATGGTCTAATGTATAAAATTGAAACGATATTATTATATACCCACAAGCTACTTGAGTCGTACCTTACAAAAGAGTCTTCCAAGTAAGATGCAACGATACAATATATAACGACTTCATAATAGAAGTTGGAGTTCCTCAAGGTAGCCTCCTTGGTGCAATTCTTTCCATCATAAACACCATCTACATTGGTCGGTACAGATGCCCAACTCAAGCAACAGCAAATATAGCTGATCACCTCGTGGTATTGGAGTAGTGGTTGACAGACTGGCGTATAAAAATAAATGAGCAAAACGGCAAACATATAATATTCACTCTAATCAGACAAACGTATCTCTCACTATTCCGCCGACGATATAACAAATCTCGGCGTCCACCTTGACAGGCAACTTACTTATAATAGGCTTCACTGTATTTTAAACGCCCGTTCCCTGCCTGGACAACAAGGTCCTGGTCTACAACTCTACACTTAAGCCAGTCTGCTGTGGGGGAACGCGAGGTGTAGCAACATCGACATTATCCAGCGCGCTCAGTCCAAAATCCTGATAACTAATAAATTTAGTATAAACTAATGCTGTTATGGCTGCTGTTGCTACATCATTAGTTATAATGATAAGGACAATATTATTGTGAATTCTTTATTTTAGTTTGCCATTTTTATCAAGATGTAGGCTTTGACTTTCCACTCCTCTTTGGCCGCGTTATTTTAACTTTGTTTCGGATTAGTGAGATTCCAAATAGCGTCATGACTTTTAACGCAATAGATTAATAAATGTTTCTAATTTGTTTAGAAAGATTTAGTGCACTTTTGACGTTTTAAATTTATTTTTGCAAATTTTTGTAAAGACTCACGTTTAAAGTTTTTTGTTTTGGGAGCAATGTTGCCAGCCTGAATATCAAGCCTTACCAAAAATTCATATAAAACCCATTAAGACCCCTATCAACATCAATAAACACCAATGCTATTAGTTAGCGAAATCACTAGGATTTCGACAAATACAACATAGACAGAGCCACTCACCTAATAGCGTCTGCACACAGCCGCTTAAAAGAGTTGTAGCAAAAAAAAGAAGCAACCTTCTTACAAAGGCTTATTGGCCTTCGAGAAATAAACGAAGAAAAAAAAAGAGAATACAAAATTTAATTTTCCCTCCAATAAAATGGATATCAACGTAAAACTAAATACAATTTTGACATTCGCAAATTAAAAGATGTGTCTCAGCTAATGGCTTATCAACTGATGTTGACCTATGATGGATGATATGGTGGTTGTAACTCCCTAATCCTTTTATTCCTGCTAGACTTCCCCATTAATATGTGTGTCATTCCGCGCTCCTTGTAGGCCACAAGTCAAATGAAAGTCAATTCCTTCCTAATCTTTCATGTAATCATTGTTTGTTCATTTAATAACATTAAAGCCTTTGCCTTTAAACAGCTGACTTCGTCCAAAATGGATGTCCATTTCTAATAAATCCCAAAATTGAAAAGAAAAGTTTACACAACTCTTAAAAATACTATGTACATGAACGGCAACACTAAGGGCAACAGCGAATTACAGCGACCCTCACCTTCTAAATTATGTACCTCCTATGGAAGAAAAAGCTGCTGTTACAGCCTTTAAATCCCGAGATACCCATTACTATAAGAGTTATTCAAATCAATCAATCATAGACATAAATATTTCCCTCGCCTGTTATCAACATTCCCCTTATTAAAAACATTTCACACGCCTTTACCGACAACAGCAGACATAAACTTTTTAAACAAAAAATTCCGGTGTATATTAAAATAAAAATCTCGGTGTCTTTAATATACCTCGCTGGTATACGTCCCAAAACTGTCATGATGAAGGGGAAAATCCGTATTTTAGTTCATTAAGAAGCTTAAACTGAAATACCAATACAAGACCCAATAATCAGTAAGATAATAATCAAAGAGGTCGATTCCAAAATAATAATTACCAAAATCGATAAACAACAATAAACAGAGACAGAACAAGTTCGAATCTAATAGGAACTGGGGTAATAATAGCAGTTATAATAATGATTCGTTAAGTAATCAATATTATCCTAGATCCTCTCAAAAAAATCATGTGTAAAATACCCTAAGTACTAATATTGTCCAAAAAACTGACCGAACTGCTCAGATCCAGATCTACAACGTAAGTCTGAGCCAATGCACACATTTTAAAGTTTTCAGACTACAGCCTCGGAAGAAACTTTTTAAAATATCCAGATGAAAGTAAGTCGACAAATGTCCAAACGATAGGAGAATCAGTAACTTTAAATTAATATTTCGAATTTAAAATTCCAATATTATTTGTATCTAAGCTTTTCAAATCATTGTGATTTTCCTAAAGGAAGAAAACTTCTAATAGAAACCTTAGCCAAAATTGATTTCTCAAAACTTGAAAATCTTTTTACTGTATTAAACAGCTCGCGCTGAAGAACGTTTGTTTTACCACTTTTTGGAAACCCCGCTAGCTTAGCGAGAAAAACGACTAAAGCTACGGATTTTTTGAAAACGCCACTAACGATTTATTTTTATTTTTGCGTCTTGAGATTACGCAACTTTTGATATATAATGAACGACCAGAAATCTATGCAAGGCCAGTTCGATTATGACAAAAACCTTATTTGAGCTTTTAACGATTAAAAATAATTTTAATTTTATATATACAAAAACAAGCCTGTGTAAATAAAAATCTTTGTTGGAGCTTGACGAATAAAAAAATTTTAAAATGTGAATTTGTTATTTTCGTCACAAAATTTAATAACAGTAATGTTGTGCGTCGACAGTTTAATCGTCATGTTTTTTTTTACCTCGCTAAGAGGGGTTTTTGTTTGATAGAGCAATTAACTAAAAACTTAGAATCATAAATACAGATAAATAAGATCTCAGATGCTGAAGACAAATTAATGAATATATATAAAGCAACGTATCTTTACAATCATGAAATAACCCATGCCACGGGTAAAACTCCTGCTCAAATCTTTCTTTATGGTATGGTATATGCAAAATCAAAAAGAACATGAAAAAGATAAAATAAATAAAAACCGCAAAGAACATGATGTAGATCTTAGATATACCAAAGTTGAGAAAGAAATAAAACGTAAAGCCATTCAAAAAGACAAGAGCATTAGAACAGAAAGACGAAAAGCATTGGCAAGAAATTAATAGAGATCATAAAGTATTGAAACACATAGGTAAATTAAAAAAAATCTAAAGCGCAAAATCTCTTTACTCTTTCCAGGGAAAACTGACCATACTGACGTGGAAGAAAATAACATCGACAACAGCTCAACAAATAAGTATTACACCTATCACTTCAAATAAGGGCTATTTACTTCTGAACACAGAGATTTTACAAATACCTTTAAATAACGAACATCATAGAAACCGCTTATAAATACTTATTTGCAACATTATCAGAAGATGATAAAAAAGGTTTGGAGGAATTATTAGAAAATTTCAAGATCAATTAATTGAATACAAAGATTTTAAAGAAATAGTTGCAATTATAAATAGACAATGCGAAGACATAAAAAGACTTGTAAACGATTAAGTAGAAATGGATGCCATACACATTTTTATATATTCATTACACATTTTCCGTTAGTATATCAAAGATTTACAAATGGTATTACAATTAACAAGAGAGGGAAAATTTATTTCTTAAATACTAAAACATGAAGAGTTGAGACATAGATGAAGAAAAACTTAGGACTAAGCCACACTTTTATTTTAGCTCATATACCAACTTCATTTAAAAAAACACAAAAGTATAGAAATTTAAAAAACCCATATAATATTGGCCGACAAAATGTCATATATGATAACTTTAACATTTTGTAAATGATAAAAACAATGTTTTTTTTTTAATTTGGAAAATACAACAAGTTTAACTGCAAATATATTATACCAAAACAAGAAGGAAAGCAAACTTCGGCAAGCCGAAGTTCATATACCCTTGCAGCTATTGCATTAATTAAATACTTTTGAAAACATTTAAATTATGATTTACTTGAGTATGTGCTAAAAAAAAACATTGAAACTATGATTATTTGCAGCTCAATTATTAGATAGTTATTTTATATATTTTTATTATTTCTATGGGAGCTATATGCTATAGACGTCCGATTTTGATAAAATTTATACCATAATTCTGAAATAATTAAACATTGCTATATGTCGAAGAACTAAACAAAAAATTAAAAAACAGAAAAGTTATAATTTTTTTCATTTATTTTTCCGATTGTTCCTATGGGAGCTATATGCTATAGTCGTCCGATTTTGATGAAATTAAAACCGTAATTCTGAAATATTAAACCATTACTATATCTCGAAGAACTAAACAAAAAATTAAAAAACAGCAAAGTTATAATTTTTTTTCATTTATTTTTCCGATTGTTCCTATGGGAGCTATATGCTATAGTCGTCCGATCCGGCTCGTTCCGACTTATATACTACCTGCAATAGAAAGACAACTTTTGGGAAAGTTTCATGCAGATAGCTTTAAAACTGAGAGACTAGTTTGCATATAAACGGACGGACAGACGGACAGACGGACGGACAGACGGACATGGCTAGATCGACTCTCCTAGTGATGCTGATCAAGAATATATATACTTTATAGGGTCGGAAACGTCTCCTTCACTGCGTTGCAAACTTCTGACTGAAATTATAATACCCTCTGCAAGGGTATAAATATGTAATCACTGATCAATGTATCTCTCAAATTCGTTTTAATCAATTAGCGAGTCTATATAATATATTAAATTTAACATCTTTCCAACATATAATTTAAGCAAAACACAAATAAAACAAACTTGTGAAATGTTCAATTACGTCGATGCACTTTAGAAATAAGAAACATAAAATTTACTACGTCAATGATTATTTATGTTTTTTTTTGTTTATACCGTGTTTTATTTATCGAATTTATCTCTTAGAGACTAACGACAAGTAGGCCAATCTTAATCTAGTTTATTTATTTAATTAATTACAATTATTATTGTTTTAAAAGCGGCCCTACTATTATTGGTGGGTCTCTTCGGCGGATTCGTGTATGGCTAGAGCTCCAGATTAAAGAATGCGCAAGTCTATTAGGATGGGCCAGAAGCTAGGGCGTGTACTTGGCCTTCACCTTCCTAATTTCACCTTTTACAGATCCCACATTTAAATCTTTTTGGTTATTTTCATTCCGCATGTACTGCGGTGCCCCAGTAATAGTTCTCAGAACTAGAGCTGTAAAACATTCGACGATAGTATCGATATTATCGATGGCGGCTGTGCTGCGGGTCACCATCGAATATTTTCGCCACTATCGATACATCGAGTGGAACAACCAAGTCTGGTGCTTACTCGACGGAATCTGAGAGGATGTTTTGCAGAGCCGGCCAAACAAAGTCAAACAGAAGGGCCTTCTTAAAGCGAGAGCATTTAATGCTAAACCAAAATTAATGGCTGCTGGACTAGACTAAACATAAACTTACATATGGTAAAAATGTTATGTAACTTTACTTTCCAAACAATGGATCTAATTTTTGTTTGGCTCAATGTCTACTGAACTGAATTTATTTTTATTTTGTTAACAACATTCCTTAAGTTTCCAAAGAACAGATTTCATTGTTTTGTTTTGTTTGAATTCATAATAATATTGATTTTAACAAATTGAAAATGTAGTATAAAAAACTATACCAACAATAAAGCGTTTAATAGTATAGATGTTATCGATTGTTTAAAGCTATCACTATCGAAAATATCGAGTGAGGGCACTGTCGCGGTTTTTAAAGCTCTAGATTAACTTTTTTGATTATTTTAAATTACTAATTTGGGTATGACATTACATTGTTCGCCTCATTCATTGACGAATTCATTGAAGCACAGAGACAGAGACAACATGGATACTGCTTGAGATTTTTTGGTTATAAAATCACGGTCACACTGCCTCTTTAACTTTAAATTTAAGCCTAATGGTTTTGTTTATTATTATTAACGCTTAAATGTTTTCAGTTGTTACCTTTTAATAGTAACAAATATTTCGTATTCATTAAAGCCTCGCTTTTTCATTTCGTTTTGTTGTCAAATCTAATAAATGAGCAAAATTGTACTTTTTAAATACAATTTTGCTCATACATGTATCGGCCTCGGTGGTATTTCATCGAAAAGTATTTTTATACCAAAATCCGGTTCATTTTTTTTACTATCGGGTATCTGTTCTGACCATTTTTTTTATTCATTGCTCATTGTAATCTTCATAGGTTGTCTTGCTCTCAATTTCGTAAAATCGTATAGTTAAAACAAAAAATAAGCAAAGAATGAGGCCAACAATGTAGTGTCATAACCTCAAAACGCAAGCGTTTCCCCATAGTTCGGAGCCTTACGTCCAAATTGGCTTAAGGACTGCATTGTAAAACAGTGATTTATACTCCAGTTTTAGTGGTGAAACGGGACCTTATTAGCCAAAGTAGACTCCCAGAACAGCGGAGCAATACTCTCGTCCTTCAAATGCATTTCTTATCTCGGATGATATACGGTTTACTTGTTCAATAGTTCCGTGTTCTTCGCGGAAGCCAAATTAGTGCACTGGGATGGCATTATGGGACATGTAGGTGCCTTGTCCTTTCCTGATTTGTTGATCATTGTGATGACAGACTTCTTCCATAGTTGAGGAAAATAGCCCAATTTCATTATGCTGTTAAGCATTACGGTAAGAAAATATACTGCACAACACGTCAATTCTATGATCGTGGGCCAGCGCTTTTTTTTCTTGACATTTTATGACTCTTGAAACTCATTCTGATTGGAATATGATATTGCTTCATGATTGTCGATTATTCGGATTACAAATATATTTGTTGCTGAAAGTGGTTTGAAAACGTTTTCTAGATGAACGGCAAATGTAATTGCCCTCTCTTTGTTGCTTTCGAGCCCAACCTCCTGTTTGTGTATGTAAAGGTGACTCACTCTCGATTGGTGGGCATATGCCTGATTTAGCTTTCCACAGATTTCTTCCATCTTCTAAAGCTTTACGTAGATGGTTGTTGGCTAGTTCTAACCACTCATTCGAGGCAGGTGATCTATGAGCTTGTAAATAAGTTTTTGCAAATAATGGCAATTGGCAATGCCAGAACCACCATGACCTTTACCATCGTGATGAATTGTCGAACAAAATTTATTCCTTAAGATGAAAATAATTTGTTTTCGTAAAGTGAGTCTTTAATATAAGCATGACGTCATTGTCTTATTGGTCTAAGATCTGCAAGATCTCGGTTATGTGCATCTAATTTTTGTTTAACTAAGAGGTCCAAAAGGAGATTTTGCGTAAAAATTAGCACTTGTAGCGTTTGCTGCAATGCTACTATTGTGTTTGTTATAGTTACCAACCTGGACCCTGGTTCGATTTCTGTTGCTGCGTTATTCCTGCAGTGGCTTGGGAAGGTGTCGGCCTAGGCCTTGAGGCATATGACCCGTTGTTATATCTTAGCGCCTGAGCAAAAGAAACTCCCGGCGTCGGGGTTGATGGTATATACGGTATGTTTTGTCGGCTGACTGGGTTTCGAGCTGAAGTAATTTGTTGGGTTTGTCGTGATTTTAGCTCTTTATAGACAGGGAAGCCTCTGTAGTTGGCGGTGTGGTTTCCCCCACAGTTGCTAAATTTTTTGGCAGAATGGTCCTCCTTATTTACAGGGCAGGCCTCTCACAGGCAACGCAGACGGCGCGCAGGAAGGCAGTACGTTCTTGTATGTCCGTATTCCTGACAATTCGTGCACTGGACGGGTCCGTTCCGTTTGTGAGGTTCCTTAATGGTGACTCTACGGTGCAGTAGAACTTCATTTGTTCTCAAGTGCATATTTTCAGGCTCCAGTTCTACCTTGAACATTGGCTGGGGAATTTTTTTTCTATTTATTATATTCAAGGCCATTTAGACGTCAAAGCCCTTTTCATCGATCGGAACTGTTGGTTCGATTCACTTGTAGTCCTTTGCTACTTTTCAGTTGGTAGGTTTATTAATTTATTCTCCCGTTGTCCAAAAATTCAGCCACTGTTTGATGGTCCTGTTCGTCATTTACATGAATCGTTATTTATTTATATTGCCCCTTTTAATGGACGTGACGTAAAATTTGTTTACGCCAATTTGATCTGTTATTTTTGTAACCAGTTCTACAAAATTTTCTTGGCGAACATATAGGTGGCGGACTTAATGGCTTGGACTTAGGTGTGTGGTGTTGTCAGCCTATTACTTGGAGTAGTTATTTCAGTAGTTTTGTTTACTGTAGATTCATAAATTTTCTTTTTCGATTGTGGGCTTAGTTTCCTTTTCAACTACAAATTGCGATCGATTCCAGTTTTTAATAACGCTCCGTTTGCATTTTTGTTACCTTTTTTTTGGGTAGGTTTGAGCTGTTATTAAATTTGTTGTCGTTATGGTCGATGTCACAGTTTAAAAGATAGGGCATTGTGCTGGTAGTTATTGTAATTAACAAATTGTTGGTAAGGTTGTACAGATCGGGGGACGGGCATTGGTAACTCCGTGGCTCATTTTGTATTTGGCCGGTTGGGCACTGACCGCTTGCACTGTTGCAGATTTTTTTGGTGCTGATAACTGATCCCCTCTTATAACTGATCCCCTGTTATAGAGAAGTTAGCGTTATTTCTGAATGACGAGAGCCGACGGTCGTCTTGTTGCTGTTGCCGGGCGTTGCTAAATTTTTTAACTATGTTTTTAGAGCTTGCGCTCTAACACGACGTCTTTTTTTTTACTTTATCGTTTATCTAAATAGTTTTCAAAGAAAAAATATTATTCAAAGATAAAATGGAAAATTATCACGGGCGACACGAGCACACGTACTCATCCCTACCCTGAGCGTCTTTTCGCGAATTAAACTTCGGTTATTTTCACTATATTTGAATCACACGGCGGAGCGTTACAAAATTCGTCCGTTGACGGTCGACATATTTATTCAAAGATAATAAACGATTATAAAATTATGTTCTCTAGCTCAAACGTATCATTATACGAAGCAATACCGCCTCAGGCCGGAAAAGCTTCCTTCTAACTGTTTTGATCGGCCATTTGGTTAACCGGAAGGTGTGTTCACCAGAGCTCGGAAATACCCGTCAACCATTTCAAATGGTCAAAAAAAAAAAAAAACTGATCGACTACTTTGAGTATGAGTCGACAGCAAACACCTTCAAAAGTTTCAGTTTTGCTTCATATGCTCTTTTTTTTTAAATGAGAAGCCCAGAAAACTTGAACTCTTTACTAATGCTAATGTTAAATTAAGTTATTAATAAAAAATATCCAAACTGTTTTGATGTGAGCACAAATCAAAATTGTCTCATGAAGTTGTTATTATAAGACATATTTATTTGTTTTTTTGAGCCGAACATCGGATCGAATCCGGATCAGAGAGAGAACCTGTATTTAAGTTATTGTTTTGTCAGTGTCCACACTGCATTGAAAAAATCGGATATGTCGGACAAAATGACTGGTGACCAGGGAAAAATACTTCCTGTACAACATCGTGTCTAGTTACGAAACGTTACGAAAAGTTTACCAAGTTTAAAACAAAACTTAATTTTGCATCTTTCTTCGATGATAATTTCTGTACCGACGACGCAAACATACTGTTATTTTTGGCGCAGTAGCTTTTAGTAAATCAAATGTCATGCAATTTTTACTGTAAGTGTAAAAACGACATAGCATTTTAACAAATCTACTACTATCTATTGGTAGCGCCACCAGGAATCTACCTATTGGAAAAGTTCTGTTTACTTTGGGACATCCTGTGTAGATAGATTTAAAGCTGAGAAACTAGTTTGCTCAATAAAAAAGACAGGCTGTCGGACATCGTTAGATCGACTGTCTTAGTGATACTGATCAAGAATAAAAAAAATATGTACTTTTTATGGACGGAAATGTCTCCTTAATTGCGTTACAATAAATAATGTATTTATTTTATGAATATACAAAATTGGGACTAGGAATTTAAAATGTTTGGTTTTCAAATAAAAATGTATCGTACTCACCAAAACTGATAGCATGCTTTCAAAGTCGCCTGTGGCTGGTGATGATTCCATGTATTTTTCCTTAACAAAATAGCGAGTATCGTTTTTCGGTATTGGCTCTCCATCCTTTAGCCAAGATATCTCACAGCGCGGAACGCACTCAATGCGACAGGTCAAACTGGCATTGGCCGTGGTGTGCAGTATTCCCGTATAAGGTGGCAAGTTCTTGATAAAAAACGGTGGTGCGTGTACCTCCAAGTTGACTGTAGCCATTTCGCCTTTGCCCCCCTCGTTGAATGCGTAGCAAGAATAATTGGTCCGACTATCTAGGCCGACCGGCTCCACCGTCCAGTCCTTCGTGACAATGTCCTGGAGAGGACCTCGACCGCCGCGAAGCCAACGAAATCTGTTGGGTTTCGAAACTATTTGAGCAACAAACGACAACTTTCCCATTTTTCGGTAAAGGGCATAGGACGATGCGGAAGCGTACGAATCGGATTCTAGCTGTACCCCCGTGTAAAGAGTTAAAATTTGCGGTTGTGGCATGTGTGAGGTAATCGTGAGTAATGTACAAGGAAATTGGTTTAAATGTAAATCAATCAGAGCATGAGTTTCTTTAATTTCGTGAGCTGGGTGGGATGCGTTGGCTTTTAATTTTCGTGATGATATTTGTGACGAAGCACCATACTGAAGTAGTTCTTGATGTTTATGCAGCAGCAGCTTTTCGAAAGCAATGTCAGCTTCGTGCTGTTGCAGTGCTTGGACGGTATAGAAATCAATAAGTGGTGCGTTGTGTGTTTTCGTAATTTTGTGATTCTGGTTGATTTGCTGTGTTACAAACCTATTTGTGTCTGGGTAGCCGGGATCATCTACGGAGCACGTGAATGTCACGCTCTTTTTCTTTACGGCGACTAAAGGAAAAAGAGTAAGTGCAGCAGATCCGGGCTCGTAATGCACCTGTTAAAAAGTACGTTGGAAAAAAAATGTAGTTTACAATAACTTAACTAAAAACAACTTTTACCAACCATCAATTCTTTGTCTTCGCTGCGTGGACCCCAGCCAGCAGAATTAAAGCCCTCACAAGAATAATTATAGAAAAAGCCACGTCCAATACTTTCCAATAACAGTTTACTTGGGTCTATGTGGCAGAGATCCTCCTAAAAATAAATACAGTAACGTAAACAAGTTATTTTTGTAAAATACAGAAAGAATATATGTCCCCATATGTCTTTAAATTTAAAACCAATTTTCTAAAATTAAAAAAAAAAACTTTATTTAAAACAAGAAGTAACACTCTAGTCGGATTCCCCGACAGTTGTGTACCCTTTACTATCGAAATCAATTTCAAATTACCTAGCAAACAGCCTGGAATTCCATCAGGCTTTAATTGCTGAAAATTTCAAAAAAACAAAAAAGCAAGTAAACTTCGGCAAGCCGAAGTTTATAGCTCAAAGAAGTTGGGTCGACTAAAATCGAATTTTCGAAATTTGAAAAGCGGAATCGTTTGCCCATTTTTTGCCCACCAATTAGTTTTTTTTGCCCACCTCCAGTTTTGAAAATATGGGAAGTTCGAAAATTTTCGAAGATTTTCAAAAACATAAAAGTTGACTTTTTTAAATTTTTTTTTTTTTAATCGCAAGAGAATCGTTTGCCCACGTTTGCCCACCTTTTAGAATTTTGAAAAAGTAAAAACTTTAAAAAATATTGAACTTTTAAGTTTTCATAACTTTTTACCCAATAAAAAATCATTTGCCGAAGGCAAAAAAATAATTTTTTTGAAAAAATAAAAACTGCCCATGTTTGCCCACCTCTTAAAATTTCAGAATCTAAAAAAAAATTCGTTTGTCCACCTCTTAAAATATGATTTTTTAGCAAAAAACGTTTGCCGACGGCTTTTAAACAGCCTTGTCCGAAAAAAAAATTTGCCCACCCATTAAAATAGTTTTTTCAAAAAAATAAAAGATGCCCTTGATTGCCCACCTCTTAAAATTTAAGAATTTAAAAAAAAAATCGTTTGCCCACCTCTTAAAAATTAGTTTTTTAACAAAAATCATTTGCCGACGGCTTAAAAATAGCTTTTTTCGACAAAAGTCGTTTGCCCACCCCTTAAAAATAGTTTTTTTCGAAAAAATAAAAACTGCCCATGTTTGCCCACCTCTTAAAATTTAAGAATTTAAAAAAAAAATCGTTTGCCCACCTCTTAAAAATTAGTTTTTTAACAAAAATCATTTGCCGACGGCTTAAAAATAGCTTTTTTCGACAAAAGTCGTTTGCCCACCCCTTAAAAATAGTTTTTTCGAAAAAATAAAAACTGCCCATGTTTGCCCACCTCTTAAAATTTAAGAATTTAAAAAAAAAATCGTTTGCCCACCTCTTAAAAATTAGTTTTTTAACAAAAATCATTTGCCGACGGCTTAAAAATAGCTTTTTTCGACAAAAGTCGTTTGCCCACCCCTTAAAAATAGTTTTTTCGAAAAAATAAAAACTGCCCATGTTTGCCCACCTCTTAAAATTTAAGAATTAAAAAAAAAATCGTTTGCCCACCTCTTAAAATTAGTTTTTTAACAAAAATCATTTGCCGACGGCTTTAAAAATAGCTTTTTTCGACAAAAGTCGTTTGCCCACCCCTTAAAAATAGTTTTTTCGAAAAAATAAAAACTGCCCATGTTTGCCCACCTCTTAAAATTTAAGAATTTAAAAAAAAAATCGTTTGCCCACCTCTTAAAAATTAGTTTTTTAACAAAAATCATTTGCCGACGGCTTAAAAATAGCTTTTTTTCGACAAAAGTCGTTTGCCCCACCCCTTAAAAATAGTTTTTTCGAAAAAATAAAAACTGCCCATGTTTGCACACCTCTTAAAATTTAAGAATTTAAAAAAAAAATCGTTTGCCCACCTCTTAAAAATTAGTTTTTTAACAAAAATCATTTGCCGACGGCTTAAAAATAGCTTTTTCGACAAAAGTCGTTTGCCCACCCTTAAAAATAGTTTTTTCGAAAAAATAAAAACTGCCCATGTTTGCCCACCTCTTAAAATTTAAGAATTTAAAAAAAAAATCGTTTGCCCACCTCTTAAAAATTAGTTTTTTAACAAAAATCATTTGCCGACGGCTTAAAAATAGCTTTTTTCGACAAAAGTCGTTTGCCCACCCCTTAAAAATAGTTTTTTTCGAAAAAATAAAAACTGCCCATGTTTGCCCACCTCTTAAAATTTAAGAATTTAAAAAAAAAATCGTTTGCCCACCTCTTAAAAATTAGTTTTTTAACAAAATCATTTGCCGACGGCTTAAAAATAGCTTTTTTCGACAAAAGTCGTTTGCCCACCCCTTAAAAATAGTTTTTTTCGAAAAATAAAAACTGCCCATGTTTGCCCACCTCTTAAAATTTAAGAATTTAAAAAAAAAAATCGTTTGCCCACCTCTTAAAAATTAGTTTTTTAACAAAAATCATTTGCCGACGGCTTAAAAATAGCTTTTTTCGACAAAAGTCGTTTGCCCACCCCTTAAAAATAGTTTTTTCGAAAAATAAAAACTGCCCATGTTTGCCCACCTCTTAAAATTTAAGAATTTAAAAAAAATCGTTTGCCCACTATTTAAAAGTAGTAAAAAAGGTTTTTGGTTTTTTTTGTCAATGTCAGTAACCGGAAAGCAGTGTTCCGTTTTCGAGAAAACCAAAACCTAAAATAGGGATTTTTAGTTGCAATTTGTAGCAGGTAGTTATTTAAATATTTGAATCATTTTTAAACCTGAATGACTTGTTACATTAAAGGTCTGCACGTTTTTTACCTGTCAAGGGGTTAAATTTGTTGACCAAAATTTGGGTTTTTTAACAGGTACCTATTTTGCAAACCTGCACAAATTTGGGATTGCATAATTTTTAACCTGAAACACTTGTTGCCTTTTTAAAAATCGTTATTCTCCTCGATTCTCATACTAGGTCACTTTAATTCACTTTGTTTTCAAAAGGCGATTTAAAGAGTTCCGTACGGTAAGCGTTTTCAAATATCGCGCACAACTTTTCACTTCACTTTTCACACAAAAATAGACTTATTGTGCAATCTTGGTGTCGATTTATAGACCTAGTATGAGAATCGAGGAGAATAACGATTTTTAAAAAGGCAACAAGTGTTTCAGGTTAAAAATTATGCAATCCCAAATTTGTGCAGGTTTGCAAAATAGGTACCTGTTAAAAAACCCAAATTTTGGTCAACAAATTTAACCCCTTGACAGGTAAAAAAACGTGCAGACCTTTAATGTAACAAGTCATTCAGGTTTAAAAATGATTCAAATATTTAAATAACTACCTGCTACAAATTGCAACTAAAAATCCCTATTTTAGGTTTTGGTTTTCTCGAAAACGGAACACTGCTTTCCGGTTACTGACATTGACAAAAAAACCAAAAACCTTTTTTACTACTTTTAAATAGTGGGCAAACGATTTTTTTTTAAATTCTTAAATTTTAAGAGGTGGGCAAACATGGGCAGTTTTTATTTTTTCGAAAAAACTATTTTTAAGGGGTGGGCAAACGACTTTTGTCGAAAAAAGCTATTTTTAAGCCGTCGGCAAATGATTTTTGTTAAAAAACTAATTTTTAAGAGGTGGGCAAACGATTTTTTTTTTAAATTCTTAAATTTTAAGAGGTGGGCAAACATGGGCAGTTTTTATTTTTTCGAAAAAAACTATTTTTAAGGGGTGGGCAAACGACTTTTGTCGAAAAAAGCTATTTTTAAGCCGTCGGCAAATGATTTTTGTTAAAAAACTAATTTTTAAGAGGTGGGCAAACGATTTTTTTTTAAATTCTTAAATTTTAAGAGGTGGGCAAACATGGGCAGTTTTATTTTTTCGAAAAAAAACTATTTTTAAGGGGTGGGCAAACGACTTTTGTCGAAAAAAGCTATTTTTAAGCCGTCGGCAAATGATTTTTGTTAAAAAACTAATTTTTAAGAGGTGGGCAACGATTTTTTTTAAATTCTTAAATTTTAAGAGGGGAGCAAACATGGGCAGTTTTTATTTTTTCGAAAAAACTATTTTTAAGGGGTGGGCAAACGACTTTTGTCGAAAAAAGCTATTTTTAAGCCGTCGGCAAATGATTTTTGTTAAAAAACTAATTTTTAAGAGGTGGGCAAACGATTTTTTATAAATTCTTAAATTTTAAGAGGTGGGCAATCATGGGCATCTTTTATTTTTTTGAAAAAACTATTTTAATGGGTGGGCAAATTTTTTTTTTCGGACAAGGCTGATTAAAAGCCGTCGGCAAACGTTTTTTGCTAAAAAATCATATTTTAAGAGGTGGACAAACGAATTTTTTTTAGATTCTGAAATTTTAAGAGGTGGGCAAACATGGGCAGTTTTTATTTTTTCAAAAAAATTGTTTTTTTGCCTTCGGCAAATGATTTTTAATTGGGTAAAAAGTTATGAAAACTTAAAAGTTCAATATTTTTTAAAGTTTTTACTTTTTCAAAATTCTAAAAGGTGGGCAAACGTGGGCAAACGATTCTCTTGCGATTAAAAAAAAAAAAATTTAAAAAAGTCAACTTTTATGTTTTCGAAAATCTTCGAAAATTTTCGAACTTACCATATTTTCAAAACTGGAGGTGGGCAAAAAAAACTAATTGGTGGGCAAAAGTGGGCAAAAAATGGGCAAACGATTCCGCTTTTCAAATTTCGAAAATTCGATTTTAGTCGACCCAACTTCTTTGAGCTGAAGTTTATATACCCGTGCAGATATTGGAAAAATGAAATATTCTTTTTTTTATCGACAACGTGCCTTTATCTATCTGTAAATAATTCGTAAAAGAAAATAATTTACCACTCCTTTTTTTTAAATACTAATTTGATATCAAGTTAGCGCAACACCCTACAAAAATTGAACTTCTCGAACATTTTTTTTTAACAAGAGCTTGTCGTTATGTATCTGTAAATTATTCGTGCAAGAAAAAAAATGTAGCTCGCATTTTTGTTATAATTATAGCTAATCTACTAATATTGAACGAATACAAAATATGTTTGATTAGAAATTTGTCGTTTGTTATCCGTAAATTTGTTGTTAAAGAATACAATATAGCGATCTTATTTACATTTTTTTTTTAAATTAACTTTTTTGTCTGCTAACTACATATAAAAAGAAAAATGAACGCTATAGTCGAGTCTCTCGACTATTAGATACCCGTTACTCAACCAACAAACTGCAAACTAAGTATTCCTCGTCAAAACAATCGAAGTTTAGGTGGCGCCAACTAGCAAACTGCATAAACAACACTAGAAGCTAAGTGAGTGCAGCTCCCCCTTCACCCGCTTACAATTCTTTTGTTGACTCTCTACATCAGCGACTTCTTGCATAGCAGCGGCCGAGGGCCGACAGAGCGGCAGCAAAGGACTTTACAACTCTATCACTTTTAAAATGATAGCTCGATTTTTGAAATTTTGTGTCTACCTATAGATAAGATAAAAACACACGCACAGAGTATAACAACTAATGTCTAACATAACTCAGAATGACGTGACAGACGTGTTTAGTGTTTCGTTAAGTGGACGTGGCTCCGTTTTGAAATAAGCTAGCGCTGCGTTAGAATAACTAGTAATCAAAAAAATTGGGTATTGAAAAATATGTTGCCTTTTATCAAGACAACGATCCCAAGCACACTTCGGGCGTTGCAAAGCTTTGGTTGGCTTATAATACGGGTATGACATTACATTGTCACCTCATTCATTGACGGATTCATTGAAGCTAATACATTCATGGTCACACTGCCTTTATAACGTTAAATTCAAACTTGATTGTTTTGTTTATTATATTGTGATTATCCCGCGAATTTCAACGTTTAAAGGTTTTCGGTTGTTACCCTTTAAACCAGTGGTGACCAAGCCCATTGTTCTTGTTCCTCTTTTGTCATATACATGTGCTGCTCTCAGCATAGCGAAGGCCGATAACAAGAAACATTTTGCGTACTCTCCTCATCCCTTCATTCGCTGTCTCTGTCGCTGAGCAGAGCAACAACACTTGCCTAGGCTTTACTTTTTTTCGCGCTAATCTGAAGGCATTTCGCCTCGGTCGCCGAGATGAGCGACAACAATTGCATAGGATTCCCCGGAAACGGCCAAAAACTTTGCACTGCTAGAAATCACCTTTTATCTTCGTAGCGGGAAGATTGTTCAACATAACAGCGATGAATTTATTTTTTACAGAAAATATTCTTTGTGAGCAGCAATGCATTATTTGTCTTTAAATAGTAAATGGGACTTAAACTTTAATTTGGAGAGGCATATTAATAATTGGAATGCTTAAATATCAGCATTACAGATTGAAAATGTCACTTAAATTTTTTTCGGTTTAACGACTGGAAATAAAAAGAAAACTGTCGCACCAAAGTATTTGTATTTTATTGCATTGGTTTCGGTGTTCACTCTGCCATAAATAATGTTTGGGCACCCCTGCTTTAAATGGAAAAAAATATATCGTATACATTTAAGCCTCGCTTTTTCATTTCGTTTTGTCTTCAACTCCAATGAATGAGCAAAATTTTACTTTTTAAATACAATTTTGCTCATTGATGTATTGGTGTATGCCCGGTGGTATTTTATCTAATTGTATTTTTATACCCAATTCCGTCTAGTATTTTTTTTTCGGGCATCGAATTCTGTCAATTTTCATCATTCATTGCTCATTGAAATCGTCATTCCGTTGTCTTGCTCGCACTTACATAAAATCGTGTAATTATAAAATAAATAAGCAACAAGAAAGAAAGCAAACTTCGGCAAGCCGAAGTTCATATACCCTTGCAGCTATTGCAAGAACTAAATATTTTTGAAAACATTAAAATTATGATTTACTTGCGTACATGCTTAAAAACATTCAAGCTATGATGATTTGCAGCTCAATTATTAGGTAGTTATTTTATATATTATTGATTATTTCTGTGGGAGCTATATGATATAGTCGTCCGATTTTGATGAAATTTAAACCATAATTCTGTAATATTTAACCACTACTATATGTCGAAGAACTAAAAAAAAAATAAGGAAAAGCAAAGTTATAATTTTTTTTAACTTATTTTTCCGATTGTTCCTATGGGAGCTATATGCTATAGCCGTCCGATCCGGCTCGTTCCGACTTATATACTAACTGCAATAGAAAGACAACTTTCGGGAAAGTTTCATGCAGATAGCTTTAAAACTGAGAGACTAGTTTGCATATAAACGGACGGACAGACGGACGGACAGACGGACATGGCTAGATCGACTCGTCTAGTGATGCTGATCAAGAATATATATACTTTATAGGGTCGGAAATGTCTCCTTCACTTCGTTGCAAACTTCTGACTGAAATTATAATACCGGATCGGACGACGGTAGCATATAGCTCCCATAGGAAAAATCGGAAAAATAAATGAAAAAAAATTATAACTTTGCTGATTTTTTATTTTTTTTTAGTTCTTCGACAT
The DNA here is from genome assembly GCF_025200985.1 of Drosophila gunungcola. Classification (NCBI taxonomy): domain Eukaryota; kingdom Metazoa; phylum Arthropoda; class Insecta; order Diptera; family Drosophilidae; genus Drosophila; species Drosophila gunungcola. Next base: position 360,140 of record NW_026453183.1, read on the forward strand.
AAAGTAATGGTTAAATATTTCAGAATTATGATTTAAATTTCATCAAAATCGGACTTCTTTGTCATATAGCGCCCTTTCGAACATATTAAATATTAAACACATTTTTTTTTTTAAATTTGACTTTTTTATTTTGTAATTTTTTTTATAAATTATTTTTGATTAATTAATTTAACTGTTCAAAATTACGCTTTTAATTTTATTAAAATCGGAAAACGATATCATGTCATAGGAACTATCAAATAATTGAGCTGCAAATCATCACAGCTTCAAGTAAATCATAATTTTAATGTTTTCAAGAATAGCTGCAAGGGTATATGAACTTCGGAAGTTTACTTGCCGAAGTTTACTACAAGAGTAGCAAATTTTGTTTTCGTTTCTTTATTTATATAATATATATATAAATATATATATATATATTTTTTTTTCTTTCCCGTTACCGGCTATCTCTCTTCGAGTGCGGACGTCGCTGTCTTCCCAACTGTTAGTGGTTTTGCAAAATGTCTCTTCTTTATTGAAGCATCCAAAACCCAACAATACGATTTCAAAACCTGCGTTCGTCACACATAAAATAACTTGTCAATGTGTGTAGGCCGATTGCATCGATTAAATTAAATGGCAATTTGATTTTTGGTGTAAAGACATTTTTAAAAATTACATACTCTGGTTTCCTCACAGTCCGGAAGCTCTTTTAGCAGCGTAGAGTTAGCGTACCACCTCACTTTATTGAGAACAGGAGGATTTGCGTCCAATATGTTGCAAAATAAGGTGACATTCGACTCATCGCTTTCTTTTACAGGACCCTCTGGTATCATTAAAATCTCTACACTCGGGACATCTACAATTAAAAAAGTAAATGTAAATATTGTAACTAAAATATACGATTACCTTACATTGCACGTCAAGATTTATTTTCTGATCAGAAATTCCTTTGCCAATGTTATTGGATAATTGACATGAATAATTTCCAATGTCTTTTTTTTCTGTAGATTTAATTACGAGGGCAACATTCTCTGAATTACCGCCTTTATAATGATCGGTGTCATTAATATTTACCAGTTCATCATTGCGATACCTGAAAATAAAACACTTTACTAAATCAGATAACTCAAATTTTCAACGGCCGGGCTTTCTTGAAACCCTTTGGCTTTACAGGAACAAAAAAGAAATTTCGAACGGTTTCAAAGATTTACGAAACTAACAAGATATACAATATCACATTTCTTTGGTTCTACACCTAAAAATAACTTAAAACGCAAAAAATTAACTTAACAAATAGTAAAAGTTGCACTTAAGATAAATTGGCTTACTTTAATCTTAAACTGAATTCTCTACAGCCAGTTTAAAAATCGTGGCTCAAAATTATATTTAGTATATATTTATTGAAATCAACCAACCGTGTCGCGGCAGCCTAAACCCAAAAAAAACCTTATCCTTAACGAATGCCACTTTTTATCAACACTCCCTTACTTCCGTTTTCAGAATTCGGACTGCACTTTTCGTGCCTATCAGTGAAGAACAGTCTTCGAACACATTTAACGACAATAATGCAAGTATATATTCGCGCGTGCAAAACTAAACTTTTGTATTTTGTTTTTCATTTTATTTTTGGGTATTTTTGGTTATTTTTAGTTATTTAGTTATTTTGTATTATTTTTTAGTTTTCTCGCTGTTCAGTTACGTAATTTTAGAATTGTAAACGCAAAAATATTTGGAAATGAAATACTTAACGATATTTAAAATATGCATTTGAAAAATCTGGTCTCCACAATTTTGCCAATTGTTGCCATCTCAGATTGTGTGCCAATATACACGCTAAGTCAAACTATTAAGCTTTCAGAAAGTTTTATCAAAAGAAAACCGATAGTTTTAGAGAAAATCGCCCAACAGTCAATTAAGCTGAGAGTTTTTTCATGCAAAAATATGGGGGGCCAAAATTTAATTAAATTAAAGGGCTTTACTTGTAGAGGTTGTGCCAATATGCACAGTACATAGGATCATCTAACGAACTTTTTGTAAAAATCTCAAGGTAATGAAACCGTCAGTTTTTGAGTAATTTGCGCATAAATTAGAATCAGCCACACTGGGTACCAAGAGATTCTGCTAAAATGCTCGCGATCTCATTAGAAACGGACTTTTTTTTTGATAATTTATAGCCTGATTACATTGCCGCATTAGTGGACTTTTTAAATGTGCCTGGTTTCATTGGCGCATTAGCATTAAGCTAATGCTACTTCGACATGTGAGTAGCACGCACAGCTGATCTGGGTTTATTTACTGTTGAATGTCAGAAATCAAAACGGAATGAATTAATAATCATGAATATGAGTGAGTTTGCGGAACTCTCGAACGCTCAGCAGGACAATCATTAAGCGACCGAGGCATTTGCCAACTTGGACGACAAAGAAGACCACCACAGTTACCAAAAAAAAGGACAGGGATCACCGTATACGTCGGAGGTACTGAAACATTACATATTGTAAAAAAATAAATATTAGTCTAGTATTAGTATTAGTCTAGCATTAATAGCATGCTTAAGTGCTTTAGTTTCAAGACTATTGCAATACTATTAAAAATCGCCTAGAGATCTCACAAATCGCAACCCGAATTTTGGGTAAGTCAAATTTGCAAAATTTGAACAACAACAGCAATAAAGTCTGTGCCTAATGGTGTATTAAAAAAAACTCACTGAAGGGTTCAACGCGGTAAGTGAAAATTTTAGTAGTAAACAAGAATGAAGCAAACTTCGGCAAGCCGAAGTTCATATACCCTTGCAGCTATTGCAAGAATTAAATATTTTTGAAAACATTAAAATTATGATTTACTTGCGTATATGTTTAAAAACATTGATTTGCAGCTCAATTATTAGATAGTTTTTTTTATATAGTTTTATTATTTCTATGGGAGCTATATGATATAGTCGTCCGATTTTGATAAAATTTAAAACGTAATTCTGAAATATTTAACCATTACTATATGTCGAAGAATTAATAGAAAAATTAAAAACAGCAATGCTATATTTTTTTTGTATTTTTTCCGATTGTTCCTATGGGAGCTATATGATATAGTCGTCCGATTTTGATGAAATTTAAACCGTAATTCTGAAATACTTAACCATTGCTATATGTAGAAGAACTTATATATAGTTTTAATTTTTTTTATTTATTTTTTTCGATTGTTCCTATGGGAGCTATATGCTATAGTCGTCCGATCCGGCTCGTTCAATTATTAGATAGTTATTTTTTATATGTTTTTATTATTTCTATGGGAGCTGTATGATATAGTCGTCCGATTTTGATGAAATTTAAATTGTAATTCTAAAATATTTAACCATTACTATATGTCGAAGAACTAAAACAAAAATAAAAAACAGCAAAGTTATAATTTTTTTTGTATTTTTTTTCCGATTGTTCCTATGGGAGCTATATGATATAGTCGTCTGATTCTGATGAAATTTAAACCGTAATTCGGAAATATTTAACCATTACTATATGTCGAAAAACTAAAAAAAAATTTTTAAACAGCAAAGGTAACATTTTCTTAAATTTATTTTTCCGATTGCTCCTATGGGAGCTATATGCTATAGTCGGCCGATCTGGCTCGTTCCGACTTATATACTACCTGCAATAGAAAGACAACTTTTGGGAAAGTTTCATTCAGATAGCTTTAAAACTGAGAGACTAGTTTGCGTAGAAACGGACGGACAGACGGACGGACAGACGAACATGGCTAGATCGACTCTCCTAGTGATGCTGATCAAGAATATATATACTGTATAGGGTCGGACATGTCTCCTTCACTGCGTTGCAAACTTCTGACTGAAATTATAATACCCTCTGCAAGGGTATAAAAATACTTATCTCCAAATATTACAGTTGAACAATTTAAATTTTCATATGCTCGCAAGATTTCCTCTTTTAAGATATCTGTCCCTCCAGAAGGTTTCAACTTTCTACATAACAAAAGTTTTTAGCCTGATAATAAACTAATAATAAAATAATTTGTTCATAAAAGACAAAGAAATAATCGGCCCCGGTTTTTTGAGTCTGTTCCAAAAACTGAACACTTCTATATTTCTAGCCTATCAAAATGTAAGGAGACTTAATATGAAGTAGCTTAGACTGTTCGCTGACTCCTCTGCCTTTATTGAACATATTTTTGTCGTCACAGAAACTCGGCAGAAACCGGAGATTTCCAACTCCGAAGTTTTTCCAAACTGATTACCAAAATGAAACCGCATTGGTTAGTGTAAAACACAACATCATTTGTCTGCTATTAAATCTGATCTATCTATACTCTCTGACAATGATCATTTGATTTTTTTGGGAGATTTTAATCTCCCAGATATATCTTGGTCATCTCCTACTGACTCACTTGTTTGCAAGCCTTTGTCGGACCATTGATCATTTGTTGTTCCCTGCCCTGAAACCTATTGCCATTTAGTGTGTGAAAACGAAATGCTTCCCTTAATCAACTTTAATAAGCTAAACTACTTGATTTCCGAATGCAACTGAAGAAACTTATACAATTGCATGGATATGGAAAGTGCCACTGAATTAAATGTTGTAGCGATTTAAACACGTTTTTTAATGAATGCGTTCCTGTCAGTCTTCCTCCAAGACCTCCGTGGTTTACACAAAAACAAACACTTTCAAAAAATACAACAGGACGGGCAAGCCATGTTTTATTTTCGAAATATGTGGTTGCTCGACCGTATTTTAATGTTCTATGTATTTGTATATGTCAAGCGAAAAAACTGCTCCTTGCCTTCATTATTACGAATTAACTCAACTGGGGCGTCTACTCTGAAATTGCTAATTTATCTGCCAAGTTCTTCCAAGCTACCTATAAGACGGATTCCTGTCTAACTTGAGTTTACCCTTACAATTGAAACAGGTGAAATTGTGTTTCTTCCCCGGTAATAACAGAAAGTTCTCTTCTAAAGGATTTGTTATAATTTTTTTTCATCCCGATTGTTCCTATAGGATATATACATTGATTTGCAGCTCAATTATTATATAGTTTTTATACCCTTGCAGAGGGTATTATAATTTCAGTCAGAAGTTTGCAACGCAGTGAAGGAGACATCTCCGACCCTATAAAGTATATATATTCTTGATCAGCATCACTAGGCGAGTTGATCTAGCCATGTCCGCCTGTCCGTCCGTCTGTCCGTCCGTTTCTACGCAAACTAGTCTCTCAGTTTTAAAGCTATCTGCATGAAACTTTCCCAAAAGTTGTCTTTCTATTGCAGGTAGTATATAAGTCGGAACGAGCCGGTTCGGACGACTATAGCATATAGCTCCCATAGGAACAATCGGAAAAATAAATTTAAAAAAATTATAACTTTTCTATTTTTCAATTTTTTTTTTAGTTCTTCGACACATAGTAATGGTTAATTATTTCATAATTACGATTTATATTTCATCAAAATCGGACGACGATAGCATATAGCTCCCATAGGAACAATCATAAAAATAAATAAAAACAAGAAGGAAAGCAAACTTCGGCAAGCCGAAGTTCATATACCCTTGCAGCTATTGCATTAATTAAATACTTTTGAAAACATTTAAATTATGATTTACTTGAGTATGTGCTAAAAAAAAACTTTGAAACTATGATGATTTGCAGCTCAATTATTAGATAGTTATTTTATATATTTTTATTATTTCTATGGGAGCTATATGCTATAGACGTCCGATTTTGATAAAATTTATACCATAATTCTGAAATAAATAAACATTGCTATATGTCGAAGAACTAAACAAAAAATTAAAAAACAGCAAAGTTATAATTTTTTTTCATTTATTTTTCCGATTGTTCCTATGGGAGCTATATGCTATAGTCGTCCGATTTTGATGAAATTTAAATTGTAAATCGGAAATATTTTACCATTACTATATGTTGAAGAACTAAACAAAAAATTAAAAAACAGCAAGTTATAATTTTTTTTCATTTATTTTTCCGATTGTTCCTATGGGAGCTATATGCTATAGTCGTCCGAGCCGGCTCGTTCCGACTTATATACTACCTGCAATAGAAAGACAACTTTTGGAAAAGTTTCATGCAGATAGCTTTAAAACTGAGAGACTAGTTTGCATATAAACGGACGGACAGACGGACGGACAGACGGACATGGCTAGATGGACTCTACTAGTGATGCTGATCAAGAATATATATACTTTATAGGGTCGGAAAAGTCTCCTTCACTGCGATTGCAAACTTCTGACTGAAATTATAATACCCTCTGCAAGGGTATAAAAATGATAACTTTGGTGTTTTTTAATTTTTTTTTTAGTCCTTTGAGATATAGTAATGGTTAAATATTTCAGAATTACGTTTTAAATTTCATCAAAATCGGACGACTATAGCATATAGCTCCCATAGAAACAATCATAAAAATAAATAAAAAAAATTATAACTTTGGTTTTTTTTTTAATTTTTTTTAATGGTAATGGTTAATATTTCAGAATTACGGTATATGAACTTCGGCACGCCGAAGTTTGCTTCCTTTCTTGTTTTCATTTATTTTTCCGATTGTTCCTATGGGAGCTATATAGTCGTCCGATTTTGATGAAATTTAAACCGTAAATCGGAAATTGCTGATTTATCTGCCAAGTTCTTCCAAGCTACCTATAAGACGGATTCCTGACTAACTTCAGTTTACCTTTACAATTGAATCAAGTGAAATTGTGTTTCTTCCCCGGTAATAACAAAAAGTTCTCTTCTAAAGGATTTGGAGACCACAAAACCAACATACTCTCCAGGGCCGGACGTACTTCCTGGGTGCATGCTTAAGCAACTATTTGTACACAGATTCTTAAGCTGTTTCAATTGTCTACCTCAACATCAGTTTTTCCAACTATCTGGAAAGATTCTTTTATTATTTCACTCCATAAAAAGGGAGGTAAGTCGGATGTTCGAAATTAAATCTGATTATAGGATTTAATAATAAAATGCAGACTGATGTTATATATAAAGATTTTAGTAAGGCTTTTGATTCTGTTAAGTGTTATTAAGCATATCACCTATCAGCCAGATGCCGACACCTCATCTTGGAATTGGCCTCGAAATACTCCACTAGCATTCTATAAAGCTCACCCAATAGATTTGCTGTTAGGAACTGAAACAGAGAGACAAATAAAACTGGGTCCCAATCTTCCTTCTTCGCAAAAATCCTTGCAAAAAACCACTGAACGCTCTAAACGAGCCAGCCCAAGAACACCGCACTGTTATTCTCCTACATTAGAGGAATCGATAAACAAAAACCTGAAAAGACTCTGACAGTTAGATGAAGTGGTGAAGGTGTGCGAAAAGGTGTGAGCAAGCTTTCCTGAAAACAGTTCACCAGGAGCCAATTGGTAAGTAGTCGCACAGCTGCCGTTCAAGGATAATCATTCAATGTTGGGCAAGTCGTACGACACAGCTCGTTGCAGTTTTGAAACTCTTGAACGTCGTTTAAAGGGATAACCGGAAGTCAAGGCTGTACGAAGATCTCAATAATTTAACTTTGGTGCTTAAGCCCAGGCTAGATGAGCCTCACTTTTATATTCCACACCACTCCGTATTCAAGCCAAGTAGCCCCACAACTAAATTGAGAATTGTTTTCTACGCGTCTTGTAAGAATTCTTCTGGAGTATCGTTGAATGACCCACTTATGGTGGGACCAGTGTTCAATTAAACACTGTAACCTACGGTACGCCGTCAGCGTCGTATCTTGCTATCCGCAGCATAGTCTATCTGGCCGACTTGTACGGCGCTAACAATAAGAACGGTTCAGAAGCGTTGGAATCATTGTTCTTCGCGGACAATTTTTTTTGTGGTCATGATACCATGGACGGACTTAGGCAAATTAAACGCGAAGTTACCGACATTATAATAGGGGTGGATTCGAGCTAAGAAAATGGCACTCGAATCACAAGGAATTCTGAGACGATATCTCATTTTGGGATTAATACACAACTAAAATTCTTAACCCTTTTTAAAGGCACCATAGTTGGGTTTTCGTTATCATATCATTCGACTTTTGGTGGTAAATGCTCCAGAAGCAGCCAGACGCGTTCTTAGATCGTAAATACATTGCGTGCGTTATAAGCCACAGTTGCAGTGACAAGTCATGGGAAATCTTCCGGAGAGGCGTCTAACAGTTTCAAGGCCTTTTGCACGATGCGGTGTTGACTTCGCTAGACCAGTCAACATATACATGCGTATAAGAGGGAAGGGCCCATCAAAAGGTTTTATATTCTCATTCGACTGCTTGGCGTCAAAGGCCGTCCATATCGAATTGGTTTCGGACCTTTTAACGGAGGCATTTATAGCAGCCTTAAAACGCATGATTGGGAGACGCTGACTACCAACAGTTATATTTTGTGACAATGCCACAATTTTTAAGGGTGTTTGTTAGACATTAAAGGCACTGCGTGAATTTCTATTTAAAACTAAAACTAAATTAGCTCAGCACGGCTCTTATCGACATCGAGAATAATGCTACTAACATCCTTGCGTGCGTTGCCTGAAGTCCCATCCGAAGGCGGAAACATCGATAACTTGAAACGGTGGAGAAGAGTCAGCGCAATGAAGCAACAATTTTGGAAACGATGGGTCCACGAGTACGTAGCAGAGCTGCAGCAGGGATCGAAGGTAGTGGACAACCTAGCTATTGGGAAAATGGTCATCGTCATGGCATACAACTACACAAATCGCAATCCAAATTTTTATTAAATCTAATTCGCTAAAATTCGACGTAATCACACCGGCCAAATCACAGTCCGGCAAGAGAAGGCTCATGTCCTTACACCACCTACACATTTATTGACTGCTGTAACAAATTTGAATAAAAACTTATATGGGTTATTCTTTTACAAACCAAACACTTTTCAATAAGTCACATTTTTGACTTGCCTCAAATTTGTATACCTTTGCAGAGGGTATTATAATTTCAGTCAGAAGTTTGCAACGCAGTGAAGAAGACATTTCCTATATAGTATATATATTCTTGATCAGTATCACTAGGAGAGTCGATCTAGCCATGTCCGTCTGTCCGTCCGTCTGTCCGTCCGTCTGTCCGTCCGTCTGTCCGTCCGTCTGTCAGTCTGTCAGTCTGTCCGTCTGTAAGTCTGTCAGTCTGTCCGTCTGTAAGTCCGTTTCTACCCAAACTAGCCTCTCAGTTTTAAAGCTATCTGCATGAAACTTTCCCAAAAGTCGTCTTTCTATTGCAGGTAGTATATACGTCTGATCGAACGACTATAGCATATAGCTCCCTTTTAAGAGACGAATTACAGGCTGTGCCCCAGCACCCTTTTTTTTAAAGAAAACTTTAAAACGCAACTTTTTTTTGGGCCACTAATTTAACCAAAAAAAAGGATTGGTACAGTGTCTCAAGTATGACATTCGACAAAAAAAAAACATTTTTTGTACGTACAGTGAGCTCTTTATGTTTGGGGTCATCTTGGTAAAACTTAAATTGTTTGCCTTCTATTGTATAATGCATTCCCAAACCATCACCGACAATTTTCCAAATTTTATTGTCGGAATAATGTTGCGCTGATCTAAAGCTGTTAGCGCCATACTCTGGTTGATCTATCATTGTAGTACAGCATTATTTTGGTTTCATCTCAATAATAGTCCTTCTTGATGCTCATGTTGACAGCATAAGTAAACCGCTTTTTAACGTTTGCTTTCGAAAGCAGTGGCTTCTTACGCACAACTCTTGACGAGTATTTGTTCCGCAGAATTAGTTGGCGGACGGTTTCGTGTGAAACGACCGTACCACACTCTTCTTCCAACACCTTAGCAAGGGGTCTGGTCGAAATTTGGAAGTTTTGAAGGACATTACGCATGATAAAGTGTACGGACCACCTCATTTTCGGCTCGATTTAGAGCATTATTAATTGTTTTGCGCGATACACGAAACATATCCACTAACACAGCTACAGATTTTCCCAATTGGTGATTATAATAAATCAATTGGGTAACTTCAAAAGTCAATCTAACTCCAGGCATGTTAATTACTAAAAAAGTAGCTTTTTGACACGTGTGCAGTAAGATTTCGCAACCAATAGAAACGAAAAACAAACATAGATAACGGTAAGGCACCGTTTTTTCTTCAAGAACTGTCTTCATAACTGTCAATTATGTGTAACCTTTAATTTTGTTGCTTAAAAATTTTCCCTTGCGCTGTTTTGTTATACTCTTGCAAAGAGTATTATAATTTTGATCAGAAATTTGTAACGCAGTGAAGGAGACGTTTCCGACCCCATAAAGTATATGTATTCTTTATCACGATCAATAGAGGAGTCTATATAGCCATGTCCGTCTGACCGTATTTCTGTCTGTTTAAATACCGACTGCGAGCTCAGCTTAAAAGCTAGCGATCTAAAACTATCACAGTCATCCCCGATCGGACATCTATATCTTATAGCTTCCATAGGAACCATCGGATATAACTTGCAATAAATAAAGATATTTCGCGCAGTGCAAAAGCTATTGACATGCATCTTTCCAAGTCGTATTTTTTTATGCACACCTTGATCAGTGGAAAAGCTCCCATAGAAACAATAGGGTAAAATCGGTTTCATTTTTATACTTTTCAGGATATTTTGCACAGTAAAAAAGCTATTGACATGAATCTTTCCTAATCTTATTTTTTTATGCATACCTTGATCAGGGTAAAAAGGAATAATAGGGGGAAATCGGTCCAAATTTGATGCGAGGGTATTAAAATTCGGCTGGCCAAAGTTAGCTACCATCCTCGTTTGTTATAATTTTGGCACATTCTCATTAAAAGTATTATATATTCTGCATTAAATAATATTGAAAAATCTTAACCAAAGTCGTTTTTTTGCATCCAAAGTCAAAAATTATGTTTTTTTCCGTGTGTAAAGAGTCCCTTGACATACTGTAGATGAACATAACAGCAAGGTTTATGCAAAGTTGATTTTTTATTATACCCGTTACGAGTGGAGTAAAAAAAACTACGAATCAGACAGAAAAAAGCGTTTCCGACCCTACAAAATATATATTTCTTGATCAGTCTATATATCCGCATGAACGTTAAAAAGCTATAAAAGCTACAAATTTTGAACTTAAAATGTTGGTTCTGCCGACTTGTTTCCCTGCTGTGAAACCAGGATATTTCGAGCTTGAAAACGCGTTACTACATTTTAGAGCTTTTTCGTCGCGCTAAGCTTTATTGATTGTTTGAATCCCTTTATTGTGAAGATTTCTTCTTTCGTCCTTGTTATTCAAAAACTTTGGATTTTAATGCATCTTGAACCAAACACACCAAGCGTCCAAGGCTTTTCACAATTTCCCGAAGAATTTTTCCATAACTTTGAAGACTTACGGCAATATTCGTTTCTCCAAGCGTGCAATGCGTATTTCGGCCGGTCTTAATAATTTTCTTAACTCGAATATACTTTAATAAGCAAGGTTTAGGTTAAATCTCTTAAAATTTAGTAAAACCACGAGTGTACTTATTATTTTGACCACAGCAAAAACGGTCATCCAGCTCGGATTTATGCGTTGCATTGAATGTATGGGGCTCTCCACTTTCATTTTGTATTTAAATATATTTTATCACTATAACTATTCGAAATATAATCGATTTGCAGAGCTGTATTCCATAAGATTCGAACAAGAAATATTAATATTTCTGTAAAAGTTTAAATTTTCCAATTTTGGTGTAATTTATTATTTTTTGGTATATAACTAGTAAATACGATAGTACGATATAACATTCAAAAAAATTTGGTATGTTCCAAAATGGAGAAGAGCTAAAACTTATAATGCTTTAGGCCGTGTCCTCTACTCACCATTCAACTTGCGTTAGAGAAGCAGGATTCGCAACATATTCACAATTAAGAAGAACGATTTCACTTGTATTGGCAATCATGTCAGATGGACTAACTTTTACAACGGGGGGATCTGTTGAAGAATAAAAATATATTATTATTATATTGATGTGTTGATAAAAGGGAAGCCAAAAAACTCTTTCAGTATATTAGTGTCAGGGCCACTTCACTGGTAAAAAGAAACTAGTGAGTTTAATTTTTTTTATCAGCTTAAAAAGTTAAAAATGGTATTCTGGTCTAGAAGCCTGAGATTCAGGCCGGTGAAGTGGGGTCTTAAAAAAAAATGGTGCGTCCGGGTTGACATGATTTTAGCCCTTGAAGAGAAAAAGTCAAACAAATTCTTTATTGGTAAAGACGCTGTTATCGGACTGACCACTTAAAAAAATAACTAACAAGAAAGGAAGCAAACTTCGGCAAGCCGAAGTTCATATACCCTTGCAGCTATTGCAAAAACTAATTATTCTTTAAAACATTAAAATTATGATTTACTTGCGTATATGTTTAAAAACATTGAAGCTGTGATGATTTGCAGCTCAATTATTACATAGTTATTTTATATATTTTTATTATTTCTATGAGAGCTATATGATATAGTCGTCCGATTTTGATGAAATTTAAATCGTAATTCTGAAATATTTAACCATTACTAAAAATCGAAGAACTAAAAAAAAAAATTAAAAACAGCAAAGTTATATTTATACCCTTGCAGAGGGTATTATAATCGATTATTTCAGTCAGAAGTTTGCAACGCAGTGAAGGAGACATCTCCGACCCTATAAAGTATATATGTATATTCTTGATCAGCATCACTAGGAGAGTCGATCTAGCCATGTCCGTCTGTCCGTCCGTCTGTCCGTCCGTTTCTACGCAACTAGTCTCTCAGTTTTAAAGCTATCTGCATGAAACTTTCCCAAAAGTTGTCTTTCTATTGCAGGTAGTATATAAGTCGGAACGAGTCGGATTGGACGACTATAGCATATAGCTCCCATAGGAACAATCGACACATAGTAATAGTTAATTATTTCAGAATTACGATTTAAATTTCATCAAAATCGGACGACTATAGCATATAGCTCCCATAGGAACAATCATAAAAATAAATAAAAAAAAATTATAACTTTGGTTTTTTATACCCTTGCAGAGGGTATTATAATTTCAGTCAGAAGTTTGCAACGCAGTGAAGGAGACGATAGGTCAGGTTAACATTCGGCATTTATGATATTTTCGTGAATTCTTCTTGTGATGGCGTAGTCAATTAAATCTGGATGTTTTTTCCAGTTAAGTGCTTTGTTGGATAATAGTGCTATATAGTTGTCTGGGGCGAGAGCTACAGTGAGTGTGCTTCACATTATAGTCACCTGCTGCGTGGAACTGATCACCTTATTAATTGAAGAAGTGGATAAATTGGTTTTCGGTGACAGGAAAAGACAGAGGCTAGTGAGGTCATACCACAGTTTGTATTTAGGCTTATTGTTGTAGCTTGCAAGTTGCTTGTTTCAGAAGAAGATTGTGTTTTAAACGTTATTTTTTAAACCAATATACCAGTACCACCGCAGCCATAAAATAAAGAGCCACTAATGAAGAAATCGCATGTTCGTCATAAAGTTCATGAGGTTTTTTGCAGAATGGATCTTTTTGGATCTGTTAAAGCGATGCTTGTTTCTGGCCGTGTTGTTGTGATTAAAGACATACCTGGATAGCAAAAGCAATAGCAAAAAAAAATTTAAAATTTAAAATTTATCGCATTTTTTTTATTTTATTTACTAATGCGGGTATTGATAAATTGAGACCACTATATGGATACTGCTGGAGATTTGATTGGTAATAAGTTTACTGCCTTTTTAACGTTAAATTCAAATTGTATTGTTTTGTTTATTATATTGTGTTTATCCCGCTAATTTTAACGATTAATGTTTATCAGTTGCTACCTTTTAATGGTAACAAATATTTTGTATACATTAAGGCCTCGCTTTCTTGTTCCGTTCTGTCGTCAACTTCAATGAATGAGCAAAATTGTACTTTTTATACTCTTGCAGAGGGTATTATAATTTCAGTCAGAAGTTTGCAACGCAGTGAAGGAGACATTTCCGACCCTATAAAGTATGTATATTTTTGATCAGCATCACGAGGAGAGTCGATCTAGCCATGTCCGTCTGTCCGTCCGTCTGTCCGTTCGTTTCTACGCAAACTTGTCTCTCAGTTTTAAAGCTATCTGCATGAATCTTTCCCAAAAATTGTCTTTCTATTGCAGGTAGTACATAAGTCGCAACGAACCGGATCGGACGACTATATCATATAGCTCCCATAGGAACAATCGGAAAAGTAAATAAAAAAAATTATAACTTCGGTGTTTTTTGCAAATCATCATATATTCAATTCTTTTAAGCATATACGCAAATAAATGATAATTTTAATGTTTTCAAGAATATTTAAATTTTCCAATAGCTGCAAGAGTGTAAAAACATCGGCTTGCCGAAGTTTGCTTCCTTTCTTGTTAAATACTATTTTTAATTTTTTTAGTTAGTTTTTCGATATTTAGTGATGGTTTCTTTTTTAAAAACAACGGTTTAAATTTGATTCAAATCGGACGACTAAGTCATATAGGTCCCATGAATAAAATCGGAATATTAATAAATTAATTTAAACTTAACAAAAATCTGACATCTATTTACATTAGAAAGTTTGAAAGGTTAGAAAGTTTATTCGATATCGACAGATGTTAAACATTAAAATATACCAACAAAAAACTTGTTTCTATTAATTTACTTTGTGAGTATAAAAACAGTATTACTTTTATTGTGAGTGTAAAAAAAACAATAGGCAAGGTATCGCCATAGGAGAAATAGATTAAGTGATATATTCTACAATTGATTTGGTAAGATTTCATTAAGTACAAATCAGAGATTGAATAAATATATTAAATAATTGTTATAAGTGCAAGGGTATATGAACTTTGGCTTGACAAAGTTTCCTTCCTTTTTTTTTTTTTTGCAATAAAAACCGTTAAATTGCTTTATTAAAAGGTGCAAACAAACAAGAACGGTATAGTCGAGTTCCCTGACTACCCGTACCCGTTACTTTGGCAAAAAACTTGAAACTAAGTATTTCCCCTACAAAACAATCGAAGTAAAAGTGGCGCCATCTGTCGAACTGCATAGCCAACACTAGAACTAACAGTTCCTTCGTTCTATCTCCCTTCTGCAGCGATTACCACCAGAGCAGCGGCCGAGCAGCGGCAGAGGGCGGCAGAGGCGCGGCCGAGCTGCGGCAGATGACTTCATAAGGGCTTAATATAGGTCGGAAATACTTCCGACTTTTAAACGATTAAAATATACCCTTGGAATATTGGAATATTATTAAAATAGTCAACAAATTCAAAAGGTAAAAAATTATATGAAAAAAAATTTTAAAAATGTAATACTAATAACTACAATTTTAATAATCGTACAAAAAAATTGTTTGCTTAATCATACAATCTATCACATTTAGTTTGAGCCAATAGGACTTTTTAAGTATTTCCGCTTACTCAAAATTAAGAAATATCTAACTACCTAAATAACTGTGAATTGCTTCGTAGATTAATAAACTACTTTAAAGATCAATACACTTGTACAAAAGTTTGTTTTCATAATGGATACAGACTAGAGGCCAACAATTTTATTATTGACACCCGCAACGGTCATTTTAAATGAAACTGTTTAATATTCATGCATTGCCAGAACTGTGTATGTTGTATGCTTTTAGAGCTTTGCAGAAATAAGACTGTAGTTTCAAACAAAAACTGATATCAAGTAAAAACACCTCTAGACGAGGTACTTATTACGTGACGATAGCACCTTCAACTCCAAATACTTTTGATATCAGATTTTGTAACGATTATTATTTATTTTACCAAAAATAATTACTTTTTATACCCTTGCAGAAGGTATTATAATTTTGGTGAGAAGTTTATAGCGCAGTGAGGGAGACGTTCCCGACCATATAAAGTATATATATTCTTGTTTCAAAGCAGAGAGCTGATTATAAAACAAATTGAATAAAAAAGAAGTTATTTATTTTGGTAAAATAAATAAATGTTACTAAGACTTATATCAGAAGTTTTTGGTGCTATCGTCACGTAAATTTTACCTCGTCAATCTTATCTTGAAGAACATTTAAATAGATTGAAAAACAGCGAGGTTATACATATTTTAATACCCGTTAATCGTAGATTAAAAGCGTATATTGTTTTCGTTGAAAAGTATGTAATAGGTAGAAGAAAGAGTTTCCTACCGTATAAAGTATATATGTTCTTGATCAGGATCAATAGCCGAGTCGATCTAGCCATGTCCGCCTGTATGAACTCTGTGACATGTTAGACCGCAGTTGGACTGTGTGTGTGTGTGTTTCGAGTATTTCTAGCAAATCGAGCTAATATTAAAGAAATTATAGGGTTTAAAGTTCGGCCTCTGCCGAACAGAACGAGAGAACTCTTAGTGGGAGAGGGGGGTAGTTCACGCACTTAGCTTCTAGTGTTGGCTATATAGCTCGACAGATGGCGCCACCTAAAACTCGATTGTTTTGTAGGGGGAATACATTTCTAGAGGCTTTTTCGATAACTTTTTGAGTGGTAAGAAAAGTGACCAGTTTTTAGTTTATTCGCATCCGTGAGAATTTAAGGATCAAAGACAGGGCTTATAGACTTACACAAAACTTCCAATATTAGCGCGGATGAAATTGGTTTTTCTCGATTTAATTGCAAAACAACGTTTTCAGCCTCACAGCGAAAAACACGGTCATTCTCAAAACGAGTTGCAATAAAATTAGTTCTGATTGGGTGTGATAAGTGCCATCATTCGTTTCAAACTATGGAAAAAATATGGTAAGGCATAAACATTAATGTGCAATTATATGATTTATCTTTTACCGCTTTCATCCGAATTTCAGTTAGGTTATTTGTTTCAGCACTTATTAGGTAAGTTGAATTATACCATGAAAGATTAACAGCTGGGCGAGCGCCGTAAATCTGAAAATGGAAAACAGACTTGTTTATAAGTTCAAAGAAATATAAAGTAATATATTATGCAAAAATTATTATTTCAGTAATATTTTATACCCTTAATAATATTGCAAAAATTTTACCCATAAGAAAAATCGGAAAAATAAATAAAAAAAATTATCACTTTGCTGTTTTTCAATTTTTTTTTTAGTTTTTCGACATATAGTAATGGTTAAATATTTCAGAACTACGGTTTAATTTTCATTAAAACCGGACGACTATATCATATAGCTGCCATAAGAACTATCGAGCAACTAAGCTGCATATTTAATAATTAAGTTAAGAACATCTAAAAAATTTTTAAACAAAAACAAGAAAGGAAGAAAAATTGGGCTACCCAATGTTTACTACTACGGTTTAATTTTCATTAAAACCGGACGACTATATCATATAGCTGCCATAAGAACTATCGAGCAACTAAGCTGCATATTTAATAATTAAGTTAAGAACATCTAAAAAATTTTAAACAAAAACAAGAAGGGAAGAAAAATTGGGCTACCCAATGTTTATATACCTTCTAAATTTAGATTTTTTTCGCGAGTTTGTTGAAGCTATGACGATTTTAGCTCAATTACTGGATCGTTTCTATGGTTTCTATCGTTTCCGATTTTAATAAAACTAAAACTTTTTTTCTAAAATTACAAATTTAAAATAAGGAGAAATTACATTTTTTAAAACAAAATATTTTATTCTTTCCTCTTATTCTACTCGCGTAATCTGGCATATAAAAATTAATAAAATTTGTATACCCTTGCAGAGGGTATTGTAATTTTAGTCTAAAGTTTGCTACGCAGTAAAGAAGACGTCTCCGACCCTATATAGTAATATATGCTTGACAGCATTACAAGTAGAGTTTATCTAGCTTTGTCCGTCTGTCAATCCGTCCGTCAGTTTCTACGCAAACCAGTCTCTCAGTTTTAAAGCTATCTGCATGAAACTTTTCAAAAAGTTGTCTTCCTATTGCAGGTAGTATATAAGTCGGAACGAGGCGGATCGGACTATAGCTTATAGCTTCCTTAAAAACAATAGGAAAAATAAACGAAAAAAATTTGTATCTTTGTGAGTTTTTAATTTTTTTTAGATCTTCGAGATATAGTAAAGGTTTATTTCTTATACCCTTGCTGGTGTCCACCGTATTTCTACCTGTGCTTTTATTTTAGACTGGATCTAAGTTCCACACGACTAACATAAAAAATCCACAAAAATTCGAATTTCCAATGAATTTCTGGCATGATTAGCTTGGCCGATTTAGTCGGATACCAAAAATAAGTTAAAATTTATTAAGATATTTTTTTAATAATCCAATTACTCAGTATGACAATGTTAATGATTGATCTATTGGTAGTACAATTTTGTAAAATGCACCAGATCGGTTGGCCACAACTCGAGATGTAAAATAAAACTTGAAAAGACAGCTGACAAAAACTCCAAAATATCTATAAAAAAAACTGACCCAAAGAAAAATTTTTAATGGTTAACACGTAATCTAGAAGTCGCACTCTACCAGAAATTTGTATCATGGGCTTGGAGGTATTTCGGCTGTATACTAGTGTTATAATACCATCTGCAAGGGTAAAAACAATAACTTTGCTATTTTTTTTTTTAAATTTACGACGACTATATCATTTGTGCAACAGCTGCAAGGGCAAATAAACTTCGGCTTGCCGAAGCTTGCTTTATTTTTTGTTATAGTTAAATCATGTTATATGCACCCAGAAAAAAAAAGAACGGAAAAAAACGAGAACGTTATTCTTGATTTCTGTTTTCGCTCTCAATTTGTAAACGTTCATTCGCAAAAATCGATCAAAATCGTACACACAAACTTTTTTGTTCTTAAATATTCGCTCGCCTGCTGACGCTCTCAATTTTCATCTGTTTTTTCACAAAAATAGAACTCCGTTCATAAAATCGTTCTTTAATGTTTAGCCTAGGGGTTCAGGGTCTTCGAACATCAAACGTTGGGTAGTTAATAAGGTTCCACAAAGGTCAAAGGTAATCAAATGACTTTTTTTGTTTGTTTTTTTTTTAATGTTCTTCTTTCATCTTTATTCATTTTTAAGTTGACTTTATTTCGTTGCAAACATTTAACTTTGAATTCTTAAATGGGTTTGGTACATAGTTGAATGTGATGCCAGATTGGCGCAACCTGCTAATGCATCCTTGGTTGAAATCGAGGTTGGGTCGACATGGTGCGAAAAAAATTAGTTTGCATTCCTTTTCATTCTAATTTAAAATTAAATCAATGACAAAAAGGAGAACAAGAATAAAAATATTTATTTTTTCAGATGGTCTCTCGCGGAATCTAAAGGGGGCTTCACATTTTTTACAAGAACACTTGTCCACTCAAATTGGGTATTAAATTTTTTGGGTAGAGCACGAATTCGAATTTTCAGATAAAACATTAAACATTAAACAATCTCGTTCAGCGGATTGCAACACTCAAAAGGTCGAACCATTTTAAATATTTTAACTTAAATTAAAATTTAAAAATACAAAATATATTTTTTTCGATGGGTTAATAGATATTGTAAAAAAGTCATTCATTTTGAACAGACTAGTCCAAGGTTAGACATTTTTTATTTAAGATGTGCCTTTAACTTAAAACCGCTCTAAAAAAACAACTTATTTTCCTCCGCTATCAAAAAAAAAAATTTTTTTTGTACGACCCAATTATGAGTTGTTATTGGTTTTATTTGGATTTAAAATAATTTAAATGTAAACGATCCGAGTTCAGATGTTTGTGCCAATCAAATGTCGGTGTATCAGGCTTATTGAAAAGTCCACAAATGCGCCAATGGAATTAGGCTATAAATTAGGCTAATAAATCAAAATGTTGTCTTCTTTTGCTTTTTCTGTGCAGCTTATCCGAATTTTACCAAAAGCTAGGACAGACAAAACTAGGGCAATTGATAAAAGGCAGCTGAAAAAGCTGTTTCATAAAAAAGCTGCTGGACAAATTCTGCAAAAACGTTTTAAGTTGTTTCCTTAAAATATTCTCCGGTGACCGTTTAGCAATTCAAATATTTAGACGTATAAGGAATAAAATTAGTTTTAAAATAAAACAAGAAAGGAAAAAACTTTGGCAAGCCGAAGTATATATACATTTCCAGCTATGGCAAAAATTAAATATTCATTAAAACATCTAAATTTAGATTTATATGCGTATATGTTTAAAAACATTGTATAATCGGCAAATCATTTTCAAGTTTTGAGGATCCATGTCTTTTGGGGTCCTGTTACAAATAAATAGGTCAAAGTTTGCGACAAGACACATCAACTTTAACAACACAAAAATGCTAGAAAAATTAAGACCATAGAATCTACCATCTGGATCCGCCATCATCCTACTACTTGACGTAAGTCAACGGATAGTGCATCAGCTTCCGTGCCAGAAACGCAAGAAAAGGCCCCGCATTCCGGACCTGTATTATACTACATTGCGACCGAGGACAGTCGCGTTTAAGGAGAGAAGAGTTAACACCCAAAATAGTACAAAATACCAGACAGAAGAAAAGAGTAAGCATTGATTGCTCAACAAACGGCAATGCAATGCGATCGTGGGAATGCACAACAGTTTGCCAGAGTACATCGAACTTAACTAAGAGCATACAATAAAACAATAATTAAATTGCAATTGCTGCCCAATTACAATTAAGTTTGACCACGGCGACGGGGAGCAAGAGCAGCAACCAATAATATCAAAGAACGTCAGCAGAAACAGCACCAGCGACAGAGACGGTGACAGCGATGGAGCCACGCGTAGCTATAATCAATAATTGTTTAACTTAAGTAAATTAGTTCTTAATTTAACTCAATAAAGAGAAGTTTGATTTATTTATAATAACATTATAACCATTATTTTAACTGAGATAGTAATTGGTTGAAACTATACAATGTAAAAAACAACAAATGTAAATGATATAATCTGTACATTATATACAATGTAACGGCATGTTTATCTCACCACTTTTATAGCCGAAAGAGGTAAGGAGCAACGCGCTTTTTTCTTTTGTCAATTAGTCACTTTCTGGCAGTTTCACACGCAAGATGTATATCGGCTGCGTACCATATAATCGTATTAATAAATCGCTCTTATTATTTAACCTACAAGCACACGTAAAAAACGATCTTTGGCAGTATGTGGAAAACATGCCCTTGTCCAACCTAAGAAACTGACTCCGCCGTACGGAACGTACGACGAAAATGCGCGGGAAGATATTTTGTTACCTGTAAGTCCATAGAAGCTGACCTTGATCGACGGATGCCACTTATCCAAGCATTGTTGATGAAAATTGCAAGGGACTTTTTTAACTCGAGGGCCGGTGCGAAAAGCAGCGTTTTAAAGAAGCTGAAATTGCCACGTCTGTGTGAAGGTGCCAAAATACGAGAGCACATAAAGAAGCTATTTGATGCCGTGAAAAAGTTAAAGGAAATCGGCCTATTAATAGGAGATGATTTACTAGAAATCATTCAATCTGTCAGACAGCTTCGAATCTTTTAGATGTGCAATGGAGGCCCGGGACAATTTGCACGACCAGAATTTCTGAGAGTAAAAATACTGGAAAAGGCCGAAGCGAAGACACAATGTTAGCTAAACGTACAAAGGACAAGAACGAAAAGGTGCACAGAGAAAAAAATAACAGAAAATGGTATAACTGTAATAGAGTTGGATACATAGCTCGAAACTGCTGGAAAAGGTCGAATTAAAGAAGTGAAGAATCAGATCAAAGGGAGGGAACACAGAGAAATGGGGAGTCGACACTCGCACGCCAGGAGAGTTTCTGTGTGAACAAAACTAGAGTTTGGTGTCTAGACAGCACCGGTCTAACAACACTGAGAAAATCAACATAGAAATCGTGCATCCGCAACCGATGGCCAACTAATGGTTTGATACATACCGTATACATCGTCCAGAAAATCCCAAGGGTAGCATATTTAAGGACATTCGGCGCAAAAGCATGCCCTACCAAAAGGGCGTTCACAAGAGAAAGTTCGATTCAAGCTCCATTGAATGCAAGGTAATAATCTCTAATGAAGTCAAGTTTCTAAGTCTTCCTGGTTTTAATAAGGTAATCCAGTTTTTTTAAGAGTTCTACCTGGAACACAAGTTAGAAGGAACCAGCATCGAGATGACGACCACAAATCCCAGGCAAGACGAGGCAGCAACGATGACGCGGAAAACATCGACCCACGAGACGACGAGCTTTATGAAGATGGTGAATTGGCCAAAGCTTTCGCAGACGACTGCTAATGAGTCGCAAAAGTGGAGGAAGCGATCAAACACGAATTACTGGCACATCTGATCAACCGGTCATGGGAAATTGTGGAGCACCCAGTCAACAAGATGGCATTCCGCACTAAAGAATTAGAAAGCAGAGACTTCAAGACGAAAGTCCAATTAGTTGCCAAGGGATATGCCCACAGACCCGGCGAGGATTCCCACGAAACATTTTCACCAGTCGTCAGGTTCACGATCCAAATTCTCGGGGCATTAGTAGTGGTAGCGAATATAGAAGTTCATCAAATGGACGTCGTTACCGCCTATTTAAATGGAGAGCTTGAGGAAGAGATTTTCATGGACACTCCGCAAGGATTTAACGATTTCATTAACAAGATGGAACAATTACGCTCATTGTATCCGAAGAAGGAACTTAAGATTGAAAATACATCGACACAGTCAAGAACTGAATGGAAAATTACATTACAAATCACATTTCAAAATCCTGTCTAATAACTATTGCTAAGCTGGAAGGTCATTTCGTTGTAATCGGGTCCGGTCGGAAGCTCTGGCTAGGACCCTGGCGAGCTGGTTTGGATGAGAAGTTAGTTTGGTGTGGTAGGACGCTTTTTGTTTTGATATTTCATCTTTTACGGGTAGAATGCCAAGATCTCTGTGGATGTTGTCGTTCCGAACATACCAAGGTGCCCCAGTGATAGTTCTCAGGATTTTTGATTGTGCTCGCTGGATAATGTCGATGTTACTGCTGGTCGCGTTTCCCCACAATTGTGAGCCGTAAGTCCAGACTGGCTTAAACGTTGAATTGAAGTGCAGAACCTTGAAGTCCAGGCAGAGGGGGGAGCGAGCGTTTATGAGCCAATGGAGGTTATTGGATTTTAGTTTTAGATGAATTTTCTTAGCTTCGATATGTCTCCGCCATGTAAGTCTTCTGTCAAGGTGGACGCCAAGGTACGTTACATCGTCAGCTTGTGGAAGTGGCGTGTTATTCAGAGTTAGCGGGGGACACGTTTGTCTGTTAAGAGTAAACGTTATGTGTTTACACTTTTGCGCATTTATTTTTATACGCCAGTCTGATAACCACCTCTCCACTACCACTAGATGATCAGCTAGTTGTGCTGTTGCCTGAATTGGGCATTTGTACCGACTTAGGATCGCGGTATCGTCTGCGAATGTAGAAGTAGTTAGCCGCTTGTTCGTGGGAATATCTGCGGTGTAAAGGAGAAATAGAGTTGGGCCAAGGGCGCTACCTTGTGGACGAAGGCCCGCGCAACGTCAAGGAATACCGCACTGCAGTATTACCGAAGCTCGAATGCAGTTCGCATTTCTGTTGTTAATCTATTGACTTGATCTATTGTTTCATGGCTTTCTCGAAAGCCAAATTGTGCTCTTTCAGATGTGGGATTATGCGCGTCAGAAGGCATTTTTCGAGCAGTTTTGACAGACACGAGAGTAAACTTATCGGTCTGTATGAAGCTGGTATTGTGTGATCTTTTCCTGGCTTTGGGATCATTATGATTACCGACTTTTTCCATTTTGTTGGGAAGTAGCCAAGTCGTGTTATCCCGTTAAAGAGTTTACAAATTACCTCAACTGCACAGTTTGGGAGTTCAATTAGCATCTTAGGAGTTATTAGATCACCTCCTGGGGCCTTTTTTTGTATTTAATTGCTCGCTGATGACTTTTGCATCTTCGTTTGGTTGAAACAGAATCGGCGCCGTCGAAGGTGTAAAGCAAATGTACAAGCTCTGTCTTTGTCGCTTCTGGCCCAGCTGCCTGAAGAGTCTCATATGGGAGTTACTGTTTCGGCCGGCGCACTTAGATTTGGGTGGGCCCTTAACAAGGGATGCTTGGTGTTGGTGGGTGAAAGTTTCTTAATGTACTGGCGTTGTGCTTTTTCTTCTTCGTGCCTTAGAGCCCTGGTAAGTCTGGGACCAGCTTCCTTAAGACTATGTTTTGAGGATGGCGATCTGCTGGTTTGCCAAGCACGCCTTAAAAGTCTTTTCTCCAAAACAAGTTGTTCGATTTCAAGGTTAGTCTTGTGCTGGTGTGTGTGCCCATCCCTCCCTTGCGGTGTAGAGACTTTGGCTGCTGCGATGAGTACAGACTCCAGTGCATTGGCATAGCAGTCGATGTCCTCCTTGAAGTTGAGCTGTGGAGTTAGTTCGATGTGGGAACTAACGTACTTTTTGAACTTCAGCCAGTTGGTTCGATGCGACGTCAGCCTGCAAGGGTGCTCGATTAGTTCCAGGTTTTGAAGAAAAGTTATTAGCACTGGTGAGTGGTCCGATGATAGATCCAAAAGCGATTTTGCAGATATTAGATTGCGAGGAATATTTTTTGTCACAGCAAAATCAATTAAATCAGATAGTTCCCTAGGATCTGTGGGCCAGTATGTAGGACTGCCTGGTGAAACGTAGTCCAGTTTGTTGCATGTTTTGATGAGTGCATTATATAGTTGCCTTCCTTTGGGGGTCACAAGGCGGGATCCCCAGTGTGTGTGCTTGGCATTGTAATCACCTGCTGCTATAAATCGCTCTCCAAGTGAATTGTAGAAGTCCATGAATTGGTCTTCGGAGACTGTAAAGCGGGGTGGGCATTAGACAGCGGCAATGGCAAGGTTGCAGTTTCCCAATTGTAATTTATCGATGTAGATTGCAGATAATTTTTTGCCAACTGTTGGTTAAAGTGGTTTTTGATGCGGTCTCTTATTAGGATACCGGTTCCGCCATGTGCTTTACCATCTGGATGATCGGTGCCTTAGAACGTTTATCCCCGTATTTGAAAGTTATATTTGCTGGTGAGATGCGTTTCTGCCAGCAACATAACGTCGATGTGGTTTTCGTTCAGAAATTCAGTTATTTCAGGTATATGCCGTGAAACAACGTTGGCGTTCCACAGAGTTATTCGAAGGCTAGGCATAACCTTTAACCTCAACTTACGAAGTTCTATGTTTATTCGTAAAGCGGCAAGGTTTAAAAACGCTTCTGGTTACTATATACGACGACGTCTTGATCCTTGCCTCCAAAAACCCCGTTTGGCTAGCCGAGACCAAATGAGTCTGGCCCAAAAATTCGAAATTAAAACATAGGCAAAGTCAGCACCTGCCTAGGTATATTCATCTCGCATTAGCAATGTATTGCTTAACAAGCTGGTAAGCAGATTCGACATTGTCGAATGCAAGACTGCATTATCCCCATCGAAACCAAAAGCAACCTTAAGCGCCCAGACGTAGCTTTAGAATCGCAAATGAGAAAGTTTCTTAATCAGTTTCTACACGTGCAGATGGGCTTCAAGCCGAGGAGGCTCTGTACGGCGTGACTGACGCTGACTGGGGAGCAAACCTTAGCGACAGGCGATCCTATTCTGGACAGGCGTTCATACTATCAGGTGCAGCCGTATGTTTGGAAGCACGAAAACAGTAAACTGTGGCACTTTTAAGAACGGAATCGGAAAACCTTGCGATGTTCGAAGCAGTCAACGAAGCAATATACCTGAAGGGCATCTTAGCCAGCATTGCGCGAAAATGTGGCACAGTCCGTATCTACAATGATAACCAAAGCGCTCAAAAACTAGTATCAGGGTTTGGCTACAACCCGCGAAACACATTGATGTGCGCCATCACCATATTCAAGAAAGTCTGTGAAATGGCGAGATCCTAATCAAATAGGTACATGCCAACCGAACTTATCCCGGCCGACATTTTGACTAAAGGTCTTAGCCCTAAAAAAAACAAAGTCTGCATCAGTTCGTTTGAAATTAATCTAATCTAAACTTGTTACTTTGAGAGGGCATGTTGAATCTACAAGTATATAATGTACAAAGCATGATATGATCTGTTCCTTTTGTTCTTTACATCATAGAGAGCCAGAAACCATATGTTAAGTAATACAACGCCATGTTTATCTCCCCACTTTTTTAGCCGAAAGAGGTAAAGGGCAACGCACTTCATTCTTTTTTCAGTTAGTTACTCTTAGGCACGCAAGATGTAAATCGGTTGCGTACCATATATACCCGTGTTTTTTAGTAATCGCTGCAACATATTTGTTTTGTTTATGTTAGAATTAGAAGCGATAATTTAAACAGCAGTCTGTATTATTCACAACTTAATGGTTATCCTTTTTACATTACGTTTTTACTGTAAATATACCCGTAACTCGAAGAGTAAAAGGGTGTATTGTATTCGTTGAAAAGTATGTAACAGGTAGAAGGAAGCGTTACCGACACTATAATGTATATTTATTCTTGTTTAGGATCAATATCCGAGTCGATCTAGCCAGGTCCGTCTGCAAGAACGTCATAATCTGGGACACAACAAAAGCTAGAGATTTGGGATTTGGCATGCAGATTCTAGTTTTTCCTACGCACCGCAAGTTTATTTCAAAACGGAGCCACACCACTCTAATGCCTACAAATTGCGAAACACTTAACACGCTCTGAGACATGGTCATATGTATCGATAGAAACAAATTTTCAAAATCGAGCTATTATTTCAGAAGTTATTATGTCCCTTAGAGTTAATAATAATATTAAGTCTTGAAATACAGTTAAAATACACCATAATATGTGAACAAATTTATAAACCAATAAATTTAAAAGTTTTCTCAGAAAATTGTTTGCAAAATTTGCTTTTTTTTATAACACCCCATATTAGTATTGCTTTTTTCTAAGAAATGCACTTAAAAGAAAACTACGACTTAACGCTAGCACATCAATAATCGTTACTTACATCACATGTTAAAACCACTTTGCTGCCTTGTACTGTATGATGTTCCACTCCATTAATTTCAATACCTGTCGGTCGTACTGTTGAATGATAAAAGAAAAATAATAATTTGGTTTACAAATACAATTACTTACTCCTTAAAAAACATTTTAGTTCCTACCAAACTAAGAATGTTAGTTTTTTTGTCTTCCTAACAAGCACACTTATACATTTTTTGTTAAGGTATTTTTGGTAATACATAATTAGTAAGTAACTGATTCATCTTTGATTATGACAACACAAAAAATCTAAGTTGTTTTATTAAAATACCTTGTAAGTCCACGCTAAATTTTGTAACAGTTGTGTTCGGTAAGGCTGCAGAGGTCACTCGACATTCAATGTCCTGAGCAAGGTCGTCTCGGGATAATGACCAATCCAATTCAAGTGTTGACGTATAAAGACCATCGTTTAATCGTGAGTAGGGGAATCTGTAGAGAGTGTAAACAAAATTTTTATATCTTATCAAGATTTGTGACAAAAAGGTTTACTTTACTTCTATTTAGACTAGGTGTAGCAACAAGTACAATTACTGCATTGCTCCCTTGTACGCAGATCAAGTTTAAAAACGATATAATCAGGACAAAATTGTTAAAAACTTACTTTTTGTTTGTATACCTTTATTAAGGTTTTTTTTTAATGCTTTGAGCCTATCCTTAGAGCTTGATCAAAATATGTTGACTCTATCCTATAATTGCCATATATCTGTCATACTGACCGTGCCGATTATAATATGTAATTGTTTATTCAGCAACATTCTGCTCAGTTATAAAAGATAACAACAATTTGTGTCAACTATAATTATGTATATAAATAAATTATATATATATATTATTATTTTGATGTTGATAGGAACGCAATGACTTTACATGAGTTCGACTCATTGGAACACTCAAAAATAATAAGAGCTAAAGTTCATTGTAAATTTCGCATAGAACTCGGAACGGAAGTAGTGCTAACGGAATCGGCAATATCATTTTCGGTGCTTTGAATTGTTGATTATTTTTTAAATGCATATGACTGACTATATGCGGTTTTACAACGTTAAAAACTTGTTTCATATTTTATTTTTAATTTTTAAACTGTTCAAGCTTAAAAATTTTGCAGATGTCATAAAAATCGTATATTAAAAATTACTAATCGATTTTAAGTTTTAATAACAAAATAACATGGTAGTTATAATACTCACAAGTTGTTAGTCGCTTGGTTCCGCGGAACCACCCCACCTCT
Organism: Drosophila gunungcola; assembly: GCF_025200985.1. Classification (NCBI taxonomy): domain Eukaryota; kingdom Metazoa; phylum Arthropoda; class Insecta; order Diptera; family Drosophilidae; genus Drosophila; species Drosophila gunungcola. The sequence goes on from NW_026453183.1 coordinate 388,255, forward strand.
GGTTGAGGGCGGGTGTTCTTCACGGTACATGTTGCTTTGAGTGATTGACGTTCCTGCATGGGTCCCACTATGCTGCCGTTCTTGATTCGATCGCCTTTAGCATCCAAAATAACAACCTCAGTGGGTGGCACTGAATACGTGTGTGTTTGAAATCCGACATTTAAAAATGGATGTCGTGTTGTGTTGTTTTTGTGTAAGAGCCGTTTCATTTTCATAGGGTAAAAGTTTTAATAAAAAATATAATATATGGTATTATAAGAATTATAAAATAATAATAAAATTGTCCATAATTAAATCATGAAGATAGCTCCTATCAATCAGAATTTATTCGATTTGGCCCGCTTGGCGCACTTTTATATATTTCAAACAATTTATTTGTTAATTTATTTGTCATATATAACGTCATTAAGTAGGGATGGGGGAGCGAGGTTGGTGGGGTCAGTTAAAAAATTCAACGGACTCATACAAACTTGTGTTTTAACAGCTCAGGGTTCCGCGGTATAGCCAATAACTCAAAAATCCGATGCTTGACGACATTTTTAATTATGTTACCTACATAAATTGAGTTACTTATATTTTTTTCTGACAATCACTCTTTATACACCAGCGCATTATAAAAGAGTCCCCGGCTAACCATTATCAGCCCTGATTCAGTTTTAACTTCCGAAAGATTCACACGGATTCCAATTTCTCAGACCGTTTCTAGTTTTCACTACCGAAAAATCATCGAGGAAACGAATTTCCCTCTATTAATTCTTTGCTTACTTCCGGAATAATCTCCCGTAAACTTTCCGCCAGACAATAAAATATATTTAGTGAAATGCATTTTAATTTCTCTTGGAATCTACATTCCGTTGGAGTATTACGAATTTTTGTCAGAAAAAAAATTAGTTAATTCCAATTATCTCAAACATCAGAATTTCATGTTCTCAGCTATACCACGGAACCCTTAGCTGATGGATCATAAGTTTGTATGGGAATTTTACTTTGGAGCAACCGATTATTATGGAAAAGTATAACTGGTTCGTGGAAATTTCAATTATGAGGGGGGACAGAAATGGGGAAAATCGTGGTGACTTAATATATGGAAAGTTCCTAAGTAAAATAAAATAAACAAGCAACAATAAAACGAAGATTACAAAGAAAAAATACTTTATAAAATTAATTTAACTATTTCTTTTTTGTTTTTATTATTATTATTGAATGCTTAAAACTAAACACACCCAATGCAACTAAATTTATTAATGACATTTTTTTACCAATATTTTCTACGTTTATATTATGTAGATATTTTAATTATAGCAGAAAGGCAAATACAGTTTTTTAATTGGTTTTTAATTCGAGTCCATACGAAGTTTAGGATTTATAAATTTGTAAATGAACATAAGACACAATATAAATGACGAAAATAATTTGGTGCCCAGAAAAGAGGTTTTTGTTATTTTGGTAGGTATTTATTAGTTTGGAGCAATTTTTTAAAAATTCAGTTAATAATATGTTGTTATCGGTTAAACGTATTATTATGAGCGGTTTCCATGTCGATGTTGACGGTCGGTTTTAATAGTTTACGAGTTTTTTTTAGTAAAATTAATTTAGATAATTGTTTTTATGAGTTTTGACGCGTGTAAAAATGAAAGAAAGAGAAAGAGAGTGGTTAAAGGTAAAGGTTTGGTCTCAGCGATACAGTGAATAAAAAAATTGTTATGATTTCAAACAGGCAGCTAATACAAAAGAAGGGAACATTAATCCTTGGACGAGTACTTAACAACTTACAAAACCAAGCCTACACTCATAAGAAAATGTACCCTAAATAAACTTTGTGTTTTCTAAGTATGTATAATACAAGAACAGATTTCTAGTTTCCATCGACATTTTTTAAATTTAATTACATATTATTATACAACTTTTAAAGAATGTAAGTAAACATTTTAAAAGAAATTTTATGAAAAATAAGCGGCTGACTGTGCATCTTCGGAGGCACCTTAAAAAAGTTTGTTTGCGATGAACATCATAACTCGTGACCGGGTTATCAGAAAAAAAATGTATATACATTTTAAAGCTAATGGGTTTTTCGAAGAGCTTTTGAGTTTTTTCCTATTTCTTTGAGCACGTTGAAGTAAACAAAGCGGTTTGTAACTCCGTTTGTTTTACTCGGATTGACTTGAAATTTGTACAGATTATTCTCGACATATTATTGATTCAGAAAAAAACACAAAAAAAATTTATTGGAGGGGTATGGGAGCCTGTCACTGCGAGCGTTGCTGAAAGCGTACAGCATTCTGCACATCACACTGAAGAAATAATAAAAATTGTTGTTTATTTATATTATATATATATCTATTGGGCTGTTTACAGGTTATGGCTCTCAGTGCAGCTCGGGTAGAGCAAATGGTGTACTCTAAATGCTCGCACTTACGTAAATCGCATGGTCTGAGAAAAAAAGGCTTCAATGCAATAGTTTAACAAAGTATGGTTATTATTATAGTCAATTTTAATTAAGAGACCAAAATAATAATATAAAAAAATGAAATAGATGTAACTGATTAATTGATTAACTTATTAATGTTCTTGTAGAAGCGGACTGACATATAGACGGAAAATCCGCCAGTAAAATGATTCTATACGGATTTTTATGTCTGCGGTTAAACTTCCGAAAAGCGCCCACGCCCGATCAGTTTCAAATTTTCAGGATCCATGTATTGTGGGGTCCGATTTCTTGGAAAACAACGGTAAAAAACATTTTTTTTTTTTGTTATTTTATCAATAACACATTTTATGTTTTGTGACTTTTTTGCGTTAAGCTGATAGTTTATGAGAAACGCTGACATCTTTTGCCTTCAAACGGTCATTTTAAAATGAGCAAACAAATTATTGGACCGGGGTACCATCACAAAACTCGTATCGATATTTTTAAAACTATCGCTTCATTGCACATTTCTAAGGTTTTCGCATATTTAAAGTTTGCCACTTGGTAAAATTTTAATTTTCTCAGAAATAGAATCATTTTAAAATGACTGTTAAAAAGCAACATACTTTGGTCGATATCTCGTTAAATATTAGCTGTACTGAAAAATATCACTAAACAAAAAATGCGTATTTCAATTAAACCTTGAACTTCTGTTTGGATGTGTCATATTTTACAAAAAATTTAAAAAAAAACAGAAATAACGGATTTTACCTTTATTTTCCAAGAAATCGGTCGCAGACTTAGACCTATTATTTGTAATCAGGTCCCTCAGATACATGGATCCTGAAAATTTGAAAATGATCCGGCGTTGGGGATTTTCGGAAGAACAGCCTTTAACATATACTTTACATTAGTAATTTTAGCAATCAGTAGTTTTCTGAATTATAGTCGGATTTGTTGGTGCCACCACTACAACAGCTGGTATCTACAGTGGTGCTCATAGAATTAAGCCACTTCCACTACCATAAACTGTTTACTTAATAACTTTTTTGAACATACTTTTCGGCCTGAAGTTTTTACATTTTGCAAAAATGTTTTACTGATCACAGTAAAAAATGACAAGAAGGAATTCGGGAGTACCCAAAAAATTGACTAAATGTCAAAAAAAATATTGCGCTCTGCTCATATACTTATGTCACCTTGAGCTAAAATAGTCAAACTTGTGATTTTTCCGCTAAGTTGTGCTAGTTATTATCTAAAATAAAATATTGAATACTAAACACGTTTTCCTAAACAATTTGACCGCTATGGATAAAAATAAATATACAAATCCGTCCGAAAGAAAGCTAATATGGGAATATTACGAAAAAACACATATAGTCTACGAGTTTGTAAGACTTTACATTTTTCGCGTGGCAAAGTCAGAAATGCCATTGCATTTTATAAGAAACATGGAACCTGGGTAAATGTTCTTTAAAGGACAGTAGACGGAGGTCAAATGGTGGCAGATTATGGCGAGAATGTGTCAGCTCAGACTATAAGAAGACGGCTAAATGAATTTGGATTACATGGACTCATTGCCCAAAGCAACCATTGCTGTCTATTAAAAATGTTAAAAACCGCCTTCAATTCGCCAGAGAGCATATTCAAAAAGGTCCCAATTTTCGGAACATGATTGTTTGGAGTGACGAATCCAAGTTTAATGTCTTTGGGAGTGATGGTAAACCAAATGTACGACATCCGTTAAACATGACCATGAAGACCGTTAAACATGATGGCGCTTCGATTATGAACTGGGGCTGTTTCACCGAATCGGTCGTAGGTGCCCTACTGAAGATAGAAGGCACATTATGAACGGCAAAATGTACAGGGACATCCTTATAAACATTAATCTGGAGAATATGCCGATAATTTGCCACTTGCCTGGATATTTCAACAGGACAACGACCCGAAAAACACCAGCAAGATAGTCAAGTTGTGGCTTAACCAAGAGGCAATCAATGTTGTGCAATGGCCACCGCAGAGCCCCGACTTGAACCCTTTAAAGAACTTGTGGGGAATTCTTAAACAAGACGTTGGCCAAAAAAAACCAACAGTTAAAAACGATTTGTGGAGAATTTTGCAAGAAGAGTGGAAGAAAAGCACACCTCAACAGTGCGCACGTCTTCTGGATTCAATGCCAAAGCGTTGCTCCGCTGTTCTTGGTTATTCTTCTATTAGAACACTGATATATAGAACTAATGTGACACAAAAAATTTGAGCTGTAATATAAATAAACACTTTTCATAATTTTCGTATAAATTCTTCGTTGATGTCTTGTGGCTTAAGTCTATGAGCACCACTGTATATGTTAGAATGGCGCAATTTTTGATTTCTTTCGAATATAAAATCTATTTTGAATAAAAATTACTGAAAACAGAAGCACATGCAGCTTGTCCTGGTCGCAGTACCACAAAGCAGGAAAAAGCTCCCACATTTACGGGATCCTTTCTATTTTTTAGACACTGCAATGGTCTCCGTTGCAAGCCCCTCAAGCAACACAATCAGCTCCAAAAAAACGAAATATCAATAAAAACAAATCCGAATTCTTAATTTATTCTATTTATCGCTGACTTACAAAGCAAATTTTAAAAATTCTGTCACACTACGTTTTATGTAACTTCATATTCTAATTTTGCCCTTCTCGTATTTTTTGGAAATGTACAGTCCCCTGAAAGTTAAAAATTTTAGCAAGTTGCCAGAAATACTCCAAATATTCATCAAAAATACCATAATATAAATGTATTTTTATAGAGCGATGGTGAGCCCAAGCCTTCGATGTTTGCCAATTTGTACAACCATCAATAATATAGATAGTGCAATCGATTATTTTAACAGCCCTATTACTACGTATACAAAACTAAACCTACGTGTAAAAATTAATTCTGATTTTACTTTTTTTCTACTTATGTATTAAGCCGATGATTGTCATAATTAATAATATTATTGAAATTATATAATTATTAATATGCTTATTTACCTAGGACTCTCAACCCGATTCGATATCCATTGAAGTTATCACACGTTTCTTCTGGTATAAAAAATGTTGTATCACATAGATAAATATCTTCATCATCTATTTTCAAGTCCTTAATAACTAGCCTGTACGGATTTTGCTCAACAGTCACTCTATGAAAGAAAAAATTTTAATTTGCAATTAATTGGATTTAATCTTTTCTTACCTTTCTTCAAATTCTTTATTAACACTTGTCACATTATTGTCTCCTAATAGCATTGCAGCAATGCGATCATCGCCCTTAAACCAGTTTAGTGAGTGCAGCTTTCCGCACTTGTCCTCATTAACGGGACATGGTAGGACAACTGATTGGCTTTCTTGTTCACTAATAGTGGTATCTGAAAATACAAAATCAATATCTTTACATGAGAACGCATTAATTGTTATACCCTTTCAAAGGGTATTATAATTTCAGTCAGAAGTTTGCCACGCAGTAAAGGAGACATTTCTGTTTTTTTTTTTAATATTCTTAATATAAAGTAAATGTTAAATATTTCATGCATAAGGTTTAAATTTGTTAGACTGTACTTTCAAAAAGCCCCAACGCCCAAACATTTTCAAATTTAAAGGTCCTGATTACGAATAAATAAGTCAAAGTTTGCGACAAGACCGATTTTTTTTAAATAACGATATGATCCGTTATTTCTGGTTTACGGCAGTTTCTTGCAAAATGTGACCTTCATAAGAAATCTTATATAAACAAAAGTTCAAGGTCTAATTAACATACACATTTTTTGTTTAGTGATTTTTTTCGGCAAAGATTATATTTAACGAGATGTTGACCAAAATATTTTGCTATTAACCCGTCAATTAAAAATGACGGCCTGATCTCGCAACATCAACTAGAAAGGGATGAGCAAACTATCCTAACGTTCATCGATACATTATCGCGTTTGTGGAGGCTATCGAAATATTATCGGAAAGAATGTTATCGATGTGCAACAAAAAAAATATGCAGGCAAAAAAAAAATTTGCCTGCGGCGGTTTTATTTCCATCGTACAAATCTTCCCAATAATTTCTCCCATTCTGCAAAAAAAACATAACAAACAGAAAATAATACCAAAAACTAAACACATTTTCTACTGAATATAAATAATATATAACAAAATAAACAATAATAAAACCATAAGCAATTAAAACCAAAATTAAAATTTCTCCAACTTTTGTTCAAAGATTGATAAAGTTAATTTTTTAGGATTTTTCGAAACAAAAGAAACTGTCGCAGACTTTAACCTATTATTTCGTAAACAGGACACCAAACAATCCTGAAAAATTTAGACTGATCGGACGTCGGGTCTTTTCGAAAGCTTATCCTATAAAATCCCGCGACTGTAGGTCATATCAAAACAATCATAAATATACAAAATAAATGAAAACAAAATATTACCTCGCTGTTTCTTAAAATATTTTTAATATTTTTTTATAGTAGTAATTTAATTATTAATAAATTGCGGTTTAAGCTTAAAATCGGGCGACTTTATCATATAGCTCCCATAAAAAAAAGGGGAAAAGTATATTATGGTGAGTTATTGCAGAATGACGGCCTTTATTTTATTAAAATCGGACAACAATGTCATATAGCTGCCATAATTGCTCCCAAAACAAAAAACTTCACATAAAAAAAAACGGCACAAAAATTTCGGTGGCATTTTTTTTTTGTCTATGGACAGTGGTACTATGGCTACCGAAGACAAAATACTAAAAATACTACTCAAGACATAATTTATTGAGCTATCGACTGTTATCGATATGCAACCGCCAGTCTGTGCTTTGTGTTAATTCAAAAATGGATATAAAAAGTCAAAAGTGCACTACATCTTTTGAAACAGATGGCATTTTATTAATCTTATGCTTTTAAAGTGATGGCGCAGTTAGACAACACCGCGGTCAGAGAGGATTGGGATGTCCTATTCCATACTTTGGACAAAACTGGCAAGATAATAGATAAGTGCACAATTAAATAAATAACAATATTAGTGTCCACAACCTTGAGAACTTATGTTGTAGCAGCAGCAGCAGCAGTCTTTATTGGTTTGAATAGTCAAATATACATATGGACAGTTAAATATTTTGTTTTAGTTTAACCAGTGTGAACGTGAATCGATAACACGTTTCCATTCCAAAAACAATATAATAACCACACTATAAAGTTTGAATTTAACGTTAAAAAGGATGTGTGACCGTGATTTACAACAAAAAATCTCAAGTAGTATCCATTTGGTTGTCTCTGAGCTTCAATGAATTCATCAACGAATGAGGCGAACAATGTAATGTCATACCCGTATAACGAACGATAAAGTTCGGTTTTGACTTTTTAAATTATTTTCTGGATTTAAACCAAAGCAGAGACTCGCGGTCTCGATAGCTCAATTAATATTTTCTTAAGCAGTATTTTAAGTATTTTGTTTTTGGTAGCCTGAGTACCGCGGTTACGGGTATGTCATTATATTGGTCGTTTTCAGCAGCACAACATCATCACAAGCGTTTAGCAGAACAAACTTGATCACTGATTACTGATCCATCAGTGATCATGTTGTTCTGCTGAATACGCCCATTGTTCGCATCATTCATTGACGGGTTCATTGAAAGTTAAAGTTAAATTCAAAAAATTTTTTTTTTGTTTATTATATTGTGTTTATCCCGCCAATTTTAAAGTTTAAGAAGTTACGCCACCTTGGAAACCCGGAATCGATGACCAAATTAATTTTTTTTTTTTGCAAAGAAAGTATACACCTTCAGTGTATACGTTTTAATTAATTAATTAATAATTAGCAATAAGATGCTGTAGTTCTTTTTTATATTTACTTCTTAACCGGTTGTACCCTTTTATTGCCACATCATTTGTTTTAATACCTGGTTTAGGTTAAGAATATGTGAGCCAGAAAGGGTTTTTAACCGAGATAACGCAAGGTATGTTTGTCCATTTGGAAACACACTGTCACCAATATCAACAACTATAGAGGTAATTATTAGCCATTGGCTTTTAGGAATGGTTATTGTTATTAAGTTATTGGAAATTGTTTACGTACAATCAAGATATTTTGATTTAGCTGAATTATTGATTCAGTACACTCAATTTCATATTCTTATTCTTCAAACTGAACAGACCATTTTACAAACGATTTTACAGTGCGGGCGTTAATGATATTGACTTTTTCATGTAGTTTTTTAATAATTCCACTTGCTAGACATCTAAATTTTGAAGTAACATTAAGAAAGGCTCAATTTCTTTTTCTTCTATAATATCCGCTTAAATGGCTGTATCAACCAAATTTCATTTTTTTAAGATTTTCTTAAAATTTATTATCAATTTTTTATTATCAACTTTAAGAAATATTTTTTCTGAGGAAACAACACCATTCCAACGTTTAACTTTGTACATTGTTCCCTTGTTATAAATAAGAATATTGCTTGTTCCGTAAGACTTGTTTCAATTGTATTCCCATCAAATTTAATTTGATAATGATAATCTTTCTCATCTAAAAAGCCTAATCTTCCCTGAGCTAGTGTGTTAAAAAACTCTTGATCTAATTGTTCTCTGCTATTTTGGGTTAGTTCACCATAGGAAAAAAATGAAAGTAAGCTGTTGTGCAAGTGTATTATTCAATTTCCATTCAAAATTATCTGTCATTTATTTAATAAATAGCTGTCGGTATGTTTAAAGAAATGTTGTTGTTTTAACATTTTTAAAAAATCAGTTTTTTTTTAAAGATCTTTATTATACCCCTTTATTATACCCCTTATAATTTCAGTCAGAAGTTTGCAACCCAGTGAAGGCGACTTCTCCGGCCCTTTAAAGTATATATATTCTTGATCAGCAGCACTACCAGAGTCGATCTAGCCATGTTTGCCCGTCCGTTCGTTTAAACACACAGTTCTAAAAGCTCTCTGCATCAATCTTTACCAAATGTTGTCTTCTTGTTGCAGGTAGTATATATGTCGGAACGAGCCGGATCGGACGGCTATAGCACATAGCCAGTTCTGCCAACTTATAATCAGGAAAATAAGCTGTCTTTGACTGGATATGAAGCAAACTTCGACAGGCCGAAGTTCATATACCTTTGCAGCTATTTCAAAAATTAAATATTTTTGAAAACATTAAAATTATGATTTACTTGAGTACATGTTTAAAAACATTGAAGCTATGATGATTTGCAGCTTTATTACTCGATATTTCCAATGGCAGCTATATGATTTCGTTTTCCGATTTTAATTGAATAAAAAGCATAATTCTGAACTGTAAAATCATTAATAAGTCAAAAAGATTTTTCAAAATAGAGTACAAAATAGAAAAATTAAATTTTTTCAAATTATTTTTGTTTTGATATATTTTTATTGTGCCCATGGGAACTTTATGTTATAGTCGTCCGATTTTGAAGAAATTTAAACCGTAATTCTGAAATATTTAACTATTACTATAAGTCGAAGAACAAAAAAAAAAAATAAAAAACAGCAAACTTATAATTGTTCATATGGGAGCTATATGCTTTAGACGTCCGATCCGCCTCGCTCCGACTTATGTACTACCTGCAATAGAAAGACAACTTTTGGAAAAGTTTCATGCAGACTAGTTTGCGTAGAAACGGACGGACATGGGTAGATCGAATCTCCTAGTGATGGTGATCAAGAATATATATACTTTATAGGGTCGGAAACGTCTCCTTCACCGCGTTGCAAACTTCTGACTGAAATTATAATAATCTCTGCAAGGGTATAAAGAGCTGAACATTTTAAGAAAAAATTGAAAAAGAACACTGGAAAATTAAAGAAAAGGACAAAAACAAACTAGAAAAGGCCACAAAATCCCTTTTTTTATACGATATTTTTTATTTGTTACAAAATCTTCATGATATGCTCCAAGTCTTCTGCATTTTCTTCGCAGGTAATTGTATATGTGTATATATAAATCACAAGAAAGGAAGCAAACTTCGGAAAGCCGAAGTTTATATACCCTTGCAGCTATTGCAAGAATTAAATATTTTTTAAAACATTAAAAGTATGATTTACTTGCGTATATGTCTAAAAACATTGGAGCTATGTTGATTTGCAGCTCAATTATTAGATAGTTATTTTATATATTTTTATTATTTCTATGGGAGCTATATGATAGAGTCGTCCGATGTTGATGAAATTTAAACCGTAACTCTGAAATATTTAACCATTACTATATGTCGAAGAACTAAAAAAAAAATTAAAAAAACAAAAAAGTTATCATTTCATTCTTATTTATTTTTTCGATTGTTCCTATGGGAGCTATATGATATGTGTGCATGTGTCTATTGTGAAACTGCTTCTTTTTCATAATTTGAAAAAAAGACTAAAAAAGCCAAACCTATGCTTAAAAAATCCCATACATTAATATAAATAGGTATCCTATATATATCAGTATAGTCATTTGGGCCCATTGCTATTTACTTGGTTCATAAATGATCTTCCTTCTGTCATAACATGTGCTCGAGTATTTATGTACATATTCTGATGATGTTTAATTACGGACCACTGAACCGTATATATTCGGTCAACGATTCGACTATCACATAAAGTCTACTGTTAACAAGGCTATGAGTGTTCTTGAATTTATTATGCGATGGTCAAAAGAATTTGACAGTCCTTGTACAACTAAATTATTATTTACTTCCCTTGTCCGTCCTAGTTTAGAATATTGCAGTTCCGTTTGGTGTCCCCAATATCAAGTACACATTGATCTTATTGAGTCGGTACAAAAAAAATTTCTACTTTTTGCCCTTCGTGGTTTGAACTGGGATCAAAACGTAATGTTACCTTCTTACTATAGTTAATTACTATTGCTTAATTTTGTAAATCGTAGTTTATACCAATTCTATGGAGTCAATATCACCATATTGACTTCATAGAATCGAATATCACCATATAGACTTCATAGAATTGGTAACTTAACTTTTAATGTGCCTTTCTTGTATCCATATAGCTTCTGAATATGATCTTTAAATTAACTTTCATAAGCTCATATTTTCGGTAGACACATTCGGCCTTTGTTATCAGAAACAACGGCCAAAAAAAAAAAACAAAAGTAAAGCCTACTGTAAGACTACAAGCAGAAGAAGTTTCTCACAGGCAACGTTGGTCCCGAAAGGGTTTAAAAAGCTCTAAAAATCACAAAATGATAGTTTTAAAGACTTGAAATGGGTTGAATTTTTATACGCTGAATAGCTCTCAAAAGCGATTTTTAGACAAAAGTGTGTTGTATATTGTCAATATCACGATATTGACTTCATAGAATCGAATATCACCATATAGACTTCATAGAATTGGTACCTTAACTTTTAATGTGCCTTTCTTGTATCCATATAGCTTCTGAATATGATCTTTAAATTAACTTTCATAAGCTCATATTTTCGGTAGACACATTCGGCCTTTGTTATCAGAAACAACGGCCAAAAAAAAAACAAAAGTAAAGCCTACTGTAAGACTACAAGCAAAAGAAGTTTCTCACAGGCAACGTTGGTCCCGAAAGGGTTTAAAAAGCTCTAAAAATCACAAAATGATAGTTTTAAAGACTTGAAATGGGTTGAATTTTTATACGCTGAATAGCTCTCAAAAGCGATTTTTAGAGAAAAGTGTGTTGTATATTACAAGTTTTGTATTCTTAAAAGCTTTAAGGACTCGAAAATACAAAGAAATCGTGCCTTGCGTTTTTGAAAAAGTCGCTAAAAAAGTCTCTAATTTTGGCTATCATATATTGAGGAAACGTAAGTAGCTTTTAAAATTACCTTTTAGCCATATATAGCAAGTATAAGCTTTAGTTGTTTGAAAGTTTTCTTTCTTTTCTGAGTTGCAATATTGCGGCTGCATATACAGTCAACACAGTAGTAGTCTCCTTGCGACCCCTTACCGCTTACCCCTCATCGTCACTCCTGCTTGTGCTGCTGTTATACTTCGGCAAGCTACCCTATATATATACCCTATATACCCTAGCAGCTTTTGCAAAAATGAAATATGGGTTTATGTTTAAAAAAATAAAAGACATGTTTATTTCCAGCTTAATTATTCAATGTGATATCTTTATCCGGTTTAAATAAAATTAAATGCGTAATTCTGAACTATCAAATTATTAATAAATCATAAAGAATTATTTAAAAAAATTAAAAATAGAAAAGTTACATTTTTTTAATTTTTTCCATCCGACTTTGATAAAAATTAAATCTAAAGTGGCGCCATCTGTCGGACAGCATGGTCAACAAAAAGCTAAGAAAATGCAGCATCCCCACCCCCGTTAACAGTTCTGTTGTTCTCTCTCGGCTGCGGCCGATGAGAAGCTGAGCAGAGATAGAGGGGCGTCAGAGATCTAATTACTTTTAAATTAATTGCTCGATTTTGAAAACTTTTGTGTCTACTATATTTTTTAAGCTTTTTTTATGATTTTTATTGCTTGTTTTCATCTTTAAATTTCTTTTTTCTTTATTTTTTATTTAATTGTTTTTTTCAATTTTTTTTATTTGCTTGTATCTTAAATGTTTTTTTTTATATATATGTTTATTTTTATTCTAAATGTTTTTTTTTGTTAAAAATTAGCATTCCTTAGCACAAAAAGGAAAAATAATAATAACTCGAAGTATTAAATTCAAAAAAGAAAGCAAAGAACTCAAACGAAAAAAAACTAAATAACTCGAAATATTAATTAAAAAAAACACAAAAAAAGGTCAAATTTTGTTTATATGTTGAAAACAAGAACATCTCTTAATAATATTATGAACTTCGGTTTATGTTTAAAATCCTTATAAAAACTCACGCCCTGTGACACTAACCACTTGCATTCTATGTGGACAATGTTGCTCTTTGTCAACATGATTCTTAGATCGAGTTGACGAAAAATTAAATTAATTTTGTTCAAATCACTGTGTTCGGCAGTACATGTGGTACGATGCGCACAAGAAACGTGTGTATCGGTCCAACACAGATGTTTTTCAATTCTGCGGCTATATAAACATAGTAGTTTTATTGACTACACAGTAGCCGTATTGAGTAATACACCAATCAAAAGGTAAAGGTAAGGCTAATAAAAAAAGGGAGTGCATGCCAAGACGTAAGGAAAATTGTTTGGTTCGAGAAAAAGAGCTTTGAAAGGGCTTGTGGGCCCGGTTTGGTAAAATACTTTAACTTTGCTTTGTTGAATGGATCCGATGCTCCCGTTACAAAGTTATTCCAAAATTTTTTTTTTGTATATCTCAAAATGAATATTTTAGGGTGTCTGTTTATCAGTTTCCAAATTTTTTAAGGACTTGTGTAAATAATTGTTCTTATGTTGGCCAGGTCGTTAAAAAAAAGTTTGTTTGACGACTAAACTAGTAGAGCTACAGTTAAGTGCTTTATATCGTTAAAAAAAAGGTATTGTCAAAAGGTTATCAAGTTTTAGAACTAATTTATGTTTTAATTTTTTTTTTTTTACATTTTTTTTTTAAATTATTTAAAAAACGGTTTTAACCATTTGTTTTTTTATTTTTTACGTATTTGCGATTTAGGAACTGGTGGACTTTTTAAATGTGCCTGATTTCATTGGCGCACTAGCATGTCAAATTATTATCAAAAAGGATTAAAAAAAAAAATAATTATATGGTAAAGATTTCGATGAAATGTAAACCGTAATTCTGAAATATTTAAACATTACTAAATGTCGAAGAACTAAAAAAATATTAAAAAACAGCAAAGTTATAATTTTTTTAAATTAATTTTTCCGATTGTTCCTATGGGAGTTAAATTTTTAAATTATTTAAAAAACGGTTTTAACCATTTGTTTTTTTTATTTTTTACGTATTTGCGATTCAGGAACTTGTGGTATATATCACGCAGTTTTGAAAGAACCTTTTTGAAAAGTTTTTAAGCAACAAAAACGACAAATTTTTCCATTTCAGAGCAGTTAACGCTGCCTGGCGAGAATTTCCTCCTAACTTTTCCTCGGTAATTTGGGGGTATTACGCGACGTTCGTATATTTATTGGCACTTGTAAATTGTAGCTGCCTAAACCAAACTTATCTAGCGCTCTCCAGAGCAGAGCGGAGACTTGGGAGGAGAGTTGGAGCGTGAGAGCGTAGTGAACAGTATGCATTGCCAATTTGGTTAGGATAATGTTCAGCCACTGAAAACATAGTACGAAATATCAATAAAACAAATCCTAATTTTATTTTTTAGCTGGTTAATAGCCTGATTCAATTGCCGGATTAGTGGACTTTTTAAATGTACCTGATTTCATTGGCGCATTAGCATGTCAAATTATTAATAAGTCAAAAAGGAATTAAAAAAAATAATTATATTGTAAAGTTGTCCGATTTCGATGAAATGTAAACCGTAATTCTGAAATATTTAAACATTACTAAATGTCGAAGAACTAAAAAAATATTAAAAAACAGCAAAGTTATAATTTTTTAAATTAATTTTTCCGATTGTTCCTATGGGAGTTATATGCTGTAGTCGTCCGAACCGGCTCGTTCCGACTTATGTACTACCTGCAATAGAAAGACAACTTTTGGGAAAATTTCATGCAGATAGAAACGGACGGACAGACGGGCATGGCTAGATCGTCTCTCCTTGTGATGCTGATAAATAATATATATATGTATACTTTATAGGGTCGGAAATGTCTCCTTCACTGCGTTGCAAACTTCTGACTTAAAAATTTAATACTCTCTGCAAGGGTATAAAGTCCTGTTTAAAAGCCAAAATAGATCAGAAAAGGACGCACTTATACTTCAGTGTATTATGTGGAGCCAAATTTACTTGATACAAGTATTTATGTTTTTATAATTTCTAAGTAAACTAAAGAAATTTTTGTTGTTTTTGGTTGTTGTAGTTATAAGATAAGTGAAGCAAACGTAACGTTATTTCTTAATTTTGATTTCTGTAAATTGAATAAAGAAGAATTTTTCGTGCAAAGTTGAAATCAACTGGTGTATCATGATTTCTGTAATAATTTTTTAAAGTGCTGGTTTTTTGGTTTTTGCAATAGGAAAGTCATACAGGGTTGACTCATGGTCTTGTTTTTAAGGTTTTTTTATTGTAGGTTTTGAAGCTTTGCAGTAATATGACTGTAATTTCATACAAAATCTTCTGATATCAAGCAAATACACCTCTTGACGAGGTACTAATAAAGTAATGATCGCACGTTCAACTCCAAAAACTTTTGATATCAAATTTGGTGTCAATTATTATTTACTTTAACAAAAAATTAACCTTTAGTTATTTAATTAGTTTCTTATTCGGCACAAAGCTGCACAATGAAATCATTCATGCTGCTTAACAATTCCAAAGCAGTGTACTGGTTACGAATCTAATTAAATAAAAAATAATAATAATCGTAACAAATTCTGGTATCCGAAGTTTTTGGAGTCGAAGGTGCCATCGTCACTTTATTAATAGCTCGTCACGTTGTGTTTTGTTTTGATCATCTTAGCTAGAGTGTTACATGGTTTTATTTAACTAATTAATTTCATGAAGTAAAAATATATTTTATGGCTTGCACCAATCCGAATATAATGCAAATTTCTTTACGCCCCTCCTAAAGTGAAAATTTCTCTTTCCCATGCAACCAACCATGGTATTTTAAGGCCAGTGGCTTAACAAAGGTGGGAAAATGTTGTTTTCTGCAAAAAGAATTCCCAGATGCAGTTCCCATGAACGTGGAGAAAACAAGCCAAAGGAAACTTGAAACAATAACAAGTGTTGGACATATAACAAAACGGAACGCAGAAGTCGAGTACCTGGGCTATTAGATACCCGTTACATAATTACTTCGAAAAGATTAGTTCGATTTTTAATTTTTTTTTTTACGTTGAAAGATATTGATCTAATAACTAAATACCAAACAAAATTTCTGTCTCAAAAGTATTTCGCGATTTTTAGGCGTTACGGTGAACGAACTCGCGCTACCTATGCATCACAAGCACTCACACATGATTAGTCCCAACTCTTTTATGGTTATTAAGACCTCGACACTCGTACGGACAGACAGACGATCATATCTAAAAAAAGACGAGAAGCAAACTTCAGAAAGCCGCAGTTTATTTACCCTTGCAACCATTGCAAAATTAAATAATCTTGAAAACATATTAATTTCGATTTATGCCTATATGTTTAAAAACAATGAATGTAAGATGCTCAATTATTCGATAGTTCCTATGAAAGATGTGTGATATCGTTTTCCGATTTTAAAAAATCTAAAGGAGTAACTCTGAGTATTTAACCATTACTATATCAAAAATAAAAGTAAAACAGAAATGTTACCACTTAAAAAAATTGTTTTTTGTAATTTTGGGAGCTATTTGATATAGTCGTCCAATTTTGATCAATTTTGACGGATATGGCTAAATCGACTCTCCTAGTTTTATATAACACATCCTAATGAACAAGCTAATAACTTTAAGCTCCGTTGGCTAAATTTAATGAAATTTTTACACAAAAATCTATTGGTGTTATTTAAATGTAAAATTTTTATATGTTTTTCATTTTATAATGCTGTCTAGGTGTTTGCCTATTCTAAAAATTACCGCAAATGTTGTGCATAAAATTAAAATTCGCCTTTTTAAAGAAAATAGTTGTGCTTCTTTTGGTCACTAACAAGTTGAAAGGTGCATGGACGAGTGTTTAAGGCTTACATCAATTGCGCTTATGGTCCCGGGTTCAATTCTAAATTGAAGCATGTGTTTTTCAAAAAAGTATCTCGTAAGTACAAATGCTTTCATTTAATAATTATGAAACAAAAAAAAAAACAATTTATAGCACTACAGGATAACTCAAAATACCGGAGGGGGAGGGATAACAATTTTTTATAATTAAATTTATATATATATCAGGAATTAAAATCGATTCAAATATCAGTTTCGGTTACCGGCTACAACGAATGTTCGATTAAGGTTTCGGTAAAAATTGTTTATTTCGGTTGCGGTAACGGTTACCGGTGTTGTACCGGCTTAAATAATTTTTCTGATTTTTTAGCCTAGTACCACTAACAATATAACAAGATATTGGTACAATTAAAATATAAAATTATTATATTTAAAGTATTATTTAAGCAAAAAATGGAGATTTTTATATTTGTTCCATTTACCTTTACAAAAAAAAACTTCTAATATACTTTTTATATGCAGGTATTCAGGCATCAACCGCTTGCAAAACATCGACAAGAACTGATTTAGTTTTAAGTTTTTTCAACCACTGAAGAGCAGTCGGTGTTTTAAGTGACACGACTGCGATATGCCCTGTTCCCATCTCAGTGGACTGATTTCTATTAATTAAAATACATTGTACATATATGTAAAACATTTTACTGATTTGAATTTGTAAACAAAAATAAAATGTATGCTGAAATATTATAAAATAAATAACTTATAATTTTCATATTTTTATTATAACCCAAAAGTAAATACGCCCATATTCATAGGGTACCAAGTTTGAAAAGTAGCAAAAGACAAAATATTCTTGATGCGCCGAAATGAAAAAAACGCACACATGGTCCCGTGTATGAGAATGCATGACGCATACATACAAAGACAAATTCAAGCGGAAGGCAACCTTCTTCAAAATGCGCCTCTGAACGACTGAACTTGTGCAATGAGTGCGCGAGCATAAAATTAACAAGAAAGGAAGCAAACTTCGGCAAGCCGAAGTTTATATACCCTTACAGCTATTGCAAGAATTAAATATTTTTGAAAACATTAAAATTATGATTTACTTGCGTATATGTCTAAAAACATTAAAGCAATGATGATAGTTATTTTATATAATTTTATTATTTCTATTGGAGCTATATGATATAGTCGTCTGATTCTGATGAAATTTTAACCGTAATTCTGAAATATTTATCCATTACTATATCTCGAAGAACTAAAAAAAAATTAATAAAAACAGAAAAGATATAATTTTTTTTCATTTATTTTTATGATTGTTCCTATGGGAGCTATATGCTATAGTCGTCCGATTAAAAACACCAAAGTTATAATTTTTTTTTATTTACTTTTATGATTGTTCCTATGGGAGCTATATGCTATGCTTTCATCCGATTTTGATGAAATTTAAACCGTAATTCTGAAATATTTATCCATTACTATATCTCGAAGAACTAAAAAAAAATTAAAAAACAGAAAAGCTATAATTTTTTTTCATTTATTTTTATGATTGTTCCTATGGGAGCTATATGCTATAGTCGTCCGATTTTGATGAAATTTAAACCGTAATTCTGAAATATTTAACCATTACTATATCTCGAAGAACTAAAAATAAATTAAAAAACAGAAAAGTTATAATTTTTTTTCATTTATTTTTCCGATTGTTCCTATGGGAGCTATATGCTATAGTCCGATCCGGCTCGCTCCGACTTATATACTACCTGCAATAGAAAGACAACTTTTGGGAAAGTTTCATGCAGATAGCTTAAAAACTGAGAGACTAGTTTGCATATAAACGGACGGACAGACGGACGGACAGACAGACAGACGGACGGACAGACGGACATGGCTAGATCGACTCTACTAGTGATGCTGATCAAGAATATATATACTTTATAGGGTCGGAAACGACTCCTTCATTGCGTTGCAAACTTCTGACTGAAATTGTAACCTCTGCAAGGGTATAAAAATAAGAATGCCTGCTGCTAAGAGCCCGTGGGGCCTCCCGCAATCAAATTTTTGTGTCCAAATTAGTTGTATATAATGACCAGTCTATATTCTGTATGGTTTTGACGTTTTCAGCTGAGTTAAATATGTGCTCAAAAATAGAACGTAACTTTTAACTACAAAATGTTCCTAATGTTCTTGAATCAAGTTTAATTGGTTCAAAAATGTTCACAAAATAAAAACGCGATTCTTAAACGGCGGACTTACACAAAAAAATTGGATTTTTTCAACTCATGGATTCTTGGTAAAGGCAGGTGGTGGAATTGCCCTAGTGGCGAAATAGCCCCACTCTCAAGGCTTACAAAAAAAACACCAATTCAATATCAGGTTAAACCCCTTTTTTTACTAATTCAATACCAACATGTTCTCAAACTAAACCACTTTACTTACTAATTCAATACTAAAATGTTCTTTAAATAAAAATTTTCGTGCTTACACTTTTCATCAAGGCCACACACTCAGTCCAGCGCTTCTCAACTTTTCAATGCCTTTTTTTGTAGAGTGATGAATTTTACCTCTCAAAAAATTTCTCAGTATCGGTAATCACATCCTTATTCGACTGATATTTCTTGCTTTGGAGGTACTTTTTGAACCAGGGAGCCAGATCTTGTCATCCATGGTTACGTAACGGCGGAAGCTTCGATGCGTTGTTGCTTCTGTTCCGCTGTGAGCAATCTCGGCACCCACTTTGAGCAGAGCTTTCTCATATCCAAATGTTATTGTAAAATTGTTAACACACTGCCTTCTGATATCTTTGATGAACAGCTATCTTTTTAATTCCAGTTTACGATCGGCCAACAACATTTTTCTGATTTTTACGACATTTTTTGCTGGACTGCGTTCAGCGTCTTTGGTGCCCACACGACCACAATTAAACCAAAGACTATAACGCTAAGATTAGTAACGCTTCTTTCATGCATGCTTTGCAAGCGAAAAAGAATGTCAGAAGCTATAAAGAAGCATTTATTATGCATTCTAAAGAGATTTTGAGAAATCATCCCTTCCACTACAATGCATAAAAAAGCCTTCTTTTGCAATGTAAAAAAAAAACTGAAACCCGAACGATGCCGATCGTCCGATATTTTTGAGATCGTGTTTTTCACCGAAAACCTCGCTTTCGAAAGAACGCAAAAAGAAGTCTTGTTTCGGAATGGACAAAAAAATGAGAAACAAATTTAATCTATTTTTCTTAATGAACAGCAGCGGCGTAAATATATTAACTTTTTATCTTTAAAAACAATATCTGAACGCTTTGTTATGTTTGGGGTATATGACTTGTTAAACTTTTCCTAAAATTAATTCTGTAAAAAAAATTAATATTTAATTTTATTAATAATAATATTTAATATATTTTATATTGTATTAGAAAATTATTAATTTGAATCAGTTTTTTATATATTTTAATTTTAGGTAATAATATATACACGATTACATTATTTTTTTTCAAAGCGTGATTTTGTTTTAAATTATTATTTTACATTGCCGGCGCTATAGTTTCCTCCGCCACTGTATTCACAAGGAGTAACCGAACAAAACGGTACTCTAAAAAGCAAACGACAAGAAAAAAAGGGAAAATGCAAGAATGCGCGCGGTCTTTTTCGTTTCTTTTGCATTTCTCGCCACTTGCATTTTGATTTTCATTTGAAATAGCTGGTGCCTCTGTGATTTGTGAAATAATTATATTCTTTGCGGTTTTAATTTTCAAGTAAGTATAGTGTTGATATAAACAAATTAAATAGGAGTTCCAATACTGTTAATAAAATAACATGAACCAAACACTGGATTAATTAAAACAATAAGTGATGTGTATCTGTGCCAAAAAAATATTAAATTTATAAACACTTATTAACAGTCTTAAAAACAGTGTACGGTCAAAACAAATGTAAACATATTGTTCCTAAAACTGTGTGTGGCTGTTAATCAAACAAATAAAAATAATTATATTTTTGATGCGTTTTAAATATTATTTTCGTTTAATTCCAGAAAAACTATTTCAAAACAAAAGGTAATTTATATATATTTCATAAATTTAAGTTTTTTTTTTTGTGAACTCGTTTCGTTTATTTGTGTGCTCTCTTTTTTCTCTCTTCCTTTTACTTCTACCTAGGGTGGACTTACATCTAAATACGAGTAGTGTATTTTAAGAACACAAATTAAGTGAACAAAAATGTAAGAAAAATAAACATAAATTTAAATAATTAGACATTACATAATTAAAATATTTAATAATTTAATTGAAAAAAGATATTTTACAAAATAAACACATATGATACCTATGAATCTCCTTGAAAAATTATTAGAATGGTACCATAATAATAATGTTACTAGAGATCAACTTGATGCACTTTTAAAAATGTTTGAATTCGGAAAATCAAGATCTTCAGTAGGATATTAAGTCCAAGTTTGATAATGGAGCTTAATTATGACGGTACTAGGGACAGGGAAGGTTTTGCGCCCTACATTCATTTAAATGAAACATTATTCGGTAAGTGTTTTACAAACTTACAATCGTATTTTAATAAAATTACATATTTCCTTCTCATCATTATATTTTATATTATATTTTCTCATTATTATATTTTCAGAGTCACAAAGAAGAGACGGTTACCGCTTCACAGACCATATTAAAGACCTTCGACTGGCCTTTACTAGGGCCAAAAATAAAACTTATAAGGCTAAAAGTATGGCCAAAAAGATGAGAGAGGACGAAAACGGCCAGGAGTAATACAATAGTTTTAAGCATGTTTATATTAAAAAAAAATTAAATAAATAAAAATTGGAATTGAAAAAAGAACGGTTCCCAATAGCTTTTTTGGGAACGATAATATTTGCATTCTTGGGTAAGACTATTAGAAGGCATGTTTTGGAATCATTCTAAATGTGTTATTGTGGAAGGAATCAATATTAATTCTGTAGATGTGTTACACAATGCTTGCTTTGGAAGCTATCCAGGAAGGTTGCCGAGGAACGTTTCTAAGTTCATTCTAACAGTGCGCTGTAGAATGCTTCCTTCGTAAAGTACAAATGGAAGGGAAACCCGAGCGTTTCCGAAGTTGAAACTACCTTCCAATGGAACGCATTAAGACTCGTTCTTAGATCGGTTCTAAAAAAAGGCTTGCTTTTTGTCCCGTCTCGAACAAAAAGGAAAGGGAGCTTTCAGGGATCTGGAATGCGTTTTTCGCATGCAAAGGAAGCGTAAAAGAACGCATCCTGGAAGCGTGTTTTTTCCGACTGGCGCAGATCAAAAAATGTCTCTATTCAGCTGAATTTTTGTGAAGCCAAACACAAAACAAACTTCATACGTATATGCGCTTTACACATATCGTTATATTTTTAGAAATTCTTGAAGATGGCCTGGAATTTTTCATCAAACGTAAAATTGCTTTTGGATAACAATTTTTGTCAATTCGATTTAAGAATCATGTTCACAAAGAGGAACAAAACTGAATGCAATAATTCAATTTGTATCTTTTATTTTTTTTTACTTTTTTAGATGATTTTTTTAATTATGTTTAATAATATACATTTAACTTTTAAATATTTCTTTCGCATACAGTATTATAGGTGCACGGGTTTTTGGCAAACTGACTTTAGTAAATAATGCTATTTATGTAGCTTAAGTTAAAGTTTATTAAAATAATAAATTTTGCATTACCTTTTTATTATATTTTCTTTGTTTGCTTTTTTGTGATAGTTTTTATAAGAGATGTTCTTGTTTTTAATATTTAAGCGAAATTTGACTATTTTTTTTTTTTAGTGCTTTGAGTTATTATTATTTTTCTTTTTGGTGCTAGGGAATGCTAATTTGTAACCCAAAAAATTTAATAGTAACTATAAATAAAAAAAAACATTAAAATAAAGAAACTTAAAAACAAAATCAAACAAACAAAAATCATAAAAATAAAAGCATACAAAACAATGCATACAACCAGATAAAATGTATAAAACCAAATAAAAATTCACAAAGGCAAACAAAATTAAAAAAAAAAACAAACAAAAATCCACGCTGAAAACAACCATTCAGTTGTATGAGCGTTACGCATCTTAGTGTATTATAGAGTCCTTATTTAAACTCATTTTACCATTCTTTGATGGTTGGCAATCCTGATCATAAAGATTTCAGTAATGTTTCTCAAGCCAAACTTTCGCTTCTGCCGTATTTTTTCCACCAAATAACAGTGTTTAATTCGGTCATGGAATCCTTTTCTTCCATATCGAAGAAAACCTTTAAGGCTGTTTCACATTAGCGTTTTTAATTTAGAAACACGTGGTCACAGAGTTGTGAAATTTTTACACAGAGCTGATAACCGATAAATTCGATAAGAAATATCTATTTTTTTCACTACCGCCTCTAAATGTCAGGCCGGAGACTTATTATGCAAGGTGATATTAACTAGGGTTGTCGGAAGTTTATTAAATATCGTATCGATGATAAATGCTTTCTTAAAAATTATTATTTTGATATTTGAAAATATCGTCAAAAATATTAATTTATCGACTATTTTTGATATTTTTTTAATGTTACGCAAAATTTTAATAAAGGATACCTGTTGCTGAACATTTGTGTCCCTTATAAGCCTAAAAATACGCAAGTGGTCATAGTATTATGGAATTCGTTGGTAAAAACTCGTGTTATTAAATAAAAAAACAACATAATATTTATTAAAAATAATGAAACTTAACGATTTCTTTTAATATATAGCCCTTGAGATTCCACAACTTTTTATAAAAAAATACTTGGGATATGGGAATGTTATTAACCAACAAGTCGGCAAAATTTCTCAGTTCAGAGAAGCTAACGCTGCCTTGGCAGGAATTTTCCCCTAAAAGTATGCAAAGCCAATTAGGTGCGGAGAATTTTATAAAAAAAAAGTTATTCAAGTTAAAAGAAGATTGTAATCACTAAATATTTTTAACATAATTACTTTTTGAAATAAAATTTAAAGTTTTTCCACCAAATAACAGTGCTTAATTCGGTCATGGAATCCTTTTTTTCCATATCGAAGAAAACCTTTAAGGCTGTTTCACATTAGCGTTTTTAATTTAGAAACACGTGGTCAGAGAGTTGTGAAATTTTTACACAGAGCTGATAACCGATAAATTCGATAAGAAATATCTATTTTTTTCACTACCGCCTCTAAATGTCAGGCCGGAGACTTATTATGCGAGGTGATATTAACTAGGGTTGTCGGAAGTTTATTAAATATCGTATCGATGATAAATGCTTTCTTAAAAATTATTATTTTGATATTTGAAAATATCGTCAAAAATATTAATTTATCGACTATTTTTGATATTTTTTTAATGTTACGCAAAATTTTAATAAAGGATACCTGTTGCTGAACATTTGTGTCCCTTATAAGCCTAAAAATACGCAAGTGGTCATAGTATTATGGAATTCGTTGGTAAAAACTCGTGTTATTAAATAAAAAAACAATATCATATTTATTAAAAATAATGAAACTTAACGATTTCTTTTAATATATAGCCCTTGAGATTCCACAACTTTTTATAAAAAATACTTGGGATATGGGAATGTTATTAACCAACAAGTCGGCAAAATTTCTCAGTTCAGAGAAGCTAATGCTGCCTTGGCAGGAATTTTCCCCTAAAAGTATGCAAAGCCAATTAGGTGCGGAGAATTTTATAAAAAAAAAGTTATTCAAGTTAAAAGAAGATTATAATCACTAAATATTTTTAACATAATTACTTTTTGAAATAAAATTTAAAGTTTTTGTTATCTTAAGCGAAATTATTTTATGTCAAAAACTATGCAAAAAAGTGAACAAGATATGCAAATATCTTAAAAACGACAACTTACTCGTTAAAAACACAGGAACACAAAATGAAACTTTTTAAATTCCGACGAACCAATTGTACTTTTCCATAATAATTGGGTCTTCTGAGTTAAAGTCCCATACAAACTTATGTTCCATCAGCTAAAGTAAGTGTATTATAGATTCTTTGTCCTTACTTTGTCAACCAATTGCAAAATAAAATAATGGAAAATTTATTGGATGTGGCTACACCCAAAATAAGAATTGTCATAGAAACTGAACTACTGAATTTTAAACTATTGGGTATAAAAAATTTCTTAATAATATGAGTATTAATTTAATAAGTTTGAAAGTATTAAAATAAAACGTTCGAGGATATCAATTCTCAACTCACGAGTATAACATTTAAACTCAATCGGAGTATTTATACCGATTCTCCCAGTTTACTTTTCAAACTCTTTTAAATAAATTACATACCATGTAAAGGGTATGTAGCTTACATATTAATGTAGCTTACATATTAAAACTTCGGCTTGCCGAAGTTCATATACCCTTGCAGCTATTGCAAAAATTAAATATTCTTGAAAACATTAAAATTATGATTTACTTGCTTAGAAAAATTTAAGCAATGATGATTTGCTTCTTAATTATTCGATAGTTCCTAATGCACCTATACGATATCGTTTTACTATTTTAATAAAACTAAAAACGTAACTCTGAACTGTCAAATTATTAATAAATCAAAAAGAATTTAAAACAAGAAAGGAAGCAAACTTCGACAATCTGAAGTTTATATACCCTTGCAGCTATTGCAAAAATTATATATTCGTGAAAACATTAAAATTATCAATTACTTGCGTATATGTTTAAAAACATTGAAGATATGAAGATTTGCAGCTTAATTATTCGAAAGTTCCTATGGCAATTACATTATATAGTTTTCCGATTTTAATATAATTGAAAGCGTAATTCGAAACTGTCAAATTATAAATAGGTCAAAAAGAATTTTTAAAAAAAATTACAAAATAGAAAAGTAACATTACAAAAATTTTTTTTTTTATTTTTTCCATGGGAGCTATATGATATAATCGTCCGATTTTGATGAAATTTAAGCCGTTATTCTTAAATATTTAACCATTACTATATGTCGAAGAAACTAACAAAAAATTAAAAAAACAGCAAAGTTATAATTTTTATACCCTTTCAGAGGGTATTATAATTTCAGTCAGAATTTTGCAACGCAGTGAAGAAGACATTTCCGACCCTATAAAGTATATATATTCTTGATCAGCATCACTAGGCGAGTCGATCTAGCCATGTCCGTCTGTCCATCTGTACGTCTGTCCGTCCGTTTCTACGCAAACTAGTCTCTCAGTTTTAAAGCTATCTGCATGAACCATTACTATTTGTCGAAGCTATAAAAAAACAATTAAAAACAAGAAAGAAAGCAAACTTCGGCAAGCCGAAGTTCATATACCCTTGCAGCTATTGCAAGAATTAATACTTTTGAAAACATTAAAATTACGATTTGCGTATAGGTTGAAAAACATTAGATAATTATTTTATATATTTTTATTATTTCTATGGGAGCTATGTGATATAGTCGTCCGATTATGATGAAATTAATACCGTAATTCTGAAATAATGAAAAAAAAATGAAAAACAGCAAAGTTATAATTTTTTTTTATTTATTTTTCCGATTGTTTCTATGGGAGCGATATGCTATAGTCGTCCGATCCGGCTCGTTCCGACTTATATACTACCTGCAATAGAAAGACAACTTTTGGGAAAGTTTCATGCAGATAGCTTTAAAACTGAGAGACAAGTTTGCGTAGAAACGGACGGACATGGCTAGATCGACTTTCCTAGTGATGCTGATCAAAAAAAATATATACTTTATATGGTCGGAGAGGTCTTCTTCTGTCGACTTCTGACAGAAATTATAATACCCTCTGCAAGAGTATGAAAATTACAAACTAGAAAATTTACATTTTTGAAAATTTAATTTTTTGTAATATTTGTATTGTTTCCATGGGAGCTGTATGTTATAGTCGTCCGATGAAATTTAAACCGTAATTCAGAAATATTTAACCATTACTATATATCGAAAAACTAACAAAAAAATTAAAAAACACCAAAGTTATAATTTTTTTTATTTATTTTTATGATTGTTCCTATGGGAGCCTTATGCTATAGTCGTCCGATCCGGCTCGTTCCGACTTATATACTACCTGCAACAGAAAGACAACTTTTGGGAAAGCTTTATGCAGATAGCTTTAAACTTGAGAGACTAGTTTGCATAGAAACGGACGGACAGACGGACATGACTAGATCGACTCTCCTAGTAATGCTGATCAAGAATATATGTGAGCGAAATTATAATACCCTCTGCAAGGGTATAAAAAACGGTAGACAGTAAACGGTGCTAATGTGAATTGGCTATTACTACCCCCTCTATATTAATTGGAACTTACCAACTTGAGCACTGACGCGTCCAATAAGAGACAAACATAGCAAAAGCACCAGTGAAATTGTTTCGGGAGCCCTCAATGTCTCTCGTTTCGGTTTGGGTGTAAGTATACCCTTTCCTGAACGTCTCGCCAACATATTTTTAGCCTTACAAACTATAGGGTTAGCTTGTCGCTCGCAGCTTGTCCAAAATGGTGTTTAAGAGTTTTAACGGCTTTGATTTGTTTGATTAGTTCGATTTAACTCATTCAATGTTCATGAGTTCGTTAGAACTGTGTCTCCTCTTAAGCCATGAGAAATTTCGCATTTGCTGAAAGAAATAAAATAATTAAACTAAAAATTAGACTTATTTGTAAAACGGCTTTGCCATATCCCAAGAATAGAAACTCACATAATGAACAATACAAAAAATATGAAACAAATATTTTGTAGAAATCGAATGTTAAAATATATATTTTTTAACACCTTCTATATGGGAATTTGAGGCGGTAAGAATGGTCCTTGCCGCAAAGAAAGACAAAGAAAAAACTTTCAAAGTCTGCAAGTCTTCCAAAGTCTTGCCGCTTTTTCCGAAACCCATAACCACAAAAAAAGGAAACAAACTTCAGCAAGCCGAAGTTTATATACCCTTGCACCTATTGCACAAATTAAATATTTATTTAGAGCACCTAAATTTCGAATTATGTGGGTATAAGATTTTAACCTCAGGTATTAAACAAATTTTAAGTTCAAAAGAATTTAAAAAAAAATTGAAAATTAGAGAAGTTATAATTTTTTTTTTCATTTACTTTAGTATTCCGCTTTTATATTTTTTTTCTTTTTTTTCCCGATGGTTTCTATGGGAGCTACATGTTATAGTCGTCCGATCTGGCTCGTTCCGACATATGTACTACCTGCAATTAGAAGACAACTTTTGGAAAAGTTTTATGCAGATAGCTTTAAAACTAAGAGCATAAAAACGAACGGACGGACAGACGGACGGACGGACAGACGAGTTGAGAGACGAACGGACATGGGGTCGGAAATGCATCCTTTACTACGTTACAAAAATAATTAATAAATAATAAAACCAAACTGGGAAGCAAACATTGGCAAGCCCAAGTTTTCATACATGTTCTTTAAAACATCTAAATTTCGATTTAAATGCGTATATGTTATAAAAATTGAAGCAATCATGATATGCAGCTCATTTATTCGATCGTTCCCATGACAGCTTTATTACATATATTTCCAATTTTACTAAAATTAAAACCCTATTTCTTAAATAATAAGCCATTATTATAGATTGAAGTATATTCAAATCAATTGAATAACAGCGAAGTAGTAATTTCTTCATATTCCCTTTTGTTGGAGCTTTACAATATTCTCGTCCAATTTTAATGAAACTAAAACCGTTTTTCTTAAATATTCAGGCCTGTTTCGGGATTCCCTCGCCAGTGAACTTGATAACATTTGCGAATTTGCGTTTTCCCAAACAAAATCAGCTGACTGGCAGCTGTCCCCTATGTTGTCAGAGTTTTGCTGCCTCAGGGCTGATGAAAAAGGTCCCAATGAAACACGTTTCGCAAAAATAGAACATTAAATAAAGCGGTAATAAGAACAAAAATACTTTTAAATTTAACATTGGTTATATAACTATCTTATCATATTTAAATGGACACAAAAAAGCGTTCTTAAAATAAGTCCCAAAAAATACTGTTTTTTTCGTACCATGACAGTCCTTGCAGCCTCCTCTTAAATTTGTTCGGGAACTACAAGTAGAACAGAGGCGGCGGAGTTGCTGAAAGGCAAAATAATTTTTTAAAAGTCAAACATGTTATTATTAACCAATTTTATTAAGCAGTATTGTTCTTAAAATATCAAAGAATAAGGTAAAAATATCATCTGCACTTTAACTTATCGCAAAGTATATTAATCAATTTAATCCGCCAGCCAATTGCTTGTCGGAAAGATTACGTGAGATTTTTTCGGAATTAACAGAGAATTAACAGAGGGTATTTGGATTCCGTGTGAATCTTTCGGAAGTGAAACTGGAACAGGTCTGGGAAATTTGAATCAGTGTGAAACTTTATTGTTATTATTAACCTATTTATTATGCAGTTTGTGTTCGAAAAATATCAAAGAATACCAGTCTCTGATCAGCATTCGTTTCGAGCAGACGCGTTTTCTATTTCGTAATGACTCCATTTACTTGCTCTGAGAGCAGTGTTGTCAATACGCCTGCGCAGCTTCGCGGTTTTAAGGGGGTTTGATGTTCATCGCTGCGTCATCGCACTTTCCACACTTCGTGTGTTAATTTGCAATACAATTGCTAACCAACATGCCGAATCTATTATGGCAATGTTATAGCTGCGTAGTAAGCAATGATTCGCACTCAAAAACAGACATCTTAGAGGAACTTCGTGAACTTAAAGCCTTTACTTGCATTTAAATGCAAAGTAAACGTTAAAACCAACCAGCAGAAGAAGGCAAAAGTGATTAACAAACCTTCAGCTTCATCAACTTCCCATCATACCACTGAGGTCTTTAAGGTTGTCCCCAAGAAAAATTAAAAGAATCGTAACCACAGGAAGCGTATTATTGGTTCAGTGCACAGTTGTGATCAACTTGAATTCCCAGCAAGAGATTTAGCATATTGGATAATTCGCTGTAACCACAAAGCCAGAGGCACTGTGTAAGCTTGTTACTGGCAAGTAAAAGTAAGTTCTGACAGCATGTCATGACATTCCTTAACAAAAAGAGATGTAGATCTAAGCATTACCAGACTGCTTTACCGGTGAATTCTGGCCACAATCAGTTAAGGTTAGCCGATTCATTCACAGGGATAGACAGCACTTGGAGTCTACAGTTGTGGACATATTGGGTGGAGAACCATTACGTGCATGTACCCCTACCAAGGCTTCCATCAAAAAAACCCCCAATAATCGACGTCGCTGGCACTGACGTCATTAGCGGTTCACTTTCGTGCATCATTTATAACTGCAGTTCTCAACTTCATCACCAACGACAAATGCATTAGCTGGTGCTTACACCCGCAGCTGTATTCGCAACAATAACAATATTAGATGATCTCTTCGGTTTCCTTGTGCACCTCTGTACTTGGAATGGGTCCGCTCTCATACGGCGCTCTCCTCGGAGTTTCGCTCTCCCATTTGCCGTTTTGTGTGCATATGATAGATATGATATTTTCGCGGAACATTGCATTCAAGCTTGAGCTATTGAGCTACTGACTTCGCCTAGGCATTTGACAAGGTTTCTCACTCTGCCTTCCAAGTAAAACTTTCCAAGCTTTGGTATTCATTCTTCTTTTGTAAATTGGATCTCAAATTATTTGGCAAACCGATTTTATTATGTTGAAGTCAGCTGGCTTGTATCTAACTCCTATGAAGCAACCTCTCGTCATCCTCAAGTACTCTTGGTCCTTTGCTCTTGGTTATTTTCATTAATGATGCGGATGACCTTAAAATTTACAAGCCAGTGAATTCCATTAATGACAATCATTTGCTACAATCTGACTTGATCAAAATCAGTTTATTGTGTATACTGAACAATTTGCCTCTCAACCTAAATAAATGTTATGTTGTTCGCTATAGTAAACGTATCTTAGTTAATATTTCAACATATGTATGTTATAAATAACCAATCACTCTCTACACTTATTGAGATTATGGATCCTCTTTGTTTATTAATCATATAAGCCTTATGTATATGTACTGCCGAAAGCATATGCAATGTTCGGATTTGTCAAAAGAAACTCTGTACTGTTTGTACTGGAATATGCTTCCTTTATGTACATATTAATTTGCTCGCTTACTTTAGCCAATGTTGCCTACTGCATACCTGCAGTCTAGTAGATAGACGTTCAATAGCGAGCTTGCTCTTTCTCAATATTATAATAAAAGGTAAAATGATAATCCCTTTCTATTAAAATCAATTAAATTTAACGTTCCAGCCAGTAATCTCCGTACCCTCATCCCATTTAACGAAAGTGCTGCGAGAACCAATTATGCGCGGAATGAGCCAATTTTAAGAGCTTTGAGACTGTTTAACTCCTTGTCAGCGCGTATTCGATTGGATTGGGGATCTAAAAACGATGTGCTTATGCAATTGCATAAGAAATTATTTTTAAATAATATCTATTTTTATAGTTAAGTTATTCCATAAGACAGATGAGGATTTAATCCTTCGGCGAATAAATAAATTAATAAGTGAGACGTGTTTTTTTGGGACCTTTTTCAACGCCTTTGGCAACTCTGGTTCCCAACACTACTTGTGAAAGGTTCACAACATTGTTGCGTAATAGATTTAGTAAATTAAAATTTAGTAACATATTTGACTTTTTAAAAATTATTTTGTGATGGCACCTCAGAATCGCTTCGATTCTAACCTACTCGAGTTTTGCAAATCCGCCGCCTCTGTTCTAGTTTCCAAACGAATTTGATAGTAACAAAGCAAGGGTTGTCATAGTACGAAAAACAAATTTTTTCTTGGGACTTATTTTTAGCAAGCACTTTTCGGTTTGTTTTTATATGGTTAAATTACCTAAGTTTACTTTAAAAAGTGTTTTTGTTCTTATTACCCCTTAATTTAATGTACTTAATGTGCAAAGCGTGTTGTGTTGGGATCTTTTTATCGTCTTTGGCAACTTTTGTCCCAAACACTACTTCTAAAATGTTTGCAACACTGGTGCCAAGCAGCTGATTCACGCACAAAATTTAAAATACAAAATGTACAACCCGGTTGCCAGGAAACGAAGGACTGCCGCAAGCTGGATATCATGGGCAATCCAGGGATGCCCTAAGTCGGGTCAATAAGGAAAAGAAATAGATCTTTGTCAAGATTGCAAAAGTCTGCAAAATTTCAGTTGTTAAAGTAATTTCGAAATATTAGTTACTCACTGGCGATCTGACAAATAAAAAATGTTAGCATTGCATCTTAAATTTCGGTTATTGCGTTTAATGTCAAACAGTTGTTGTCTTCTACTTGTTATTTGCCAAAAGTTGCTAAAATCAAACAAACAACGTTTGAATTATTTCGGGCAATACAGCAGATTTCCACACGAGTTGTTCAACACTTTTGTTGGTCAGCTTCCATCACTGCCATTAAATTAAGTAGAATTTGTTATTTTTGGCTACCAATGATGCATAAAGATTAGGAACTGCAGCGGCCAAATGTTGATCAGAGATTGGCCTGGAAAACTTAGGCAAATCATAGGCTTTTGTTAAGAGCAGTA
Source organism: Drosophila gunungcola (assembly GCF_025200985.1). Taxonomy (NCBI): domain Eukaryota; kingdom Metazoa; phylum Arthropoda; class Insecta; order Diptera; family Drosophilidae; genus Drosophila; species Drosophila gunungcola. Next base: position 420,837 of record NW_026453183.1, read on the forward strand.
GCGGCAGTCAGCTGTTTTATTTCCCTAGTCCTTTAGTTTTAAAACTATCTGCATAAATCTTTCCCAAAAATATTATTTCTCTTGCAGGTAGTTTAGAAGTGGAAAAAAAAGGCTACTGATTATGTTCAAACCAAAACTTTTCATATAAAAATACCTCTTAGTAAAGTAAAAAGGTCGTGACGATCGCAACTTCAACATACTCAATTTCTGATATCAAATTTGGTAACGACTAAATAAATACACTTTTTAAATTTTCCTAATCGGAACGATGAGATAAAAATGGCCTGTGTATGCAAAATACCTGGTTGAAACGGTCAGAATGTAAACATTTTAAACTTTTTCTTTACATTTTTGAAACGTCTTGGTATGCACAACATATTCTATTAAGAATATCTTCCGATTACTAACTCGTTACTATCGTACCAACACAGCAAACGTAGTCTCCTATGCACACATTCTTGATGTGCATCGTCACTTAATTAGATAAATAAATATAAGTTTTGCACTCGTAGCGATAAAAAAAAAATGAAGAACATAATAATATTTAAGAGCTCATCACCTGAGGAAAAAAATCTAACAAAAACTAAATTGGAATAATGTTCAGTGCTGTATCGGAATGCATCTTTTACTGTTCATGTCTTCATTTTATATCCGTTACCAGTTACAGGTAGAAGGAATCGTTTTCGACCCTATAAAGAATGTGTATGCTTTCATGATCAAAACTAATTGCCGAGTCGATCTAGCCATTTGCGTCAGATCTCGAAAACTATCAAAGCAAGACATTTGTGATTTGAAATGCAGATACTAATAATTCTTACCCAGCGCAAGTTTTTTCAAACCGAGCTACGCCCACTCTAACGTCCACAAATGCCAAAAGTCACGTCACTCTGAGAGATGTTAGACCTTAGTTATTAGACTCTGTGTGTTTCGGGCTTTTTTGTCGTTAGACACAAGAAATTTTTTTAAATCGAGCTATTATGTTAGAAGTTATAGGGCTATTAAGTCATCTGCCGCCGCTCTGTCGCTGTTCGTATACTTTTCTCATTACTAGTAATGCAGACTGTATACGCCCTGCATTACAAGGCGGCCATGTCTATGGCAAAGTAATCCAGGTTGTAATCCATTCTCTCCTGATTACTGGAGGTGAAAAATGCATTCGTAATCGATTTCGTAATGGCAATTTTTGCCGCTGGATGGCGTTCTCTCTTGATTTTTAATGAAAAAAGATAATATTGAAAATGACCAAAAATTTCTCCTGAATTGCGATTAAAATCTGAACAATACACTTTGTTTTTCTGTGTTTTGTATTCCTAAGTGTTGGAAATTCGTGTCTATACCGACCAGCCTGGACGTCATGTCCAATTTGCGCACAAGCATTTGTCTTTGGTGACCGACTGTTATTGCCTGGGCTGTTGCATGTGTTCATGAAATAAATTTTCGCTGTGGTTACCAAACCGTAAATTAAAATGTGCACACCAAAAAGAAAGTCAAGTTAAAACATTCTCTCTTATACTACAAACATTTTTTCTTATTTTAAAGTTATTTTCTTAAAGTACAGCCAACGAAATTTAGAGGAATGAATTCGATTGAATTTCAGCAAAATATTAAATTTGTTTACATTCAAAAAAAATCTCTGAGATTAATATTTGGCTTAAATAAATAACATACATTTTTTGGGATCAATTTAATCCTAAATGATTGACAGGTTTATTGTGACACGGATAATCGCTTGTTTCGATGTTCAAACTTCGAGTCAGCTATCGATCTATAAATTTAAATAAGGTGGGTTCATTGTTTATAATATTATAGCATATATTAATAATATATTATAAAAACAAGAAAGGAAGCAAACTTCGGAAGCCGAAGTTTATATAACCTTGCAGCTATTGCAAGAATTAAATATTTTTGAAAACATTAAAATTATGATTTACTTGCGTATATGTCTAAAAACATTGAAGCAATGATGATTTGCAGCTCAATTATTAGATAGTTATTTTATATAATTTTATTATTTTTATGGGAGCTATATGATATAGACGTCCGATTTTGATGAAATTAAAACCGTAATTCTGAAATATTTAACCATTACTATATGTCGAAGAACTTATAGAAAAATTTAAAAACATCAAAGTTATAATTTTTTTTTTCCTATGGGAGCTATATGCTATAGTCGTCTGATTTTGATGAAATTTAAACCGTAATTCTAAAATATTTAACCATTACTATATCTTGAAGAACTAAAAAAAAAATTAAAAAACAGAAAAGTTATAATTTTTTTTTTTTTTTATTTTTCCGATTGTTCCTATGGGAGCTATATGCTATATTCGTCCGATCCGGCTCGTTCCGACTTGTATACTACCTGCAATAGAAAGACAACTTTTGGGAAAGTTTCATGCAGATAGCTTTAAAACTGAGAGACTAGTTTGCGTAGAAATGGACGGACAAACGGACAGACGGACGGACAAACGGACATGGCTAGATCGACTCGCCTAGTGATGCTGATCAAGAATATATATACTTTATAGGGTCGGAGAAGTCTCCTTCACTGCGTTGCAAACTTCTGACTGAAACTATAACACCCTCTGCAAGGGTATAATAAGTTAATAACAAGTAATTTAATTGTGGAATTATCAGGTTTTATCAATTTTAGCACTTCAAATGAACACAAAAGACCGACGGGAGGGGGTAACGGTCGTTTTCAAATTAAATTTCTATAAATATGTATGTATAACAAACAATTAAATTGAAAGAAAATTGAAGTGACACATTTAGCCGTTTTAATTTGGCCGATTCTCATTTGAGAACGAAATGCTTTAAAAATAACTTATGAACTCAATTTGAGTTTTTTCGGTCTGAAAGTTTTTATTCAAACTGAGTTATTTAAACTCAAACTAAGAAATTTTGATCTTGCATTTTTTTTTGAGTACAAATATTCTCAGATTGAGGGCAATGTACTGGATTACTTTTGTCTGTGTCCCTTAAGAACAATTTCCTCGCGACATGTTCAAAAAAATGGAAAACAATTCTAAATGGTTTGATAAGCTTCCGAAAAACACCTGCTCCCGATAATTTTCAAATTTTCAGGGTCAATGTATTTTGGTCTATAATATGAACTTTATCAAAAAAACTTTTAAATAAACGTTGAAGATATAGTTGAAATATACACTTCATGTTTTGTGACTCAAAATAGAAAAGTTACGTTTTAAAAAAAAATGTGTTTTTAATATTTGTATTGTTTCTATGGGACTATAGCATATAGCTCTCATAGGCACAATCGGAAGAATAAAGGAAAAAATTCTAACTTTGGTGTTTTTTAATTTTTTTGTTAGTTCTTCGAGATATAGTAATGGTTAAATATTTCAGAATTACGTTTTAAATTTCATCAAAATCGGACGACTATAGCTCCCATAGGAACAATCATAAAAATAAATAAAAAAATTATAACTTTGGTGTTTTAAAATTTTTTTTTTTTAGTTCTTCGGTATAAAGTAGTGGTTATATATTTTAAAATTACGGTTTAAATTTCATCAAAATCGGACGAGTATAGCTTATAGCTCCCATAGGAACAATCGTATAGCTGCCATAGGAACTATCGAATAATTAAGCTGCAAATCATCATAGCTTTAATGTTTTTAAACATACAAGCAAGTAAATCATAATTTTAACGTTTTCAAGAGTATTTAGTTTTTGAAATAGCTGCAAGGGTATATGAACTTCGGCTTTCCAAAGTTTGCTTCCTTTCTTGTTGTTAATGTTTTTATATATTTATAGATATTTTATAAGCCATGCCTTGATTATTATAAATAAAATATAATACTTCTACTTCTATATGCGACGATGACAACTTTAACATTAAAATAAGTGTGAAAAAGTGGGTTTTTTATTTTTTAATTTTTCGTTTAGGATAGCTCTTAATCATCTCTATCAATGGTAATAAACTAGGCTAAACATATCCAGTAACTTTTGGAATTAAAAAAATACATGAATTTCAGACGCGACAAAAATATAACAGCAATTTACAAAACGTGATATCCTTTTTTCCCAGATTTTGCTAGCATTCATCTAAGCAAGTTTTATTGAAAAATTTTCTTTTTAAATGAACATATATTTCGGACGCGACAAATTGCTACAAAACAAAAAATTGCTAATTTTGTTTTCTTGGAATGTAGAGATATATTTTTTGTTTTATTATATTTATCATGAAATATTTGGCGACAATATTTCAACAATTAGGCACTTTTTTAAGTTAACAGTCAGATTATATCTGACTTTTTCTACGGCAGCCATATGAGTTTGTGGTTGGAATTTGGTAAGCGTCGTTAAGTAAATGCTTAATTGTGTTTAATCATACTAGCTAAAATATTGAAATCTTTCTTCAATAAACAAGTCAGTTTTTGGACTATGTTGCCCATTACGAAAGTAGTTTTTAGTTTATTTTCTTATTGAGTGTGCTGTAAGGCCTACGTTAATTTAAAATTTGTTAATTTAAATATGTAGTGTATTTTTCTTACACCTGCAACGGTACGTTTCAATTTTTGAGACGTATCAAAATAGTTCCACTCAATATTTTCGCAGCCAAAATGGTACAAAAAATCTATTAAGTTACGGACGATAAATTTTTTTTTTTAATTGCGAGCTGCTGCCATCAGAACAGTTGCAACAACCTTGACTCGGAAAGTTAACTAAAAAATCAGAGAGCATATAACAATCATTTTTTTTAGATATAAGTTTATAAGTTTAAATCACTTGCTTTTAAGTGTTGTAAACAAATTTTCATCATTGAAAGCTTACTCTATTCTTTTAAACACCATCATGGACTAAAAACAATTCGACGCTTTCAAATGTGTAATAAACGATTATGATCAAGAATATTCTCTTTTGATACCGACACCCCCAGATGCTTACAAGATTATATATTTACTCCCAGTTGCCATAAAACTGGTTCTTCAATGAAACATTTCATGTTTGAGGAGAAATTATAAAGCCTAGAAGAAAATATATTGTCAGTATTTAAATTTTATGTGCAAAATATAGTTTCTGGAGGGATGATTTATTAAGAACAAAAGAAAGTATAAACAGACAGTTATTTTTAAAAATTACCTAAAGAGTTTCAGGTTTAAACCGATTCCTTTCTAATTTTTTTTTTAAACCGTTTAATAATATTTGCACAGAGCAAGAGATCTTTAAAAAGAATTTTTTGGATGAGTTATTTGAAAACCAATTGTTTTTAGAATCAACAATGAAGTTCAGAAAGTGAAAAAAGCTTTAAGTTCACTCTAGCTGCCGGTAATGTTAAGTACATCCCTGAATGCCTATCGAATTTCAGATTAAAAGTATTTCGAATTAAATATATTAAAACACTCCGAACTAGATTTTCTCAATACACTAATTCCGACTTATGTAAAAAAATTGTCATTTCAAAGGCGAATTAGTTATTCCCATTTTTTGGTTTCTCGATGGATTTGAGTCAAATATTTATTAGGGTGATTTTACAGTGGTTATATAATAACTTCTTCAAAAAACTATGAAATATTTTTACCGATAATTTCGTAGATTAATATATGGTAATTCAAAATGGTCATAGAAATTTTGTTTGCTTAACTGTAAATTAAAAAAAAAATAATCGAATATCGGGTTTACTGCTCTTTTTGATTTCCGGTCCGGTGCTCTTTGACCTGATTCCAATGAATTTCTTAACGTACTTTTTAACTTTTTTGTTTAATATAAATAACTTAAGAAATAACTTTTTTAACTTGATCATTTCAATTTTAAATTTTATTTTATAATCTTAAAAGTTTTCATTTAAGTCTATATCAAATAAAACTTCTCTTAACGAGGTCAAAAAACGTGACGATCGCACCTACGACTCACAAAATTTCTGATGTTAAATTTTGTGACGAAAAATTATTAAGCATTCAACTTAATAAATACACATTTTAAAATTTATTTTAAATTTTACATAAATTTAAAATTATTTTTAATTGTTAAAAACTCCATTACGATTTTTGTCATAATCAAATTAGCCTTGCATAGTTTTCTGCTTATTCAAATACGCATAAAATTATAATAAAAAGTAAAGCGAAGTGGGTTCCGCGGTATAGCTAAGATCAATAAGATCCGATGCTTGACCATATTTTTAACAATGCAGCTCATATAATAGGATTTACTTACCGCAAAATAATTTAAACTTTTAAAAGTCAAATAATAACCAATTTAATTATGCAGTATTGCTAGTTTTTCAAAAAGTCGTAAAACAAACTTTTTTTCTAACGACCTCCCCAACACAAAGAAAATTATTCCTGAATTCTTAAACAAGTGCTTAAAATTGGTTGAAATTGAGAAACGATATAGAAAACTTTTATTTTGTTTAAATATACCAAAAAAAATTATTTTTTAAATAACTTTTGAAAGAAGCATTTCGACGGTTATTTAAATTTAAAATGTGTTAAAAAAGTGTAATATTTTATCAACCCAAGCTTAGGAACTCCACTTAAAAAATGTTTAGTATGTCACTTTCACTGCCCGTTGTTCTCAACCAATCAATATTCCTAAAGTCTTGGTATGCAATTCGTATTCATTTAGCGATACCTTTCGATTGGTGTATTACTCGTCACGATCGGACCATCAAAGCAGATTTTCAATTCTGCGGCTATATATAGTAGTCTCCGATACACACGCTCTTGGCGCGCATCGTCAATACATGTTCTGCCGTTCATAGTATGTGTGCCGACCAGTGCTGTAGATATTCTCCACAGTTTTTTGAAAGCACCATTTTCCATATGCCTTACTGAAGAAAGAAATCGCTTTTGCTTTGAACCTTGAAAAATATTGTTTTATAAAGAATATGCAGAGGGTATTATAATTTCAGTCAGACAGTCGAATAAGCCTCGTCTAGTCTCTTAGTTTTAAGTCATGAAACTGACACCAAAGTTGTCTTCCTTTTGTAGGTAGTATATAAGTCGGAACGAACCGGATATAGCTCTCATAGGAACAATCGAGATATAGTAATTTTTTTTTTTTTGCGCGGTGTCTCACGGTTTATCCCCACCCATCCGACCGTAGGGCGCAGTCGTGTGTCGTACGGCACGATTCTCGAGAGGATAGACGCGAGATGAAAAAATAATGATAAAAGCCCGGGGAAAAATTAGATCTAAATTTTTTTTAGTGACGTAAGGATTAAACATTTTAAGAGCGAAAGTGAATGAGATTTAGATATTATAGGGTAAACTCTATTATAGTCAGAACATAATTCACTGAAAGGCTCATGCAAGTCATAATTAGATCTACAATTAATTCATATTAAGGGAATATAATTTCAACTTAATCTACTTGACACAGTGAAGGTAAGACGACCCATCTAATCAGTCTCAATACGTACAAGGTTATAAATAAAAAAAAAAGTTTGAATAAAATAATTATCAGGCCTGTTCCAGTTTTCACTTCCGAAAGATTCACACGTAATCTAAATTCCCTCTTTTAATTGTCTGTTAGCTTCCGTAAAGATCTCACGGAAACTTTCCGCCAAGCATTTGGCTGACGGACTCAGATCCGCAAGAACAGAAATTAATTCTTTTAAAATACTTTGCGAAAACTTAAGGAACAAATTATATTTTTATCTTATTCTTTGATGTTTTAAGAACCTTGTTGCATAACAGATTTGGTTATTAGCAACATATTTGACTTTTTAAAAATTATCTTGTGATGGCACCTCAGAATCGCTTCGATTTTAAGCTAATGTAGTTTTGCAAATCCGCCGCCCCTGTTCTAGTTTCTGAACGATTTGATAGAAACAAAGCAATGGTTGTCATGGTACGAAAAAAAAAAGAATTATTTTCTTGGGACTTATTTTTAGCAAGCGCTTTTCGGTTTGTTTTTATATGGTTAGAAGTGTACATTTTCTAGATTTAGCTTAGAAACAGCAGCGGGCCATAGATATTTGCCTGGAAAACTTAGGCATATCATAGGCTTTTGTTAAGAGTAATAGCGGTAGTCAGCTGTTTTATTTTTCCACCAAATAGTAATTTCCAAATAGTAATTTGCTAGCAAGCAAGGGAACTTTGATTATGTTAAAGGGAAATCGGCCAATGTTAACGAATTCAATTCCAAGTGAAAACTGGAACCGGCCTGTATATTTTATAAATGAAAAACAAAAGTTATTAAAAATATATAGTTTTTTGTACGAAAAAACTTAACCCCTTAACGAAGTTTTCTTTGTTTAAAAATATATTGGTACCGAACCCGGTCGAATTTTAAAAGTTCGGCAATTAACGTTCTTTATATAGGTATGGCATTACATTATTCGCCTCATTCATTGACGGATTCATAGAAGCTTATACTGCCTTTTTAACGTTAAATTCAAACTTTGTACTTTTTTAAATACAATTTTGCTCATTGATGTATCGGCCCGTATGTATTTTATCGAATGATATTTTTTTACCCAATTTCGTCTAGACTTTTACTATCGGGTATCGGGTTCTGTCCATTTTCTTCATTCATTGCTCTTTGGAATCGTCATACGTTAAACTTGCATCTGGATCACCAAAAGCTTGATAGACTTTTATTTTTTAATTAAATATTTAAAATGTCTTCCCGCGAGAAATCGGCGGGAGATTTTAGTAGTTAACTAATCAAAAAATCTATTTTTAAAAATATCACTTCATTTTTGGAGTGAAATGCGAAATAGTGAAATTTGTTTTAAGTTTAAATCGATATCTGAGAAAAAAGTAAGAAACCCAGCACAGCAAAAAAATCATCCCAATCAAATTTTTTTAAATGTAATGCCCACATTTAAATAATAAACAATAATAAATAAATAATACACAAGGAGCGCGAAAAACAGGCATATTTACGTTGATATACAGAAGGAATTAATGGACCAGGAGGTCCCCATAGCATCTATCATAGGCCAACATCAGTGAATAAATCATAAGGTGAGGAACAAATTTTCACTTGTTGATGTCAAAACTGTACTTAGTTTTGCGTTGATTTCCAATTTATTGGCGGAAAATAAAATTTTTGTACTCTCTTCTTTTTTTAGGTTTATTACTTTTCGTTGCTTTTGCAACAGCGGGTGCCTGTGTGAATATTTGCACACAATCAAACTGCAATTTAATAGCCTGATTCCATTGCCGCATTAGTGGACTTTTTAATTGTGCCTGATTCCATTGGCGCATTAGCATTTAGCTAATGCTACTCCGACATGTGAGTGGCACGAGCAGCTGATCTGGGTTTGTTTACTTTTGCATTTTGTCAAATCCAAAAGAAATTAATCAAAATTAATGAACATGAGTGAGTTTTCTAAACTCTGTAATGCTCAGCAGGACATCTATAACGCGACCAAGGTATTGCCAACTTGGACGACAAGGAAGAGAAGCTGATCACGTTGTTATGACGGGATTGCAATGGAGACCACCACAGTTTCCAAAAAGGGCTAGGATCCCCGTATATGTGGGAGTTATTTTATGCCAGAGATCCAGCAGTAATGCATTGTGGTACTGCGAGCAGAATTTGCAGCGTGCGATTTAGTTTTCAGTCATTTTTATACAAAATAGATTTTATATTCAAAAGACATCAAAAATTGCGCCAACCTTGCATATAGAAAACAGGTGTTGTAGTGGTGGCACGAACAAAATATCGTTCAACATCGGTATTTTCCGGTATTTTTTCTAAATATGTTCGGGGCGAATGGTTTTTAATCGCATTTAAAAATCGCATTTATTTTAAATGCGGCATTTAGCCTTATAAGATTCCCTGTGTAAATAAATGCGCATTAGGCTAAATGCGTTTTAATGCGCCAATGGAATCAGGCTATAACAAAAAAGGAAGCAAACTTCGTCAAGCCGAAATATATATACCCTTGGAGCTATTTCAAAAATTAAATATTTTTGAAACCATTAAAATTATGACTTGCGTATATGTTTAAAAGCATTGAAGCTATTGTGATTTGCAGCTCAATTATTCTATAGGATATCTTTTTCCGATTTCAATAGAACTAAAAGCGTAATTCTGAACTGTCACGTTATAAATAAATCAAAAAAAAATTTTTTTTAATTAAAAAATAGAAAAGTTAAATTTAATAAAATTGGCAGCTATTAAATATAGTCCTCCGATTTCGATGAAATTAAAACCGTAATTCTAATATATTTAACCATTACTATATGTCGAAGAACTAAAAAAAATTAAAAAACAGCAATGTTATAATTTTGTATTTATCTTTCCGATTCTTCCTATGGAAGCTATATGCTATAGTCGTTCGATTCGGCTCGTTCCAACTTATATACTACCTGCAATTAAAAGACAACATATGGGAAAGTTTCATGCAGATAGCTGTAAAACTGAGTGACTAGTTTGCATAGAAATGGACAGACGGACAGACTGGCAGACAGACGGACAGATCGATGCTGATCATGCATATGTATACCTTACAGGGTCGGAAATGTCTCCTTGACTGCGATGCAAATTTATGACTGAAATTATAATACCCTCTGCTAGGTTATAAAAAAGGAGTATACAAAAATTATCCGAAGCTGATATGCATTTGATCATTCCTATGACAGTTATATGATATCGTTTTCCAAATTTATTCAAGTTAAAAGCGTAATAATGGATTAAATTTTGAGAACTTACAATTATTTTCTAATTTTTTTTTTAATATTCCGATTGGGTTTTGTTTTTAATAATCCGATTGGTTTTTTTTTTAGTATTTCGATTGTTCCCATTCTAGCTATATGATATAGTCGACCGATTTTGAAAAAATTTAAACCGTAATTCCTAAAATAATAAACAATCATTTTGTAATATTTAATTTATTAGCCTAGCGCGCCAAGTTAGAAAACTTAACGCTATAAGTATAAGTTTTTTTAACTTGTCGCGCTAGGTTAATAAATTTCAAATTAAAAATTACACTAAATATCGAAGAATTATAAACGAAATTCAAGAACAGCAAAGTTATAATTCTTTCCCGATTGTTCCTTTGGGAGCTATATGATAATGCTCGTTCGATCCTATATATGTGTATTACCTGCAATAAAAAGTTTGCGTAAAAACCGGCAAGCGGACAGACAGGCAGATGGACGGACAGACTCTCTAATGATGCTGATCAAAATTATATACACTTTACATGGTCGGAAATGTCTGTAACGTTTCCTTCTATTTTTTACATTTTAACGATAGCAATATACAGATTTACTCTACGAGTAACGGGTATTGAAATTAAGTAAAAATAGAAAAAACTAAGTTTTTGAGCAAATCGCTTAAAAGTTTTCGCAAAATGTTGATTGACCTAGTCTCTGAAACTAGCGTCGAAACCGGAGTAAGCATCAGGATGTAAGGCCGTGTGCTCACAAAATAGTTGCAGCGCCAAAGTCAATCCAACTTATCGCCAACCCTTAGTAATTGTGCTAGATATACAACATTGTAGGGATCGTTTTCCGTAGCTCAAAGAGTTGGGTCGACTAAAGTCAAATTTTTGAAAACATTTGAAAATTTTAAAAAGCGCAATTTTTTGCACACTCTTGCCCACCAATTAGTTTTTTTTGCCCACCTCCAGTTTTCAAATATGGAAAGTTCGAAACTTTCGAAAACCTAAAAGTTGACTTTCTACAATTTTTTTTTTTATTCTTTTAATCGTTTCCCACCTTTTAGAATTTTGCAAAGTAAAAACATTAGAAAATGTGGAACTTTTATGTTTTCATCATTTTTATCCAATAAAAATCATTTGCCGACGGCATAAAAATAGTTTTTTCAAAAAAACTTTTTTTAAGGGGTGTGCAAACGATAATTGTCGGGAAAAGTAATTTTTAAGAGGTGAGCAAACGTTTTTTTTTGTTAAATAAGACATATTTTTAAGAAGTGGGCAAACGATTTTTTTTTTAGATTCTGAAATTTAAGAGGTTTGCAAACATGGTCATTTTTTATTTTCTCGAAAAAACTATTTATGAGTGGGCAAACGACTTTTGTCGGAAAAAAGTTTATGGTTTGCAAAATTATAAAGAGGGGGAAAACGTGGGCAAACAATTCTCTTAAGATTAAAAAAAAATGGATTTTCGAAAATTTTCGAACTTTCCATATTTTGAAAATTGGTCGCCAAAAGTGGGCAAACGATTCCCCAACTGCTTTGAGCTGTTTTTCTTTACAATTTGGTGAAAATTTAATTTAAGAAAGCACTACGTTTTCGAGACAATCGCATAACGTTCTCAGGTATTTGTTGGGCAGTAGACAGTGCGCCAACTCCAGAACAAGAACTACTCACAAAACTTATCGATCGGAACCGGACCTTAGGGGGTATTCTGGTCTAGAAGCCTGAATTTTGGGCATATTTTAAATAAAGATTATAAAAAATGAAAAACTTTTGTATTGACATTTATTGACATTTTAAGAATGCAATAAAATTAATAACAAAAAAAAAACAAACAAAATTCGCCGAGATACGGGCCGGTAGATTGGAGTCTTCAAAAACAAAGGAGTGTCCTGGTTGACATGATTTCAACCTTTGTAGAGATCGGAAAAAAAATCAAACATAACCAATTTTTTCGACCTTTTCGAGTTTTTTGAAAACACTTATAATCAAAATTTATTGAAGTCTGAGGCTATATTTCAAATTTTCAAGGAATCGGTTCAGTAGAACTTGAAATATTATGTCAACCACCTCATAAAAACGCGTTTAAAGATTATGAAACAATTCTAATGGCTCGGAAGCCACGTCAATATATGCAAAAAAAAAAAAAGATTTTTTTCAAATTTCTAGATCAGAATAGTCCCTTAATTGGTGATATTTCGGCGCCTAGTTTAAATTCAAATTATCGGAAGCCTTAATTAATTTGTGCAAGATATTGAGGTACATGTACAGCAAGGTGGCATTATTTTCCTGAATAATTTGGTAAGCATTTCATTAAGTTTTCCTTAAGTTTTCGAGAAAGTTGCTTCATTGCTATCTTTTTTTTATTTGTTCAAGACATAGAGGTATACAGCATTGTAGGGCACATTTTCAAAAAAAAAGGTAAACATTTTATGAAAATAAAAAAGGAACAAGGGAAATTAAGTGACAAACCACTAAACGAAGAAGTGAAATTCGATTATGTTAAAGGTAAAAGATATCAAACACACTTCCGAGTGAAAACTAAAAGAGGCCTGATATAAAGTGCTAATAAAGATAAAATGAACTTTATAGGCTCCAGATCAATAGATATTTCTATTTTTATCCTTTGCGTATCCGAATGACCGGATCGACGAATAAACTTCCATAAATAATAAATGTGCGAAATATTGTATTTTAGTTTGCATGTAAGCTATATACGTTTATGTATATTTACACTCTATGTTTGTACACATAGAAAATAAACCAAGAAATAAGAAAATTTCATTGCGCGCTATTTCTAAAAGTGGATTCGGGCGTGATGTAATTTTTTTTTAGCCCGACCTCTGTTCAGCCGGCACTGATGTATATATGTCCTCGCATGCGCTTGATATATGTACATTCGCTTATATATGTGTACGCGTCGTATGTGAACACTCGTTGGTATAAAAATATTCTCTATGTATTTAAACGAAATACACACTGTTTAGACATTCGCTCATTTCAAAAAAATATGCACATGTTGCCCAATATTTTTCAAAAGACTTTTTTATGAACAAATAATCTTTTTATAGATGATTTACTTGTTGCTGACACATCACCTATGGTTTGAATGTTATGGTTAATAGGCTTATTTCACTGCGAATCACAAACATTTAAGCCACGTTCAATATTTTTAAAACTTGATAAAGGATAAGCTTGGAATTTTTGTATATGCTTTAATTAACTTTGTAGAGGAAATTCCAAACACACGATTTATTTTTGTTTGCAGAGTAGCAATCACAAGAATTTTTATTTCGCTGGCTTGTTTTGCCCTCTCTTATATTTTCCTTTGCACTTTATTTACCCTCTCATTTTCTCACAAGTGGTTATTATGGCAATTTTATTGTAATCAAGATAGCGATTTCCTGTTCATTTTTAATTCTCCTACACTCACGTTGCTTTTAAGTTAGCTTTTTGGCGTTTTCCACTTTAAGCGACCGCCCAGTAATGAATATTTAGTTGGGCTCCCGTTCACACGCGTTTCAATGGCTTCAGCCCGGTTTATACAGCGGGTCGTTTTTAAGAGCGGTTTTCTCGGCGTTCTCGGCGTTCTCGACGTTCGACGTTCAAAATGAAACTGAAACAAACCTCAAGATGGCAAGACAGCCAACGCCAAAGAGCCAATGCCAGCCAGAAACGACAGCGAGGCAGGGAATCAACCCCTAATGTGGCGTCGGCGTTCGGCTTCCTTGCAGCTGCTAGCGTTTCGGACAAGTGTTTGGGACAAATACGTCAGCCCATGTAAGCCGGTTCTTGCCGTTTTTTTTAGCGACTGGTTGCTGTTAATTCGACAACGAAACTGTAGTTGCAATTTCCCACGACTTTTGCCAGATGTGGTAATTGGATAACCAAATGATTGCCGTGAATTGTGTAAAACTAGAATGTTTCGGGTTATTACCTCATGATTGAAGCTCTTTTTCAGAATAAACAAGAGAAAATTCTAAAATGATTTTAGAAAAATGCATACCACAGCTTGGTATATGTAACACTGTGCAACATTTTAAGGGCTTTGGAGATTACTGAATTTCCCGTGAAAACCAATTGTAAGTGGCCTAGCACCTTTTTGGATTTCAATTTCAAATACCCTTGCAGAGGGTATTATAATTTCAGTCAGAAGTTTGCAACGCAGTAAAGGAGACATTTCCGACCCTATAAAGTATATATATTCTATATTGGACGCAGTATATAAGTCGGAACGAGCAGCATCGGACGACTATAGCTATAGCTCCCATAGGAACAATCGAAAAAATAAATGAACAAATTTATAACTTTGCTGTTTTTTAATTTTTTTTAGTTCTTTGACATATAGTAATGGTCCAATATTTCAGAATTACGTGCAATACAGCCCGTTACGAGTTATGTACAGCGAACACAAAATTTATTCGGACACCCGAACTTATTATTATTGAACTTTATTGTTAAAAGCACAACCAAAAACTAACGTCAACACAAATTTAATATTTCATTGTGAAGATTAACAGCATGTATTTAAAAAAAAAAGTTTCAATGTTAACATACCTAAGTAATTTTTTCAAATTATGCTAAAAAGTATCTTTTTTTGAAAAATTATTCAAACACTTTTAAGGATTGCAAATGAAAAGATCTTTACAATTTTTTAAATATTTTAATAATTTTCCCTTAGCATTAATCACAGCTTGTAAACCTCGACCGATGCTTTTTATTAGGTTGCTCGGTTCATTAGCGCTTATTTGGTCCCATTCAGCTAGCAACGACGCTTCCAAGAAATATTGTGCTGCCTAATCCTTTCTCAAGTATATCCCATACATGTTCAATGGGATTAAAAACTGGAGATTGAGGAGGTGTTTACCAAATACAAATAATGTTTCGGACTGTTGACTTGTTGAAACAAGAAAGTCATCGGTCAAGTTTTGTAACTCTGCTAATCAAATTTCGCTAAAATTTTTTGTACATGGTCTTATTTATATTATCGTTGATAAAGACCATTTTTCCAACTCCACCCGCAGCTACACACTCCCAAACCATAACGTTTCAGACACGATGCCTCACAGTTGGGATCAAGTTCTTCTCCTTCATGGCTTTATTTTCTTTTCTCCAAACTTTAGAAGGAGCCTAATGTCCGAATATGTTTTTTTTTTGTGTCGCTTCCTTTTCATTCTTCCGAATTGTTGTAGATGTTGTTCTCGGATTTTGCATGACTGTAGACACAACTTATTTTCTTATTGTGCCTATGGGAGCTATATGCTATAGTCGTATACTTTCATGCAGATAGCATTAAAACTGAGGTACTAGTTTGCGTAGAAACCGGAGGACAGACAGACGGACAGACGGACATGGCTAGATCGACTCTACTAGTGATGCTGATCAAGAATATACATAATTTATAGGGTCGGAAATGTCTCCTTCACTGCGTTGCAAACCTCTGACTGTAATTATAATATACTCTGCAAGGGTGTAAAAATTGGAACAATACAAAAAGATTTGAGTCGCATTTTCTTAATCAGGGAGTCCAACTGAACAGGAAAATCAGGGTTGGATTTTTAGAGTATTTTATTTATTTATTTTTATTTTATTTAATATTTTAGCCCAGCGCTAAAAGCATATGCTTATTTTAAGGCACTTGTCATTATACTATGTATGAACAAATTAAATATTATATAAACGTTATTGACTTTAATACTAACACCTATAACCTATCTAATTGGAAAGAATTTTATAAAATTTTAATGTATATTCTTATTTTATTTGTAAACTTCTTTTACTTTATTTTAAATAGTTGCTCTCTTAGTTGTTTTAAGTTTGTGTGGTAGACTGTTCCACAATCGGATTTCATTGACGTAGAAGTGCCCCTCCGAGCAAAGAGATCGACTGCGAAGGTATAGAGTATATAGTTATTAGTTCGTTGAGATATTCCAGAAGTAAGCTTGCTGCTTAGATACATTGGTTCGTGGCTGGTCACAATTTTATAGAAGTAATTTATTGATTTATATGAGTTTAAATTAAGGTTAAGAATATGATTAGTCAGGTATGATACAGGGTCAAATCTATTTAAATTAACACATAACGAACAATTGAGTTAAATGCTAATGTTATTTTTTACCAAATATTTCAACACCGTAGAATAGTGTATGAACGAGGATGGCTTTGGCGATTAGCAGCTTTGTAGAATAATAAGGAATAATTTTGTATCGGTAAGTTTACGTAGCACGCCATATGTTCGCCCGGTTGCTGTTCCTATGTGCTTGCTTCAAGACAATGTGTAACTGAATGTAATTCCCAAATTTACTGCGTGTTCTACGTATTCAATAGGAGTATTGTTTATAAATAAATTCTGTAGAGTTGAAGTAACAACGGGTATTTTGTCGATGACAATATATTTATATTTTTTGGGTTTATACCAAAGTCATTTTCTTTTGCTCATTTCTTAATTACAGATAACATTCTACTGCTTCTACTACACACACCTATTTCTTTAACTGGACTACTAACATAGATTTGTACGTCATCAGCGTATAAATGCACTTCACATTCGGACAGGACACTGGGTAAATCGTTTACATAGATGGCGAACAACAGAACGGATAACTGTGGAATTCCCTTTACACATGCTTAAAATTGGAAATATTATTTCCCGCTGATACGGCTTGAAGTCTGTTGGACAAATAAGACCTAATTAACCTGACTGCAGTGCATGAAAAATTGAAAAGATTTCTTAGTTAAGTACTAAGAATGCTGTGATTCACAGAATCGAAGGCCTTGCTATGATCAAGAAGAGTCGGGAGAGTAACGTAATTTTGGTCGATTTGCTGGCGAATATCCTCTGCCATGTCAGCTACTAAACCTTGTCGGTTTATTGTTCAGAATAGAGTTGCATTCTAGGAAAAATTGAATCTGTACAGACATAAGGTTTTCAATAACTTTAAAAAGAAAAGGTGCGATGGAAATTGGTCTAAAGTATCGGAATAATTTTGCTCTTTTCCATACCGTCGGAAAAGAAGTAGTTTATATTATAAATTTTTAAAAACTATTGGTTAATATTGTCTAAAACTTCAGCACTGGACTTTACTTTAAGAATACAAGCAAGGACATCACATTAAATTGAAGCCGTTCGCATAAATCATTCGATCGTTCCAGCTATATACCGATTTCCGATTTTAATAAAATTAAAAGCGTAATTTTAAATATTAAATCATTTCTAGGCCGCTGCTCGGCTGCTGCTTGCCTGTAAGAAAGAACTGTAAGCGGGGGTTAGGGGAGCTGCACAGACTTAGCTTCTAGTGTTATCTATGTAGCTCGACAGATGGCGCCACCTAAACTTCGAATGTTTTGTAGGAGGAATACTTGAAGTTTGTTGGCTGAGTAACGGGTATTTAATAGTCGGAAAAACTTGACTATAGCCTTCCTTCCTGTTTCATATATTTTCCCGATTGCTCCCATTGTTTTAACTACTACCTATAGCTTTAAGACTGATAGGCCAGTTTGCGTAGAAACGAGTGGACAAACAGACGCGCATGGCTAGATCGACTCTCCTAGTGATGCTTATGCCTTGTTTTCAAGATATTTGCTTACATCTTGCTAGCTTTTTACAAGTATCTGATTTCAGAAAGGTTTTCTTAAATTCAGAATAGTATTATATTTAATTTTTAAAAAATAATTAATACTTTAAAATATTTAGTTAAATTGTTTCCTTCCTTTAGCCTAAAACCATTTTTTTTATAATATTTCGGTGGTGCTTACTTTTAGGACGAAATTCTTGCTAGGGCAGCGTTAACTGATCTATGCTGAGAAAAATTGCAGTTTTTGTTGCTTAATAACTTTCGAAAAACGTTCATGCAGAAATACTTCATATATACCAAAGGTTGAGGAATCTCAAGTGCTATAAACGTAAAAAGGTAAACAAAAATCGGCTCTAACAATTTTTAATAATTTGTAATAAGGTAAAAAGAAAACAAAATAAAAGTACTTATTTTAACTATTTTATTTAGACCAATTATGTTAAGGCATCTTGACTAGCAATTGACAATACCTGTTTAGTGACATTCTACTTTACTAGCTTCAAAGTTATAGCCGTGCAAAGTTTAGATATTTTTAGCGGTTTCCCGCTAAATAAGATAGTTTCTCAAAATGCCGTCAAACAAACTTTTTTTAAACAACCGGACCAACATATGAAAAATTATTCCAGCATTGTAAAACAAGTCCTTACAATTTTTGAAACTGAAAAACAGGCACCGAAAAATTTTTTTTTAGATACAGCCTAGTACTCAGATCGACGAAATCCGTACGCCAGCTATGAGAGAGCGAGCGAGTGGCAAATAACCGGCGTACACTTTTCGTCAGTGACTTCTTTCACCCCGGTACTCAGATGGACGAAAATAATACAGAAAATTGCAAAGCGTTGCCAGATTTCTCTGGTGAACGAACGCCAGGCCCCGCCAAAAAGAATAAAAAATTTAATCTTTTCAGATTGGAGATGGCAATGCATAGATTTGTCGGAATAAACGGGAAAAACCAAATAAAAATTCTGAAAAATCTTCTAAAATAATAAAATGCTGACTTCAAGTATTCCCGATCCATTTATATGCAACTTTTGTTGAACGCGGGTTAAATTAGAATTTTTTCGTTTTTTAACAAGGTCAGCTGACTGAAGGTAAGACCATACGACTGTAAAACCTCGGTCACACTAAAAAAAATAAACTTTTTACGCTGTCGTAACTGTTCGTCGATCTGAGTACTAGGCAAATTGTCATTCGACGCGTATTTTTAACAAAATTTATTTATTTTTATTTTTTCACCACGAGCTCAAGAACTCCACTTTAAAAAAAATTTTAGTATGTCACACTTATTAATTTTCCTTTCGATTGGTGTATAACTCGGTACGCTTGGATCATCACAGCAGATTTTCAACTCTGCGTCACTGCATATTTTCTGCCGTCCAAGGTGATAACATGAAGACTTACCCCAAAAAGTAACTAACTAGGAAAGTCCTTTCTAAAAAATCTCAGCCTGACCACAAAATTAATTAGCCCTACAAAATAAAAATGTTTACTAAAACTAATTAAAATGTGGAACCCTGACCCTAAAATTAAACTAACCCTAAAAAATACAAATATTTCTCGCTCGACAAGCTCGAAGCATAGGTGTCTAACCAGCAATCTAAGCCACGCGAGACCCGGGTTCGATTCCCACCGACGGTCCGACGGTCAAATAAAAATTTACGTTTTTTCAGATAGATACTTTATGAGAATTTACTTATATGAACTTAAATATCACATGTTAATTTATGTATCCCCTATATTTTATTTTCCCAGGACTTCCAGTTAAAAATTGAATTTGCATTTCCAAACAAACAATACGTTTACATACATACATTATAGACATTATACTTAACAAGAAAAGAAGCAAACTTCGGCAAGCCGATGTTTATATACCCTTGCAGCTAATGCAAAAATTAAATATTCTTGAAAACATTAAAATTATCATCTACTTCCGTATATGTTTAAAAACATTGAAGATATGATGTTTTGCAGCTTAATTTTTCGATAGTTCCTATGGCAGCTATATGATATCGTTTTTCGATTTTAATAAAAATTAAAGGCGTAATTCTACACTGTCAAATTATTAATAAGTCAAAAAGAATTTTTAAAAAAAATTACAAACTAGAAAAGTTACATTAAAAAAACTTTTTTTGTGTTTTTAATTTTTTTTTTAGTTTTTCGAGATATAGTAATAGTTTAATATTTCAGAATTACGGTTTAAATTTCATCAAAATCGGACGACTATAACTTAAAGCTCCCATGGGAACAATAAAAATATTTAAAAAAAAATTTTTAAAATTTAACTTTTCTCTTATGTAATTATTTTTTAGAAATTCTTATGATTAATTAATAATTTGACAGTTCAGAATTACGCTTTTAATTTTAATAAAATCGGAAAACAATATCATATAGCTGCCATAGGAACAATCAAAAGCTTCAATCATAATTTTAATGTTTTCAAGAATAGTACATTTTTGCAAAAGCTGCAAGGGTATATAAACTTCGGCTTGCCGAAGTCTGCTTCCTTTCTTGTTTATACATTTTTCTAATGTTTGGATAAATATGCCCTAAATTATCTGATAATGTGCCCTACATTTGAGACACATTTTTCTAAATTCTAGAAAAGATTTTCTTGCTTCAAAGCTATTTTTTCTAGATTTAAGAAGAGAAACGCCTTTAATTTTACAAAATTTACCCTAGAATTTATGGTGAGTTGTCATTGTTGACAAAAAGGCGAATTTCTTGATTGTTAGGCTAAATTTTGTTATGAGTGTACACTGTGCTTTATCCCAGGTTTATATCTATATTAACCTAGGTAAACTTTGCGATATTTGTTTGATAGTGTAAACCGCCTACGCTCATACTTAAGATCAGACTTGATAAATTTTTTATATCTAGAGAATGAAGAAGCAAAGTGGAATACATTTTTTGACTAGCCCATTTTCCCTAATATATAAAATTTTGCAAACGTCCTTCTTGTTTAAACTACTACAAGGGTTCATAGATTTAAAAATATTAGCTTTGTTGTTCCTCTTGAACTTAATTTAGTAGAAGTCGAGACGAACAAGGTGCTGAGTAGAAAGAGGGAATGAAGCTCTCTCTTCTTAAATTTCTGTGTGAATGCGGCCTACTTAGGTGAATTATTCATATGCATGCGCATACGAGTATAACAGATCCAGTGGACGTAGGCAAGAATAGTGGGCTAGTTGCGTACCTTTACCGATTCATTAGGGACATAGTCACCTACAACTAAAACGTAATTTTATTCAAGTGACTGCACAGCCAGGAAACAGGTTTGTCTCTACTCACGCTTTTAATGACCCTTGACCAGCACCCATGCTTTGGCATTTTAATTTTATCGGAGACTTTCAGGTCTAAACATTGCTAAGAAGCACCAAAGATGTCAAACTTATAATACTGGCTTACAAATTTATATCGATAAAATACTCCAGAGATCAAAACTATATTTTTTCGCCATAATTCCAAAATTAACTCTCAAAATGTTTTGCAATTATTTTTGTTATTTATTTTATTGGTTATCTCCAGTTCTTCTTGAAAGATATTTCTCACTATTTGGCTTAAAACAAGAAATTCGACCTATTTTTGTCATCAATAGCAACTCACCATAAATTCTAGGGTAAATTTGTATAAAATTAATGGCTTTTCTTTCTTAAATCTAGGGAAAATAGCCCTTTAAGCAAGGAAAACTTTTCTAGAATTTATAAAAAATGTGTCTCAAATGTAGGGAAGATTATCATACATTTTAAAGCAAATTTTTCTAAAAATAAGACAAATTTATAAAAGGAAAAGTGTTTTTTCAGGATGAATTTGTATTTCAGCATGTTGAGATTTAGATGCGCCATGGAGGCTTATAAGCAAGGCGCGGCAAAACGAAGGACTGTTTGTCCCATAGGAACAATCGGAAAATAAACAAAAAAAATTATACCTCTGCTGTTTTTAATTTTATTTTAGTTCTTCTACATAATTACAACTATAACTTAAAGATTTAACAAAAACAGTAAAAAATAAAAAAAAAAACATTTTTTTAATAAATTTAATTTTTATATTTTGCAAATTTTTTTAAAATTCTTTTTGACTTATTAATAATCGACAGTTCATACATACGCTCTTAATTCTATTAGAATCGGAAAACGATATCGTATAGGTGTCATAGGAATATCGGAAGATCGAATAATTGAGCTGCAGGTCAAAATAGCTTCAATGTAATTCAAGTAATTCATAATTTTATTGTTTTTAAGAATATTTATTTTTTGCAATAGCTGCAAGGGTATATGAACTTCTGTTTGCCGAAACTCGCTTCCATTCTTGTTTTTCAAATTTTTTTCCATAAATGTTTGAAATGTTTTTGAAAGCTATAAACAACCAAAACGGCTACTTTTCGCAGTTTGGAGAAGTTACCAATGCTTAGGCAAGAATAACCTCCTGAAGTATACAAATTGGTGAGGAAAGTGCTACAAAAAAATGGTTTTAGGTTTAAGGAAGAAACGTTTTTATTAAATAATTGTAAAATATTAATTATTGATTTAAATTTAGTGTCAAAACTAATCTTAATTGAAGCAAGTTCATTTGAAATCAGATACTTAGCAAAATAATTAGCAAGTTGTAAGCAAATATTTTAAAGGAACGAAGTTATTCAAAGTTTAATTTCTATAGGGCCAGATAACTTTCACGTTAATTTTTATATCCTTACATATTTTAATTTCAGTTAGAAGGACTCTAACAGCATCATTAGGAGAGTCGATATAGACTAACTAGCCCATGAGTTTTAAAACTATTAGTAGAAGGTAAAACGAGCCGGATCGGACGACTATATCATACAGCTCCCATGGGAACAATCGGTAAAACATATGAAAAATTATAATTAGGCTGTTTTCCAATTGATTTGAATATACTTCGATACAAAGTGCTGTTTTATTGGTTCTAATTTTATTAAAATTAGACCACTATATCAAAGAGCTGATTGTAAATATTGTTGTTTTAAAAAATGTAATTTAATTTAATTTTTGGAATGGTTGCCAAGGTATATAAGTTTGGACTTGCCGAAGTTTGCTTCCTTTCTTGTTAGTTAAGCTTTAAAGTTTTCTCAAACGTGATTTACTTGCGTATATGTTTAAACAATCGTCAGCGATGACGATTTGCAGCTCAATTATTCGATAGTTCCTATGGCAGCTTTATGTTATCGTTTTCCGATTTAATAAAATTAAAACCGTAATTCTGAACTGTCAAATTATTACAAAGTCAAAAAAACTTAAAAAAAATTAAAAAATAAAAAAGTTAATTTTATTTTATATTTTATTGTTTCCATGGGAGCTTTATGTTATAGTCGTCCGATTTTGATGAAATTTAAACCTTAATTCTGAAATATTTAACCATTACTATATGTCGAAGAACTTAAAAAATAATAAGAAACAGCAAACTTACAAACTACCTAAGCTTAACTAAACTATTGCTCTCCAGAGCGGAGCGGAGCTTTGTGGGAGTTGGAGCGGGGAGCGTAGGGAAAGGGGATGGAGACCTTTGGAGGCACTGTCGCTTTACACTGGCAGAAAATACAAAAGCCTACTTGGCGTGAGCAGATTGAAAGAGCGGCCAAATCAAAGGAGAGATTTCTTAATTTTTGGACAATTGAGTATATTCTTAAGCAAAGAAATATCGCTCACAAAATAATCAAAAAAAGACATTATTTCTGAGCAATATATATATATATATATATATATATAAAATGCGTATTCTAAATCAAACAAAATCATATCTTGACGAAGTAAAATTAACGTGACGATCGCAGCTTCAACTCCAAAAACTTGTTCCATCCTATAAAGTATATATATTCTTGATCAGCATCACTAGGAGAGTCGATCTAGCCATGTCCGTCTGTCCGTCCGTTTCTACGCAAACTAGTCTCTCAGTTTTATAGCTATCTGCATAAAACTTTCCCACAAGTTGTCTTTCTATTGCAGGTAGTATATAAGTCGGAACGAGCCGGATCGTAGGACTATAGCATATAGCTTCCCATAAGAATAATAAAAATATTAAAAAAAATAATAATTAAAAAAAAATTAACTTTTATACCTTTGCAGAGGGTATTATAATTTCAGTCAGAAGTTTGCAAGGCAGTGAAGGAGACATCTCCGACCCTATAAAGTATGTATATTCTTGATCAGCATCACTAGGAGAGTCGATCTAGCCATGACCTTCTGCCCGTCCGTCTGTCCGCCCGTTTCTACGCAAACTAGTCCCTCAGTTTTAAAGCTATCTGTATGAAAGTTTCATTTATTCATGCAAGGGTATAAAAATTATAACTTTGGTGTTTTTTAATTTTTTATTTAGTTTAAATTTCATCAGAATCGGATGACTATAACTTAAAGCTCCCATGGAACAATAAAAAAATAAAAAAAAATTTTTATTTAACTATCAAATAAGCTTCAAATAGCTTCAATGTAAACATACACGCAAGTCAATCATAATTTAATGTTTTCAAGATTATTTAATTTTTGCCGTAGCTGCAAGGGTATATGAACTTCGGCTTGCCGAAGTTTGCTTCCTTTCTTGTTTAATTTGTAATTTTTTTAGAAATTCTTTTTGATTTTATTAAAATCGGAAAACAATATCATATAGCTGATGTTTTGCTGAGCTGCAAAACATCATAGCTTCAATTCTTTTAAACATACACGCAAGTAAATAATAATTTAATGTCTTCAAGGGTATATAAACTTCGGCTTGCCTAAGTTTGCTTCCTTTCTTGTTACATTTTTTGTTAGTTTTTTTTTTAATTTGATAAAGTAGGACGAATATGTCATATAGCTCCCATGTGAACAATGGGTGTGTTGCTACACCATGTGGCAAATAGACAACAACAACATCAAAGATAATTGAAACTTCTTTGCTTTTCAGGTATAGTTTAATTTGGCGAAGGACAATAAGCTATTATTATATAATTGACAAAATACGAAAAAAATTATTAAATTAAATACTAGATTTTCTAATGGGCGAAGCGATCTCGTGATTCATTGCTTAAGAAATACCGATAGTCGGCTAATAAGATGGAGAAAACTTTTACAAAAGATCATTATAGCTTCAATGTTTTTAAGCATATACAAATAATAATAATTTTTTTTTTTGCAAAAGCGGCAAGCTTATATCAACTTCGGTTTCTTGATGTTTGCTTCCTTTATTGTTTTTAATTTTTGCTGAACTATTGTAGAACCCTCTTTTTTTTTTTTAGGTACGGCAGCACCATGACCAGAAGTTGTTCCCAAATGACTTGTATATTAAACAAGAAAGGAAGCAAACTTTGGCAAGCCGAAGTTCATATACCCTTGCAGCTATTGCAAAAACTAAATATTCTTGAAAAACACTAAAATTATGATTTACTTGCGGATATGTTTAAAAACATTGAAGCTATGATGATTTGCAGCTTAATTATTCGATAGTTCCTATGGCAGCTATATGAAAACGTTTTCCGATTTTAAGTCAAAAAGAATTAAAAAAAAAAAAATTAAAAAAAAGGGAAAGTTAAAATTTTAATATATTTTTATGTTTCTATGATATAGTCGTCCGATTTTGATGAAATTTTAACCGTAATTCTGAATATTTAACCTTAACTGTTTGTCGAAGATTTAAAAACAAATTAAAAAGCAGCAAAGTTATATTTTTTTTTCCCGATTGTTCCAACGGGATTCATATGCTATAGTCGTCCGATCCGGATTGTTCCGACTTATGTACTACCTGCAATAGAAAGACAACTTTTGGAAAACTTTCATGCAGATAGCTTTAAACTGAGAGACTAGTTTGCGGACGGACAGACGGGCATGGCTAGATCGACTCGTCTAGTGATGCTGATCAAGAATATATATACTTTATAGGGTCGGAAATGTCTCCTTCACTGCGTTGCAAACTTCTGACTGAAACTATAATACCCTCTGCAAAGAAATAATAACAGGTAGTAATATATATATAATATAGCTTTAAAACTGAGAGACTAGTTTGCGTAGAAACGGACGGACAGACGGACATGGCTAGATCGACTCTCTAGTGATGCTGATCAAGAATATATATATGCTTTACAGGGTCGAAGATGTCTCCCTCACTGCGTTGCAAACTTCTGACTTAAATTATGATACCCTCTGCAAGGGTATAAAAATCGAAGAACACAGTTCTTTCCTCTAATCACAAAATAATTATGTCTTGTTTTGTTAAAAGACAAGTATTATTAATTAATGCACTAGTCACTCTACTCAGCTAAATTCACATAAAAGAAAAAATTGGTATTAACTTTTATTATCATAAATGTGTGTGTAAAATTGATTATATTTGCTGATAAAAGGAAAAATCTATTTATTTATGTTATTTTTATTCTTATTAGTTATAAAATTATTATTAATATTATTATTATTCGTTTTTTTTACTGAGTCAGACACTAATTAAAAATTGAAGTCGTATATAAGCAACTTTTTTTTAAAAGCACAAAGTGAGCTTCGAATTGCAATCAAAAGAAGAGAAGGAGAAGAAATTTTTAAATTTTACGGTTGGTAGGTAGAAAAAAATGTAAGTTTGAGAAATTATTCTTAAACGAAGAGGAAAATACTTGTTTGGCAAAAATCCTCATACTGAACCCTCTTCGAGGGTCCCGACTTGAAATGACGCTGCAGTGCCTGTGCGATGTCAGGTGGCGTTTAGCTAAGATCAAGAGTCAGAACTGTGTGCTCTGTTTTTTTCAATAGCCAAGTCATACTGGGATGAATCCTATATAATAATGCAACAACAAAAGTAAAACATGAGCAATGCACCCCTGTTTTATAGGGTCGAAAACGTTTCCTTCTACCAGTTACATACTTTTCAACGAATACAATATACCCTTTTACTCTAGGAGTAACAGGTATAATAAAATAAAAAGAAGAGAGTTTGATGGTGTTTGAATAATGTAGAAAACCGAATTATCCTTGGGTTTGAATATCAATGCTTTTAATAATGAATAATATTGAATAATCTTAACATCATCGAGAACGTTTGGTTGACCAGAAGAGTGTACGCACATAGTGATCATGGGCCTACAATTGACGAAACCGCGAACAATCGTAGCTCAGAAAAAGCGGCAATACAGCCTTGAAACGCAAGGTGGCGAGAACGTCAGCGAGGCATGGGGTTGTTCCGGAAATTTGAACATGACACCGTCTGCCGACCAGGTTTCTTACCTGGTTACCCTCGCTCACCAGTGCGAGCCTTTCCACCTGCCGCCGAATGATGCCAGTAATTACAAGAGGATCCATTAATTGAGTTAACCGGTTTTAACTCAAGACAAATATTTTTGTATCTCTTCTCAAAAATTACGGAAGGATAGCAACTTTTTTTTAAATTTATGTGAACAAACTAAAGGTTATCTTTTTTAATAACTAGTGTATTTTTTTTTAAATATATATATATATTCTTGAAACTTAAATTGTATACAACTACAATTTTAAAATACACTAGTTATTAATTATTCTTGAAACTTAAATTGTATAAAATAAAGTTAGCTCTAAAATTTTAAAATACACTAGTTATTAAAAAAGATATATATATATATATATATATATATTTAATTTATATTTATTTATATATATATATATATATATATATATATATATATATATATATATATATATATATATATATATATATATATTATATATATATATATATTTAATTTATATTTATTTATATTTATATAGAATTGAAATATATTTATATAGAAATGGTTTATTATTTCAAAATTAAGCTTTTAATTTGATTTAGTATATAGCAACGAGCAATTTAGGGGCAAATTAAATTAGCTTACCTATTGTTAAACATAAAACCATAAAAATCCAAATATTGTAGTTTTAAAGAATATTTAATATTTGGAAAAGCTGCAAGCGTGTATTTACTTCATTTCATACCTTTATATTATTGTAAATCTCGTTTCATATATTTTAATATATATATATTTTGTGTATATTATTCATGTATGATACACCCCAACATTGTGTCGGCCTTATGGTGCCGAAAAGCTGAATCAGCAAAGTGCGCCGCTATGGGCCGTGGCTTCTTCCCATTGGTGGCCCGTGATCGTATGACTATGGCACTTTGGTAAACTGTTGGTAACATTGCCCTTATGTTAGCCTTTATATCAAGAACACATGTTCAACATATACCATAACTCCGCACACCGCCGTTAAACGTCTTATAATTTGCCTGAGTCCCTAGGCCAGCAGGCGAAGGAGAGCAGTTTACCATTCCATCATAAATACCCTAATCTTCAACACAAGAGGAACAGCCAACTTGGACTGCCGCGACGGACTCCTCGGCTTCTAAGTACGAGTCAAAAATCGGCATACCGGCTGCCAACAAACAGTGACTGCTGCGCGGGACCAATTCGGCGGTAGCGGCACACTTCAATTTATGTAATTTGAGTACGCCAATTGGCCAGCCAAAGACCTAGAAGAGCTGATGAGTTTTGCGTTGCTGTTGCAGGGCACTTAGAATAGTAGTAACATCAGCAAATGTTGATGTTGTTGTAGGACTGGTTGTCGGATGATCTGCTGTGTAAATCATACAGTGTTGGACATCCAAAGAGGATATTTCGTGTTGACATGCCGCCAATATTTTAAGTATTGTTTACATTTTTTTTATAGGAACAAAACCAAAGGGTTTATTGGGTTGTGTGCTGTGTAAAACTTAATTCACTTTCACACAAGTAAAAAACAAGAAAGGAAGCAAACTTCGGCAAGCCGAAGTTCATATACCCTTGTAGCTATTAAATATTCTTTATTTTTCCGATTGTTCCTATGGGAGCTATATGCTATAGTCGTCCGATTTTGATGAAATTTAAACCGTAGTTCTGAAATATTTAACCATTACTATACTTTGAAAAACTAAAAAAAAATTAAAAAACAGCAAAGTTATAATTTTTTTTCATTTATGTTTTCGATTGTTCCTATGGGAGCTATATGCTATAGTCGTCCGATCTGGCTCGTTCCGACTTATATACTACCTGCAATAGAAAGACAACTTTGGGAAAGTTTCATGCAGATAGCTTTAAAACTGAGAGACTTGTTTGCGTAGAAACGGACGGACAGACGGACAGACTGACAGACGGACAGACGGACATGGCTGGATCGACTCTCCCAGTGACGCTGATCAAGAATATATATACTTTATAGGGTCGGAAATGTCTCCTTCACTGCGTTGCAAACTTCTGACTGAAATTATAATACCCTCTGCAAAAGGTAAGGCCCTCAAAGAATTTGACAATGTTGCGGTGTATGTGTCTTGTATGAGTCTTTCACAGCGGGTTGTCCAAGAAGTCAGTTGTCAGATGGATGTAGTATTTTAAGTCTTCTTCTGTTTATAGGTCTGGCTAGTTTCAGGGCTAGTCTATTTGTATGTAAAAGAAGTCTTGATCTGTAACGGGTGGCTGTGGTAGTAATATATGTATGTACATATACAGTGTTAATTTTGAGCGTTTACCATGTGTATTAAAATTTTGGCTTGGCAAGACTCAATAAGTTTCATCGAAGTGTTACAGGCAGTGCCCCAAAAGAGCATCCCCCAGAAAAGGGTGGGAATTGGTGTAGCCTTCTAAAGCCGCGTTTTTGCTGTTATGAATAAGGCCGTCCAACTAATCACGGTTTAAAGCCTGGGCGACTTCCAGAAAAACAGCGGAGCAATACTTGTTAAGGCGCTTGTACAAGAAATGTATTTGTTAGAATGCCAGAAACACGCCCACCGGCAACATTTATGGGTATAATGGTTGTGTGGGTTGCTTGGAGAGGATCGGAAATGAGAAAGGAAGCTTGGAGTGAAAACGTTGTTGACTCTCCTGCCCAAAATGGCGGGGTTGTGAGTCTCGGCTTGTCATAGTGGTCCGCTGGGTATATAGAGTGGACCTTGGCCAGTAGCTGAGCATTGGCGAAATTCATTTTTAAAGTGCGGTTTTGAAATTACAAATTAAAATAAATAATAACAATTTAAAAAAAATGTTAATTAAAAAAAAAAAATTGTTTTTTAATTAGGTTTTTTATACTAAGGAAATATATTTAATTAGTAATTTCTGAAGAAATCATAAAGATAGCTTCTATCAATCAGAAGTTATTAATAAAAGGGTGCTATTTAAAAAAAAGGGACCAAAATTGAATTAGGCCACTGTAAATTCCGTAAAACTTCAAAAATCTCAAAACCGGCCCAAAATGTATTTGTTGTTGTTGTTGTTGTTTTTGTGAACTTAAAAAGTTCGATGAAAATCTGACCTTTTAGTTTTAGGGTGCCCACTCTGCAGACTTTCACTCTAAAACATCTAAATTTCATTTCATATACGAAAATGTTTCAAAACATTGAAGTTATGAAGCTACTTTCAGCTTAATTATTCAATCGTTCCTATGGCAGCTACATAATATCGTTTTCCGATTTTAATAAAATTGAAAGCGTAATTCTGAACTATAAAATTTTACCTTAGCCAAAAAGAATTTTGTTTTAAAAATTAAAAATTGAGAAGTTAAATTTTTTTATTTTTTTATTTAATATTTTGATTGTTCGATTTTAATGAAATTTAAATTGTAGTTCTGGATTGTTTAACATTTACTATATCTCGAGAAATTAAAAAAAAAATAAGAAACAGCTAAGTTATAATTTGTTTTCATTTATTTTTCGGATTGTTGTAATTTTTTTTTTCGATTCGGCTCGTTCCTACTTATATACTTCCTGCAATAGAATGACAACTTTTGGGAAAGTTTCATGCAGATTCCTTTAAAGCTGGGAGACTAGTTTGATTAGAAACGGACGAACAGACGGACATGGTCAGATCGACTTTCCTAGTGATTTATTTATTTCAAATTTAGTTCATATTCACAATAAACCAAAGCCTATTATTATTTCGAACATTTTTCTGTTCAATCTAAATAGTATTATATATTTCATTTTAATATTGACCCTATTTCAAGTAAATTTGACACATTGTTAATTTATATGTTTTTATTTGCAAAATAACTCGAACATGTAGAAATATAATACAATACAATACATAAGAAATATGTTAATTTCAGAGAACTCAGAAAACTCGATCGCAGTTTCATTTACTTTGTAATGTTAGCTTTATGAGGCTCTTCACAAAAATTCTATTAAAAAAAATATATAAATTGTTAACATTCAATACAAATTTGATTAAAATCACTTACCTGGAACTTTCGCTGGTCGAATAATATTGCCCGTAACTCCGCTCTTGTGCCAATACTGTCACATTATTGAAGTTAAATCAAATAATTAATTATTAAAAAGTGTAAACTTACGAGATCGATCATCATTAGGTTCCAACCTTGATACATAGAAAACGAAATAGAAAGATAAAGATAAGAATAAACAAAGAACAAAAGAAAATTCTTAGCAAAACAAGAAACAAAATAATAGAATGGAAGAAAATATTATGAATAATATAATAAGTAAAGTTAAAGTTTTTACTCACCTTTTCATCACAATCCACTCTCACATAAAAACACTTATATTATTTTAAAACACGTCGCTTAACCGTCCTAGCGACCACACTTCCCGTAAGAATATTCACATGTGTATGTGTGTGCAAAAGAATGGACAAATTCTTTGACGCATGCCGTTATGTTAGAGTAGTGGTAAAAAAAATAGTACAACAAAATTTTGATTATATTCAAAGGATGCCAGCTATGAATACATATTCCTATATCTTAATATTGTAAATATTATAATAAAAATAGGAATCTGTTATCATTTGCACTATTTTTTTTACAAAAAAAGGAAAGTTCTAATTTTTGTTTTTTATTTTTCCGAATTGTATTAAATTTTTAAGTCATAAGCCGGATCGGACGACTATAGCATACAGCTCCCATAGGAACATTCGGGAAAGGAAATGAAAAAATATTATAACTTTGCTGTTTCTTAATTTTTTTTTTAGTTCTTCGACATTTAGTAATGCTGAAATATTTCAGAATTACGGTTAAAATTTCATTAAAATCGGACGACTATAGCATACAGCTTCAATAGAAACAATCGGAAAAATAAATAAACAATTATAACTTTGTTGGTTTTCATTTTTAATTTAGTTCTTCGACATGTAGTAATGGTTAAATATTTCAGAATTACGGTTTAAATTTCATAAAAATCGGATAACTAAAGCATATAGCTCCCATAGGAACAATCGGAAAAATAAATAAAAAAAATTATAACTTTGCTTGTGTTCTTTTTTTTGTTAGTTCTTCGATAACTAGTAATGTTTAAATATTTCAGAATTACGGTTTAAATTTCTTCAAAATCGGACGACTATAACATAAAGCTCCCATGGGAACAATAAAAATATTTAAAAAAAAAATAGGAACTATAATAATTGAGCGGCAAATCATCATAGCTTCAATGTTTTTAAGCATACAAGCAAGTAAATCATAATTTTAATGTCTTATTTTAAATAAAATTTTTCTCATCTCATTTTTGGTATCCAATTCCGTCTAGTATTTTACTATCGGGTATCGGGTTCTGTCAATTTTCTTCATTCATTGCTCATTATAATCGTCATACGTTTGTCTTGCTCGCACTTACGTAAACTCGTACAGTTAGTTTCATAAGCCCATTCCCAATAAATTGAGAAAGGCTTGGTAGTTAAATTACGACAACAACTTTGTTTTTTTCAGAAAACTTTTCTACGTTCAAGAAATATTTTTCCCAATTTAAGGGTTACTTGTCATCCATTTATAAAAACTATGTTATGTTTTCTTTAAAGTTTTACTAATAGTTTTAAAACTCATGGACTAGTTAGCGATGAAACGAGTGTACAAACAGTCTAGATCGACTCTCCTAATGATGCTGTTAGGGTCGGAAATGTGTCCTTCTGACTGAAATTGAAATATGTAAGGATATAAAAATTAACGTGAAAGTTATCTGGCCCTATAGAACGTTAAAATTTGAATAAGTTCGTTTCTTTTAAGATATTTGCTTATATCTTGCTAATTATTTTGCAAAGTATCTGATTTCAAAAGAACTTGCTTAAATTAAGATTAGTTTTGACACTAAATTTAAATCATTAATTAATAATTTACAATTATTTAATGAGAACGTTTCTTCCTTGAACCTGAAACCATTTTTTTTAGAATTTTCCTCACCAATTTGGATACTTTAGGAGGAAATTCTTGCCTAGGCATTGGTTACTTCTCAAAAACATTTATGCAGAAAAATGTATTATATACTAAAAGTTAAGAAATCTTATGAAAAAACAAGAATGGAAGAGAGCTTCGGCTATCCGAAGTTCATATACCCTTGCAGCTAATGCAAAAATTAAATATTCTTGAAAACATTAAAATTATGATTGACTTACGTGTATGTTTACATTAAAGCTATGATGATTCGCAGCTCAATTATTTGATATTTCCTATGGCATCTATATGATATCGTTTTTCGATTTTAATAAAATTAAAAGCGTAATTCTGAACTGGCAAATTATTAATTAATCAAAAAGAATTTCAAAAAAAAATTACAAAATAAAAAAAAAAATTAAAATAAATATTTTAATTATTCCCATGGGAGTTTTATTTTATAGGCGCCCGATTTTCATAAAACTTAATCCGTAATTCTGAAATATTTAACCATTACTATATGTCAAAGAACTAACAAAAAATTTAAAAACACCAAAGTTATAATTTTTTTTTTCAGAAAGAAAGACAACTTTCAACATGAAGATAGCTTTAAAACTGAGAGACAAGTGTGCATAGAAACGGACGGGCTGACGGACAAGAATATGTATACTTTATAGGGTCGGAAACGTCTCCTTCACTGCGTTGCAAACTTTTGACTGAAATTATAATATCCTCTGCAAGGGTATAACATTTTTTGTTTGTTTTAAATTTAACCCTTCTATTTTGTGATTTTTTAAATAATTCGTTTTGACTTATTAATACTTTAACAGTTCAGAATTACGCTTTAATTCTCTTAAAATCGGAAAACGATATCGTAAAGCTGTCATAGGAACTATCGAATAATTGAGCAGCGAATCATAGCTTGAAAGCTTATATAATTATACGGAAGTAAATCATCATTTTAATGTTTTCAAAAATATTTGGTTTTTGAAATAGCCGAAAGAGTATATGAACTTCGGCTTGCCGAAGTTTGCTCCCTTTCTTGTTTTTAAACTATTTTATTTTGTCCAATTATGTTAAGGAAAGGTAATTAGCATTTGAAAATATCTTTTAATGACATACAGCACTTGCCTGTAGCTAAACTTGTCCTTAAAATTTGTTGAAATTGAGAAACGATGTAGAAAAACTTTTGTAGTTTTTAAATATACAAAAAATAATTATTTTTTGAATAACTTTTGAACGGGGAATGAGATCCAGGCAAATTTGGTGTCATTTGACGCGTATTCTTAATAAAATTTAAACTGTGTTAAAAAGTACAATATTTTACCAGCCCAAGCACAGGAACTCCACTGACAAAATTTTGTAGTATGTCACTTTCACCGCCCTTTCTCGTCAACCAATCAATTTTCCTAAAGTATTGGTATGCAATTCTTATTTATTTAGCGTTACTCTTCGATTGGTTTATTACTTGTCACGATCGGACTGTCACAGCAGATTTTCCATTCTGCGGCTATATAATAGTAGTCTCCTATGTACACGCTCTTGGTGCGCAACGCCACTACATGTACTGTCGTCCATAATGATACACACATAATGAAATTTAACCCAAAATTTATAAATTTGAAAAAAACATAATCTTTTCTAATGCAAGAAATATTTTCTTGTTTCCTAAATTTTTTTTCTGAGAAAACTTACTTATGTATAATGAATATTCAAAATATTTTGTTGAAAATTGCCAAATTTTAATATGTTGCATCTGAATCTCAACATGCTGAAATACAAATTCATCCTGAATAAACATGTTTCATTTTATAAATTTTCTAATTTTAGAAAATTTTGCTTTAAAATGTATGGTGATCTGCCCTACATTTGAGAATAAAAAGTTTTCAAGGGCTATTTTCCCTAGATTTAAGAAAGAAACGCCATTAATTTTGTACAAATTTACCCTACAATTTATGGTGAGTTGCCATTGATGACAAAAATAGGGCGAATTTCTTGTTTTGAGGGTAAATGTTGTTATGAGTGTTCAAAATAGTGAGCAAAAACTTTTAAGAGAACTGGAGATAACAACTAACAAAATAAAATGCAAAACAGTTTGAGTTATTTTTGGAATCAGGGAGAAAAAATCATGGTTTGTTCTCTGTATTATAAGTTTTGACATCATTGGTGCTTTTTAGCAAAGTCTCCCATAAAACTAAAATGCCAAAGCATAGGTGCTGCGCAAGGGTGATTAAAAGCGTGAGTAGAGACAAACATGTTTCCTGGCTGTGCAGTCACTTGAATAAAATTACGTTTTAGTTGTAGGTGACTATGTCCCTAATGAATCGGTAAAGGTACGGAACTAGCCCACTATTCTTGCCTACGTCACTGGATCTGTTTCACTCGTATGCGAATGCATATGAATAATTCACCTAAGTAGGCCAAACCACACAGAATTTAAGAAGAGAGAGATTCCATCCCTCGTTCTGCTCAGCACCTTGTTCGTCTTGACTTCTACCAAATTAAGTTCAAGAGGAACAACAAAAACTAATATCTTTAAATCGCAGTAAATATATGTATGAGCCCTTGTAGTAGTTTAAACAAGGAGCGACGCTTGCAAAATTTTATACATTAGGGGAAATGGGTTAGTCAAACATTTATTCCACTTAGCTTGTTCATAATCGAGGCGGTTTACACTATCAAACAAATATCGCAAAAGTTACCTAGGTTAATAAAGATATAAATCTGGGATAGAGCATAGTGTATACTCATAACAAAATTTACCCTAAAAACCTTTTTTTGTCATTAATAGCAGCCCACCATAATTCTGGGATACATTTTTTTAAAATTAAAGGCGTTTCTTTCTAGGGAAAATAGCCCTTGAAGCAAGGAAATCTTTTCTAGAATTTAGAAAAATGTTTCTCACATGTAGTGCACATTACCATATAATTTAGGACATATTTATCCAAACATTAGAAAAATTTATAAAAAATGAAATATTTTTATTGCATTTCAGCATGTGGAGTTTTTTAATTTATTTATTGATTTATAGTTAACAATGAACTGCTAACTTACACATAAATGCTAAATAAATTTAATAACTTAAACTAACTAAATATTATATGATTCAAGAAAAGCATAAATGTTTGATGATATCCGATCAATAGAAATTTGAACAAAGCACCCGAAAGAGCTCATGAAGGGCAAAGTTGGATCTACAAATTGGCAAGTGAATAGGGCGAAAAGTACGAGTAAATCTTGAGGGAACAGCGATGTTAATATAGCTAAGGATGAGGCCAGAATTCACCTCTGCTATGAGAATCTTATGCAAATAAAATTACTCCGCTGCACATTCTACGATGTTTTAAAGACTTTAGATCAATTAACATTAACCTTGAAGAGTAAGGTGGCAAACGCCTCACCGGGTCCCAATTCAGCTGTCGGAGAGCAAATAATAAAAATTGCTTTTGGACTGACTCGATTAATTTTTGTTGATCAATATATTGAGGGCTCCAAACACATGCGCAGTATTCCAAATAGGGCGAACCATGGAAATGTTAAGAGTCTTTGTTGTATACGGGTCGTCAAACTCCTTGGCCCAACGTTTTATGAAGGCTAAAACACCCTTAGCTTTACCAATGATGACAGAAATATGGCTTTTGAAACATAACTTGCTATCAAATAGGACACCAAGATCAGTTACTTTCGTATACTGTAGGCGGTATGGCATTTGGCCAGCGAATGATAGACAAATTTTTACGTATATTGTCTATAATGTATGTATGTAAATGTATGGTTTTTTTTTGGGAAATTGAAATAAATTAACATGATATATTTTAGTTCATATAAGTAAATTCTCATAAAGTATGAGAACCGACGGACAGTCGGACAGGCGGACATGGCTAGACCGACTCTCCTAGCGATGCTGATTTAGAATATATATACTTTATAGAGTCAGAAATGTCTCCATCACTGCGTTGCAAACTTCTGACTGAAATATAATACCCTCTGCAAGGTATAAAAAACTGACATCAAACAAAGACACCTCTTGACAAGGTGAAATTATCGTGAAAAAAACTATATTTTTATTCAGTTTGTTTTGTAATCGGCACGCTGCTTTCAAAGTTTTATTTATTTTCGAAAGTTATTAAACAACGAAAATGGTTGGACGTGTATTTAATGCCAGAATACAACCATGCCATAAAATAACCATGCTCCACCCAGTACAAGACAAAATTTTTTTCTCACTTTCACCCCCATTTCTCCGAAACCAAATGACTTTCTAAATCTCTTAATATGCACAAACTCTTATAAAAGTGAAACCTTTTTGATGTCTATATCATTTATTAAGACTGAACTTTTCTTAGCTGACTTTAAATACTGCGGCCATATTGCGCACGCTTACCAGTGCCCATCGTCACTACATATCAATGACTAAAATCGCAATGGCATAAAAAGAGGTGAAGTACGTTATTTGCACTCAAAAAATGGTACAATGCAAAACATTTTGCTTATAATTTTTTTAATCGGAGTCCATCTGCACCGGAAAAACAAGATTTGATCTTAAAGGATTTCATCGATTATAGGGGGTGCACAACTTGGATGGCTAAGTGTTAAGGATGAACAGTATAAATTATAAGTACATATATGCGCTGAACATAGCATCCACTTGAGTTAAACAAAATATATATACACATAACATGTAAAATTACCTCCTGCGAACGGTCACATAATGTTATCCCAAGTCCCTCCGTGCGTTATTAGAAATAATAAAATAAAATAATAGTCACAATAATACGATTATCACATTATCAATCGATTCATAGCCATCATTTACGATCTGTTACTCAAACCATGAAAGGGAACACTTGTTAGCACTTGTAACCTGTTAGTGCCGGCCACCTGAGTCTCCAAGTTTTATCACTTAAAGTGTTTCCTACACTACACAACAGACTTGTGTGGGTATCAAAATATAGCTCTCCCGCTCAGGCCAAACAATTGCTGTCTCTGCGTAGGCCATATATAAGAATAGTATAGAAATAACACCAATGTAACTTGCTAAGAAATCTAATGAAATAAAACAGTTTGAAATTATAATTCAGAAAATGTAGACGTCTCATTATTTGGTTGTTCTTTTCACTATGTCAAATGAAATTTGTTATCGTGATCTTTGGTAAGTGCACTGACAGAAGGCAGTTTGGAGCAACTTTGTATTAAAGTATGGAAATTTATTAGAAAAGTCATCTTAACTCTTAGGAGATAAAACATAAGATTGTATAAGCCTTTTACTTAGTTGCACCCAAATACCAACGAAAAGTTCAAATATTTCGTTTAAACTTCAAAAAGTTCGATCGTGTTTTTTTTTTGAATAATTCTTTATTATATAAACCTTTTAATTTTTAAATGAACTACTTATTCATTATATTTTGTAATAAATAAGTGATGCATATGTAACATTGATTATTTATCATTATTGATGCCCAATTTTGTCATCAGGGATACACACTATGTGCGTAAGCTGTAGCGTTGGCGGCCATTGAGTTCCCTTCATTTACATATGTCATGGGCATACTCTTTGTTCCTAACAAAATCGTACCGGTGATTTTAGTGTTGCCAGCGGATTCAATATCAGACTGATTTAGTTTTTGGAATGGTTCGACTTGCCGTTGAGAACCTTTGTCACTCGAGCTTATTTGAGAAGTAGTCTTCTTCCGAGTCGCTTCGGCATGGCTGAGACGTACTTTTTTGTTGTTCTTAAATTAGATTTGTGTGAAGAGCCGTTTTTTTTAGCATCTGTTTTACTCTTCGTGTTGGCTTTAACATGAGGGTGTTTGGCCGGAGTTGTGCCTCGGGTTGTTGTAATGACCTTAAAGAACAAATCTGCGGGAGAGACTGTTGATGTCATGTTTGGCTGCGAGGACGCTGCTGTATTCGACTTGTAGCCAAGAGATGCCTTGTCTCGTACATAATTTAATCGAACTCCCTCAGTACTGGTTCTTACCAATACCAAAGAAATTATGCAAAAGTGTGTTAAGATTATTATTGGACGCATTTTGAACCGAAAAATGATTATAGTTCGCTCAACAGAACTGTACTGATTGACAATACTAAGATCGCATCTTTTATACACTCCAGCCCAGCTCCTACAGTGAATCAGTGGAAAAAGCAACTGTAAAAAGCAGACCAGCCAACTGTTTTTCCAAACTCGCACAGCTTGTTCATTATTATTTTTTATACACGCATATACCATACACATACCATACAAGCTATTAATCACTTGCGAATTAATTATAAAAGAACTGTTAAGTCGACTTACAAACTTAGTAGACGTCTATCAATAAGCATGAATACTATAAAATTTTTAATAATCTTTGCCGTTATTTATATTACAGCGGCATCAACGCAGGATGAGCATGATGAGATTTTTAAAAAGATCGAAGGAACTAAAGACGTTGACTTAATGAGTTTAGCACAAAGCAGAATTTTTAAAGAGCCACCACAAGTTTCAAGAAAGCTCATTCGCCGACAACGTTCTGTACAGGTTCCTCATATGAGCTTCCAGGGTCTAGCTTACGATGTCTTGCTAAATGATGCACTGAATACAACCACTGAGGAGACAAAAACGGAATCCACTGAAATTGCAAATATAAGTATTGGGCCGTGCACAAAAAGTGGCAAAAGTCGGCATGGAAAGCCGCGCAAGATGAAAACTAGAGCTCCGATTCTTCACTAAATTGTACCTTCCGTTTAATAGGTATTAAATATATTTTGAAAGTTTATCAAAAACTGTGAATTTAGGCTGCTTACGGCTTATTGTAAAAAATATAGTTTTTAATTTAAGATGCTTTAAAATTGGAACGAAAAGCTTTAGGGAAGGTATTTTCGTTTAACAGTCAATAAATGCGCTTATTTAACCAATTTTTTTGTTAAGTTTTTGAGTAAGTTTTCTTTCCTTTTCCTTTAGCAGTCAAAAAATTCGCTTATATAACCAATTTTTTTTTAAGTTTCTGAGTAAGGATATATTTTGTTTTTTAGAAATGCAAATCCGGAATATGCAAAAATGATGAGGGGGACATTGAGCAATGGAGGCGCGTAAGGACTAAAATCCGTCTAAAACTGTAAAAATAAAAGACCGAACGGGGTCAAGAAGAGCGTTTTCCTGTTTGTTGACAATTCATGAATGTTCGTTCATAAAATTTGACAAATTAGCTGGCGTGGGGTTCTGAACGGATGGAGTCAATTGAAGAAAATGTTTGTATCATAATAAAAAAAAAGTGATACTTTCCTGTCAGCATGACTTCATTTGACTTCATGAAGTTAAAATGCAAGGAAATGCGAAAAAATAAACTTACTTTTTCACACCAAGTCGATCCAACCTTGATTTGAGCCGAGGACCTTTGGATTCGTAGACAGGTTCACATTAGCAGGTTGCGCCTTACTGTCATCACAAAACTGCAACCAAAAAAAATTGTCATAGAAACTAAGCTATTGTTACATGAATTTTAAACTATTGGGTATGAAAAACTTTTCTATTAAATGAGTATTAAAATTATAAAGTATCAAATTAAAAAGTATGTGAGTAAAAACTAATGGTATATAAATGAAACTAGAAAGTATAGGGGTTATATATTATAATATTAGTATTGAAGACTTTAATACTGTCTGTAATTTATTTTAAGACACTATAACTAAACTTTTGGTTTTTTTTGGGTGTATGTATTTAATGGAAAATGTCAGCAATAAAATGGCTTTTATAGCTTAACTTTTAAAGTCAGCTGAATAATAGCCATGCATGTATTCAAGAATTTGAAAATGCAATATTCTTTGAAACATCTCAATTTTGATTTATACGCAAATATGTTAAAAAATACTGAAGTTTAACAACATGATTTTTCATCTCAATTATTCGATCGTTCCTACGGCAGCTATATGATATTGTTTCTATAGCCTAAATCTTAACTATCAAAATATTACTATGTCAAAAAAAAAAAATTAAAAATAGAAAAGTTACATTTTTTTTTTGACATTTCTGTGTTTTAAATTTTTTTGTCAGTTCTTATTTATTTAGTGATGGTTAATTATTTTAGAACTACGGTTACTCAGCCCACAAAATAATCGGAGTTTAGTTGGCGCCATCTGTCGAACTGCATACTTCTACAATATTAACTCGATTTTAAGTCTACCGAAAGATTTGACCAAAACACACGCATAGAGTATAACAGCTAAAGGTCTAACATGTCTCAGAGTGATGTGACATGTGCGTAAGAAATACTAGTATCTGCATTTCAAATCCAAAATCCTTCTTCCTTATATAGATTTTGATATCTCGACGTTCATACAGAAGGACAGAACATACATACAGTGACGAACTTAATTATTGGCACAGTGGGCATATCTGACTTCAACATTGCTTTTCTCCACTTAAAACTAAGATATAAATTTAAAACAACATTTATTCATGTATATCGACAGATTCACAAACTTTACTTCATTCTTGTATGACATTTCTTGTAATTATAAAAATTAAAATTATAAAGAA
This sequence comes from Drosophila gunungcola, assembly GCF_025200985.1. Classification (NCBI taxonomy): domain Eukaryota; kingdom Metazoa; phylum Arthropoda; class Insecta; order Diptera; family Drosophilidae; genus Drosophila; species Drosophila gunungcola. The sequence goes on from NW_026453183.1 coordinate 462,606, forward strand.
ACACCTGATTTTCTTTGAACAAAATTATTGGCACACTTGAGTAATAGTGAACTATTTTGTCGAAATTTCATAGATATGGCTACATTTTTCTTTAAAAGCCCCGTTAACTTTATTTTCGGATTTGCGTGGCTATACATTTTCAAGCTAAAAACCCCGCAGTGCCTTATTCTTTACCAAAATAGATCAAATTTTATCAAAATGAGCGGCAAACAAAAGGAAACCACTGAATCTAAACGGTAAAATAATTTTATATTTGCATAATCAAGGCAAATCATATGCTGAGATTGGGGATTGGATAGAAGCCGTTTTACCATTCGAAGCATTGTCCAGCGTTAAAAAGGAGCCTTATCGTTGGACAGTGCTAAGCACTCTGGTCGACCTAAAGCTTTGACTGACCGGGAACGGGCCAGGATCATCAGGAAGGTGAAGGTGAACCCAAAAATCTCTTCAACAAAGATTGCAGCTGAACTTAAAAATGAATTTGGAAAAGATATTCACCCTATTACAAAGAAAACCACTTATTTCCAAAGTCAACCAGCAGAACGTTTAGTCTTTGCAAAATAACATTTGAGTAAGCCAACAGACTTTTGGAACAATGTCATCTTCTCCGATGAAAGTTACTTCAAAATTTTTTAAATTTGATGGCCGCCAAACTGTTTGGAGAAAGCCCAATACGGAACTCCATGAAGAAAATCTTGCTATGTCTGTGAAACATGGTGGTGGAGGCGTCATGGTGTGGCTCTGCATGTCCGCCGATGGTATCGGCGAACTTGAATTTATTGAAGGAATCATGAACAAAAAGTATATTTAACAGAAATCTAAAAAAAAGTGCCGAAAAGATGAACTTACCAGTCACACTCACTTTTCAACACGAAAATGATCCAAGCATACGGCTTATGATGACCGTATGTGGCTCGCACATCACGTAATGCATACTTTGCCGCATCCGCCTCAATCTCAATCTAAACCCTATCGAACATTTGTGGGAAGAATTGGATCGACGGGTAAAAAAACGAGCTATATCCACAAAGGCCCAGCGGAAGGTGGCACTGGTGGAGGAGTGGCTGAATATTGGTTCAGAAACTACCCAAAACTTAGTTTCTTCGATTCCCAGGCGCTTGGAGGCAGTCATTAAGCATAAAATTAATTTTTATTTTTAAACGATTCTTTATGTTTATTTTTATTATTTTTGATTAAGTATGCCAATAATTTTGTTCAAAGAAAATCAGGTGTTTTTTTATAATTTTAATTTTAATAATTACTAGAAAAGTGATAAAAAAATGAAGTAAAGTTGGTTTTTTTTGTAAATTTATAAATATATATGAATAAATATTGTTTCGATTAATTATCTTAGTTTTTAGTGGAGAAAAGCTATGTTAAAGTCATACATGTCAACTGTGCCAATAATTAAGTTCGTATACACTTTATAGGGTCGGAGATTTATCCTTCAACTTCTGACTGTATACCCTCTGCAAGGGAATAAAAAGATATTTTGTAGTTTTTAAAATATTTACTTTATTATTAGTTTACACTTTTGGACTACAGCTTTTGACCGTCGCCTATCGTGATGGCTTGGCAGCCCTAAGGAAACGCGTTCGACTGCACTTCCAAAATACAGAAATTATTTTTATTAAAAAAGTAAGTTGGTTGATTGTTTCCTATTTCCTCCACTATGCTTACAGAGGGCATTATGAAGACATTAAGACATCTCCGACCCTATAAAGTATATATATTCTTGATCAGCATCACTAGGAGTCCGTCCGTCCGTCTGTCCGTCCGTTTCTACGCAAACTAGTTTCTCAGCTTTAAAGCTATCTGCATAAAACTTTCCCAAAAGTTGTCTTTCTATTGCAGGTAGTAGTTCTTCGACATATAGTAATGGTTAAATATTTCAGAATTACGGTTTAAATTTCATTAAAATCGCACAACCATAGCTTAAAGCTCACATTAGAACAATAGAAATAAAAAATAAAAATTTTTGAAAAAATTTAATTTTTTTATTTTTTAATTTTATTTTTAATTCTTTTTGACTTATTAATAATTTCACAGTTCAGAATTATGCTTTTAATTTTATTAAAATCGGATAACTTTCTCATATAGCTGTCATAGGAACTATTGAATAACTGAGCTGCAAATCATCATAGCTTCAATGTTTTTAAACATATACGCAAGTAAATCATAATTTTAATGTTTTCAAGAATAATTAATTTTTGCATTAGCTGCAAGGGTATATGAACTTCGGCTTGCCGAAGTTTCTTGTCCTTTGATGTTTTAAGAACATAGCTGCATAACAGATTTGGTAAACAGTAACATATTTGACTTTTTAGAATTTATCGATTCCATTCTAACCTACTGGAGTTTTGCAAATCCGGCTCCCTTGTTCTAGTTTCCGAACGAATTTGATAGAAACAAAGCAAGGGTTTTCATGGTACGAAGAAAAAAAAATATTTTTGGGACTTATTTTTAGCAAGCACTTTTCGGTTTGTTTTTATATGGTTAGAAGTGTAAATTATCTAAGTTTAGTTTAAAAGTGTTTTTGTTCTTATTACCCTTTAATTTAATGCACTTATGATGCAAAGTGTGTTGTGTTGGGAACTTTTCCATCGTCTTTGGCAACTTTGTGCCAAGCAGCTGATTCACACACAAATTTAAAATAGAAAATGTAAATAAGAAAAACGAATATTTTCTCTATATAAAATTAATTTTATTAGGAGGAAACATAAGAACAACAAACAAGACGTCATATTTATGAAGTTTATGGAGAATGTGGACATTGTCCGGGGTTTTGTGAAAGGTGACAGATCTGGCAATGAAAAATATTAGCATTGCATCTCAAATTTCGGTTATTGCGTTTAATGTCCAAGAGTTGTTGTCTTCCCAACTCGTTATTTGCCAAAAGTTGCAAAAACATTGTTTAAATCAAACCAACAAACTTTTAATTATTTCGGGCAACACAGCTGATTTCCACACGAGTTGTTCAACACTTTTGTTGGTCAGTTTCCATCACTGCCTTTATATTTGTTATTTTTGGCTACCAATGATTTTTTTTACTGATTTTAGAAATCAATAATGCACAAAGTAAACTTAGGCAAATTATAGGCTTTTGTTAAAGGCAGTAGCAGCAGTCAGCTGATTTATTTCCCCCCAAATAGAAATTTCCCTAAGAAATTTGCCAGCAAGCAAAGGAACTTGTATTATGTTAAAGGAGAGTCCGCCAATGTTAACGAATTAAGTCCTCTGCCGCCCCTCTGCCACTGCTCGGCCGCTGCTCTGCCGGTAATTGCTGATGTAGAGAGACAGAACGAAATACTGTTAGCGGGGGTGGGGTTGCTGCATGCTCTTAGCATCTGGTGTTAGTAATGCAGCTCAACAGATGACGCCACCTAAACTCCGATTGTTTTGTGGGAGAATATTTAGATTGAAATTTGTTAGCTGAGTAGCGGGTATCCAGTAGTCGGGGAAAATGTTGGTAAGTGCACTGCCAAAGGGCAGTTTCATGAACTCAAAAACACCTGCAAAACAGTCAAAAACGATTAACAGAAATAGTAATTTCTTAATGACATTTGATTTATACCTTGAAGGCGTTTAGGAGCTATTAAAAGTAAAGTTCAGCAGAACACTAGGTCTTTTTGTTAAGATAACCAAGAACTACACATATTCAACACATTGGGCATAACAACACAAATAACTTTTAGTTTTAAATGTTTGGTTCACACTCAAACTGCTATTTTTAAAGGCGCCCAAAACAACAAGGGTATTCCGAAAAAAATAACACCATTTTTTATACCATGATATAATTTCTTTTTTCCCCTGATTGCTCCTATGGAGTGAAGCTCTGGTAGCAGAAGAGAAAACTGAACCCAGTTTTCTGGCGCCATCTACGAGGAGGGGGCGGTAACAGATCGTTTGCAATGTGGCGGGTCAACAGGGCTAAGTGTCAAGTAATGATCTTTAGAGAGCATTTCCATTCCTTCGCTGTTAAGGGGCTTGCCGCCATAATTGTACGGCACCAGCGTTCTTTTCCCTTTGAACCTTCCACCGATGAAGTCGATTCCGCTGTCAAATTTTTTTATGGTGCTCGCAATTTTTTTACTCGGAAGGGAAAGGGAAGATATACCCGGCCAACGATTTTTGTTATTAGTAAAGACAAAGAAATTATGTGAGTTGTTGGGGCAAGGGCAAATAAAAATTGTTTTTAGATGAAGGCATGGTGGGGGAAAAAGAAAAAAATGTAGGCAAAAACATAAGAAATTTATTTGTTCGCATAGGCACACGGCATTGCTGTATTTTTTCTCAACGCCCGAACGACTCAAGATCACCGAAATCCACCTACGCCTGGAGTGATCCGAGGGAGGGGCGACAGTGGCAACGCGACCGCCTCGCGAAGCCAGCGGAGGATTTCGGCAAGACGAGAAGTGTTAAACAAATGATATTTATTGATATAATTCGACCCTGAACCCAAATAACTAAATTGCATTGGCGAAAAGTAAATGTGGCCCGTTGTGGCAGAAAAAAAAGAGATCTCGAAAGCGCGGAGAAATAGGAATTTGAAATCAAAAAAAGAAGGGAAGAAATTATTTAACCCTAAAATCCAGAAAAATATAGTTTAAAAGAAAGAGAAAAAAAGAAAAAAAATTGGAAAGAATACCCAGAGAAAAATGTTTAAAAATAATTATTAAATTTAGTTAATAAGAATCAGTTTTAATTTTTCGTTGGTTTTTTATATGTGAGAGTGGTTTAAGTTCTTTTGTGTTTGTATGCCAAAGAAATATGAATTCGCCTTTGAGTTACTTTTTGAAAGTAAAAGTGAAAAAGAAAGAATCCTCAGACCTGCCTACCCTATGATTTTTTTACCCGTGAAAAGTGTATTCTTTTACAGCATTTCAGCGACCCTCGAGATCCTCGTTGGATCCGCCCAGTCATTCATGGTGAGCGAAAATTTAAAAGTTATTATTTAATTTTTCAAAGAAAAAAAATAATGAAAAGGAAGAATAATACGTGGTGCAGGTTTAATTATAAGGAAAATTATTAATAGAAAAAATATAAAAATTTTGATTTTTAATTAACTTTCAAAAAGAAAAGAAAAAGAAAAGAAGTAACAGGGAACAGAACAAAAACTATTGAGTGGAATTCGGGTGCAGAAAAACAAAGACAATTCGAATCACTCTTCATGTCACTCAATTGTAGCCGAATATCGTAAATGGTCTGATTCTAAGCTAAGCAAAACAAATTCCAGACCTCGTCCATTATGATTTATTTATTTTGTTAAATACTCTATATTACGTTACGTTGATGAATTATCACGTAATTATTAAAAATATAAACCCAATATATATATTTCTATTGTCGACTATATATTATCTTATATTTTATATTTTTGTCATCTGTCCTATTTGTTATATGCATACTAAGGAATTATAAAGTGCTCCCAAGCAAAATTAGTCTATTGTTCTTAGTTAATAAATAAATTTGTATAATGTTTTAAATTTTAATGTTTGTGCTCGGCGGACAATGCCTTGATTAACCAATACCTCGAAGGGGCTGTTCCGTGAGTAAAGGGAAGGGGGAACGGCCAATGGAGGGTGGGCAAAGCGAGCCTCAATAAAAGCAGAGGTGGATATGCGGTAGCAGATCGAGTGAAGTGCCTGGCCTTCTTGGCCAACTGCAATAGCCCAAAGTGTTGGAATGTGCTCTTGCTTGTCGCAGCACGGAAATTGAATTTATTAATAATTAATTAGACCGCCTTGATTTTCTGAGCAAGAAAAATTCCCCCAATTGCTGACGAGCCAGAGCCGAGGTAGACATTGCGTGCGCTGAGTAGTCAAGCCCAACATCAGGCCGCAAAAAATTTATCAATGCTCGTTACAGGAACTATTAGATATAATTGTCTCATCCGGCTCGTTCCGACTTATATACGACCTGTAATGGAAAAACAACTTTTGGGAAAGTGGAAAATATGAAATCTTTAGAATTTGTTTCTGAAGAAAGTACTAGATAGAATGTATTGCAACTTTTTGTACATAATAATGTAGCTTTTAATTTTATTTTAAGATTAAAAAAAAAAAATTTTAGAAATAACGGGACTATTGGATGTCTAACGAGGCTCAAATGAATGAGTTCCTAAAATCGAAAGTATTAAAAAAAATGCATAGGTTTGAAAAATGTCGTTTTTGGCGTGAAAAAATGACTTTAAATTCTGCCAAATGGACCAATCCACAAGTCCGGAGGTTATTGTAGCCGAGTTTTGATGTCAGCAGTTTTCAAAAATGTCGTTTCGAGATAAATGCGGTTACAGTTTCAGGTGCAGCGGTATATGTCTCCGAGCGGTCGAACGCTGCCATTCAAAAACTATTTTAGGCAAGATCTGGCCGCTTTCACAAGTTTTTTTTTTAAATTGTGGGCTATCAATTAAGAAAAAATATTGATTTTAAATAAAAGTTACACTTGTAAGGCCCCTTAAAAGTAGAGTACACTTAACACCATAAGGTAGTTAAAGATCAGAAGCATGTCACGGGAGGATCAGCACGCCACAAGAGCCGAATGTAGAAATCAGGAATAATTAAGGAACATCAAAACAACACGCACGAAATTTCAAGACAAGCCAGAAAGTAAACCACAAAATAAGTTTTTTAATCCGATTTCAAATAATACTAATAATATTTTCATCACTGGAGTTCCTCGGACCATCTTCCATGTTAAAAACGCTTGAAAACAATAAGTGCCGCAAAGGGAAATAATTTTGACTAGAAACAAAAGCTAATTAAGCAATTGCAGAAGTGCAAAAGACCAAGGAAGCAGGATAAATAAAAAGGTTTGGAAGCTTAAAGTAAATTGAAAACATGCAGGGGAAACGTTAAGGAAGCTGTTAAATAGTTTAAATTGCGTTGAGCCTCTACAGACTATGGGGTAGAATAGCAGGGATTGCTGGCAAGCGCAGGAATTGGGAGAAGCACGTTTTGTGTGTAAACGTGCTCAAGTCGGCTGGCTGCCAGTCAAACAAATCCATTTTCATCCTTAACTCCTAAGTAAACAAAACCCGCATAGGCAGAGCTTACACTCACTTCGGAGGGGTTTGCTAGATAGCAAGCTAAGTTGCGTGGAACAGTTGCACTCCGAGTATGTTTAACCTGCATCCGGAAATTGAAATGAAATTGTAATCCTTATTTTTGAAGTGCATGAGCAAACTAAGGCGCACTCTTCGCACGTGTGTATATTTGTTTGTGTTTGCATTTTTGTGTGAGCAGACAGAGGTAAGCGAGAAGCCTCGATGCGAAAATTTTGCCGCTATGCAGGCGTTACCAGGCAGACAACAATTGACGTTAATTTTGTTTTTTTTTACAAGCTGATCGGAAATTCACGCATAAGTTTAAGCTTACTTGAGGCATAAAAGGCATTCTGAGCAACACCCTTTATTTGTTTTACTCTAGTTTTTTCTTTTTCTTACATATTATAATACAACTTTTAAGACGAAGTTCATATACCCTTGCAGCTTTTGCAAAAAATTAAATATTCTTGAAAACATTAAAATTATGATTTACTTGCGCATATGTTTAAAACATTAAAGCTATGATGACTTGCAGCTCAATTATTCTATAGTTCCTATGACAGCTTGATATCGTTTTCCGTTTAAACAAAATTAAAAGCGTAATTTTAAACTGTACAATTATTAATAAGTCAAAAAAAAAAATTTTAGTATAGTCGTCCGATTTTGATGAAATTTAAACTGTAATTCTAAAAAATTTAACCATGATGGCAAAAGTAGTGAGAAGAATAAAAAAAGTTAAACAATTATTCCAATGGAAACTATAAGACACAGACGTCCGATCGCTTAAAACCTGATCACGATATGCGTAAATGTTGTAAAAATTGATTTCAATAGCTTATACATTGCGCGAAATATAAATTAAATTTTATTATAATTAAAAAAACACTTATATGTAACAAATTTAATTTTTAAATGGCAGCTGTAGTATATTTATGTCAATAGCTTATATACTGCTCAAAATATCCTAAAAAGTATACAATTTTAAGCGATTTCACCGTAATGTTCCTATGGGAGCTATAGGATATAGACGTCCGATCGGCACGCGCTTTTACCCTGATTAAGGTATGGACAAAATGTATATGGATGCAAGTCAATAGCTTTTACACTGCGCCAAATGTCTCAATTCTTGCAAGTTAGAATATCTACGTCCGATCGCTTTTCAAACATTAAAACTATAGGACGACTGTGAAAATTTCAGATCGCTAATTTTTAAGCTGAGATCGAAAACGGTATGGAAACAGAAAGACAGCCGGGCAGAGGGACACGACATGGCTATATCGACTCCCCTATTGATCCTGATCAAGAATATATACACTTTATGGGGTCGGAACCGCCTGCGTTACAAACCAAAATTATAATACCCTCTGCATGGGTATAAATAATGTTGCCTTAAGCTTACCAATTTCAGTACGTTTTACTACCTTTTTTTAAATTCGGAAAAATTTGGTTTGATCAATTCCTAAAAGATGTGTATCAAAAGATTCCCGAAATTCAACAACACGAAATTCGACTTTTGCAACGAGTTTTTGGTAAACGAGCCACTGCACTATGGGACCACCGACCACATATTTTGGCCAAAACCCATTTTGTAAAAGTGGTTAAATATATATTTTTTTAATCGCGATGGATAAGAATAAGCCTAATATTAAATGTTGCAAACACAAAATTTTAATCGTACATTTTTCTTCCAATTTTAACACTTAATGGGAATTCAAGTGCAATTTTTTGCCATGCAGTCCAACAATAGAGATTTGTAATATGTGTTTGTAAACGTGAATTGTAGATAGTGATTGTGGTGTCCCTGTTATCTTGGGAAAGGTATAACCCCAAAAATATAAAAGCTTGTAGTGATTTCAATAGAGCTTAAAAGTGATTCAAGCTCTTTAAAACTCTAAAACTTTTTACATGTTGTAGATTCTTCAATTACTTTTCTATTCTGTTAGCAAAAAAGTGCACTTTTGTGCACTTTTTCATAGATTATACTTTTTAGGTCTTAACCTCAAATTTGCAAACTCCGAATTGCGTAACGTATGGAAAACAGAGGCGTCAAAGAGTACAAAGGATATTGCCATTTTCGAATTTATGAAAGCGTCAATACGTGGACCTTGTTCAAAGCAAGTTAACGCAATTTTGGTTAAAAAAAGTCAAAGCCTTTGCTACAATATAGCACAGAAGCGGAAAAGTACAAAAAAAACTTAAATCTATTCAACTAAAGGCATTCTTCTTGCCTTAGCTCGCAGTCAAACGTTAGAATAAATAAAAAATTAAAATTAAAATAATGCAAATAAAAAAATAAGAATTAATTAAAAATAAATGTTTCTTTGTTTTTTCACTAAAGTTTTCGGGAAGATTCCTGCGGATTTTCCCTATGAATTTCTGGGGAATTCCCGAGGGAATTAAATTCTCTACAATTTAAGTTTGAAATTGCCGAGGGAAAAAATATTTCCGTTTTGGAAAATATATTTCTGAACAATAAAAGCATAGGCTCAAGTGACTTTTCTCCTATTTTATTAAAAACTTTAATCGTGTTTCCAAATGAAAAAGAGCTTTCCGTAAATTCACAAAACAAATGTTTTCTATATATAAGTATTTTATTATAAATTTTATACCATTACATTATTATTATTATATAATCCGTTGTGGTAAAAATCCCCCAGTGGTAAACTATTTACAAAGTACACAAATGCTAAACGCAAAAAAAAAAACAAGAATAAAAGCAATCTTCGGCAAGCCGAAGTTCATATACCCTTGCAGCTATTGCAAGAATTAAATATTTTTGAAAACATTAAAATTATGATTTACTTGCGTATATGTTTAAAAACATTGAAGCTATGATGATTTGCAGCTCAGTTTTTCAATAGTTTCTATGGCAGCTATATGAGAACGTTATCCGATTTTAATAAAATTAAAAGCATAATTCTGAACTGTGAAATTATTAATAAGTCAAAAAGAATTAAAAATAAAATTAAAAAATAAAAAACTTAAATTTTTTCAAAAATTTTTTTTTAATTTTATTGTTCTAATGGGAGCTTTAAGCTAAAGTTGTCAACAAAGTTATAATTTTTTTTTTATTTTTCCGATTGTTCCTATGGGAGCTGTATGATATAGTCGTCCGATTTTGATGAAATTTGAACCGTAATTTTGAAATATTTAACCATTACTATATGTCGAAAAACTAAAAAAAAAAATTAAAAAACAGCAAAGTTCTAATTTTTTTTTATTTATTTTTCCGATTGTTCCTATGGGAGCTATATGCTATAGTCAGCCGATCCGGCTCGTTCCGACTTATATACTACCTGCAATAGAAAGACAACTTTTGGGAAAGTTTTATTCAGATAGCTTTAAAACTGAGAGAATAGTTTGCGTAGAAACGGACGGACAGACGGACATGGCTAGATCGACTTTCCTAGTGATGCTGATCAAGAATATATATACTTTATAGGGTCGAAGATGTCTCCTTTACTGCGTTGCAAACTTCTGACTGAAATTATAATACCCTCTGCGAGGGTATAAAAAAAGCTTCTTTCATGCATGCTTTACAAGCGAAAAAGGATGTAAGAAGCTATAAAGAAGCATTGTTTATACATTTTAATGAGTTTTTGTGAAATCGTCCCTTCTACTATAATGCATATTGAAGCCTTCCTTTGCAATGTACACAAAAAGCTGAAACCCGAACGCTTCCGATCGTCCGATATTTTTGAGATCGTGTTTTTCACCGAAAACCTCGCTTTCGAAAGAACGCAAAAAGAAGTTATGTTTCGGAATGGACAAAAAAATGGGAAACCAATTTAATCTATTTTTCTTAATGAACAGCAGAGGCGTAAATATATTCACTTCTTATCTTTAAAAACAATATCTGAACGCTTTGTTATCTTGGTGGTATATGACTTGTTAAGCTTTTCCTAAAATTAATTCTGTAAAAAATATTAATATTTAATTTTATTAATAATAATATTTTATATATTTTATATTGTATTAGAAAATTATTGATTTAAAGCAGTTTGTATATATTTTAATTTTAGGTAATAATATATACTCGATTACATGATTTATTTTCAAAGCGTGATTTTGTTTGAATTATGATTTTACATTTGCCGGCGCTATAGTTTCCTCCGCCATTGTAATCACAAGGAGTAACCGAACAAAGCGGTACTCTAAAAAGCAAACGACAAGAACAAAAGGGAAAATGCAAGAAAGCACGCGGTCTTTTTCGTTTCTATTGCATTTCTCGCCACTTGCATTTTTATTTTCAATTGAAATAGCTGGTTACTCTGTGATTTGTGAAATTAATGTGTATATTCTTTGCGGTTTTAATTTTCAAGTAAGTATAGTGTTGATATAAACAAACTAAATAGGAGTTCTAATACTGTTAATAAAATAACATGAACCAAACACTGGATTAATTAAAACAATAAGTGATGTGTATCTGTGCCAAAAAAATATTAAATTTATAAACACTTATTAACAATCTTATATACAGTGTTCGGTCAAAACAAATGTAAACAAATTGTTCATAAAACTGTGTGTGTCTGTTAATCAAAACAATAAAAAGAATTATTTTTTTGAGCGTACACTGCATAAGACTTGAGTTGTATTTTATAATAAATACATATCCATAAATTGCGTTAATTTAATTAATGCGTTTTAAATATTATTTTCTTTTAATTCCAGAAAAACTATTTCAATAATAATTTATATATATTTCATAAATTTAAATTTTTTGTTTGTGAGCTTGTTTCGTTTATTTGTGTGCTCTTTTTTTATGTCATCAAACTATTCTTTTAATATGATACCTATGACACGGATCTTAATAATGCAAACGGAATCTCCGTGAAAAATTATTAGAATGGTACCATATTAAAAATGTTACTAGAGATCAACTTGATGCACTTTTACAAATTTTGAATTCGGAAAATCTAGATCTTTAGTAGGATATAAAGTCCAAGTTTGATAATGGATCTTAATTACGGCGGTACTAGGGACAGGGAAGGTTTCGCGTGGTACATTAATTTAAATGAAACATTAATCGATAATTGGTTTACAAACTAGTAATCATATTTTAAAAAAATTGCATATTTCCTTCTCATTATTATATTTTATATTATATTTTCTTATTATTATATTTTCAGAGTCACAAAGGAGGGACGGCTACCGCTTCACCGACCACATAAAAGATCTTTGACTGGCCTTCACTAGGGCTAAGAACAAAACTTACAAGGCTTAAAGTATAGCAAAAAGGATGAGAGAAGAAAAAAACGACCCGGAGTAAACAATAACATTTAAATCAAATATTTATATAAAAAATTAAATAAATAAAAATTAAAATCTAAAAATTGAACGGTTCCCAATAGCTTTTTTGGGAACGATAATATTTGCATTCTTGGGTATTAGAAGGCATGTTTTGGAATCATTCTAAATATGTTCTTGTGGAAGGAATCAATATTCATTCTGTAGATGTGATGCGCAATGCTTGCTTTGGAAGCTATCCAGGAAGGTTCCCAAGGAACGTTTCTAAGTTCATTCTAACAGTGCGCTGTAGAATGCCTCCTTCGTAAAGTACAAATGGAAGGGAAAGCCGAGCGTTTCCGAAGTTGAAACTACCTTCCAATGGAACGTATTAAGATTCGTTCTTAGATCGGTTCTAAAAGAAGGCTTGCTTCTTGTCCCGTCTCGAACAAAAAGGAAAGGGAGCTTTCAGGGATCTGGAATGCGTTTTTCGCATGCAAAGGAAGCGTAAAAGAACACATCCTGAAAGCGTGTTTTTTCCGACTGGGAATAGATACACATATACATATGTCAACATTTATGCAAATTTCGTCAGATGAAATTGTGCATTCCTTTTTGGTAATCCGTGTTCCGTTCAGAAGGTTAATAAGGACCATATGTTGGGGCAGTTACCTGCTCAAGGATTACACAAAGTTACTTATGGTCAAACGAAATTTTAATTAACCGCTCGTTTGCTTTTAATTAATAGATTTACCACGTTTATTATGTTTTTGACAATTTTTAAGACTTTGTGCGCTTGTAGTCTGGATTGTCCAATAGCTCGACAAAAAGTAAATTAAGTTTTAAAGAAGTGGGAACCTTCTTACCAGAATGATAAATAAAATATAAAGGGGGTCACACTTTCGATACAATTCGTAGATGTTAAAATTTAAACCAAAGTCAACACCTTTTACGGGTATAAACATGAATTTGACAACTTTGTCGATTTAATTGAAATAAGTATTTTCACAACACACCTTATGTACATATTAAACAAAATCACCTCTTAACGGGGTAACAAAGTCGCTCGCATCTTCAACATACAAATTATCAAAAATTAAATTTTGTGACGAAAAATGAATAAGAATTCGACTAAGTAAATACATCCAGGTATTTTGTCTACGCAGTCATTTTTTATCTTAGCGTGACCAGCTATTTTTAGCGATTTCCAGCTAAATAAATAAATTGTAAGAAAATTGTTATAAAAAAAATTGTTTCAGGTTAAAGGAAGAAACATTTCCACTAATCATTTTTAAAATGTTATACTAATTATTTTTAATAATTACTTTTTAAGCAATTCCTAATTTAAGCAAACATATGTGAAATCAGACCCTATGCACCGAAATGAGCAAGTTGCAAGCAACTATCTTTTAAACACCGAAGTTTTGAAAAATTGAATGTTCTTTTGCAAGCCAGTGAACTTTCTCGTTAATTTTTATATCGTTACAAATGGTATTATAATTTCAGTCAGAAGGACATATTCCAACTAGGAGAGCCGATCTAGTCACTTCCCTCTATTTGTCCACTCGTTTCTACGCAAACTAGCCGATCAGTGTTAAAGCTTTTATTAGTACACCCAAAAAAATAATAAATTTCATACTATTTCGTATTACAATTATACTTTTTCCCCTAAAGATGTAGTATAATTTTTATACTGTTGTGTTTTTTGGTAGTATAGTAATTGCTCCCAGTAAAAATGCACTGTAAATGTATTAGGTTTACTTTTTATTTAATGTTACTATACAATTCAAAATTGATAATAAGAAATAATTAATTTATATTAACCAAAAGCCTGAAATTATACAAGGTGAAATAACAATAAAAAGTTAAAAGCATATATAATAATACAATTAGTATTAAAAGGCCTAAAAAATAAAACTAAATAAAAGTATGAATTTATATAACACAAATTATAAAAGCTGAAACAAAAATAAAACTAAATAAAAAAGCTGAAACTATAAAAAAAAATTATTAAAAACCAAAATAAGATTTAATAAAGATATTTAAAATTGATGTATTATATTACCAAGTTTTTTCGCTAAACGTGTATAAATAAACCAACAAGTCTTTTGCGCATTGATATGTCGGCGAATGGTATATCTCAGTGTGTAAGGAATGCTAGTTTCTTGGAATGCTTGTGTTTGACAGAAGCTTGAATTATTTCATCATCTTATGGTTTTCCTCTTTGCAATATCATTGCTTCTCGTCGCTCGCCTTGCAAGGTACCGTTAGGACTGGGCGATTCCGGAGAGTTGTCTGTGTGGCGCCACAAAAATAACGCGACACACAGCTGGGTTCCCTACTTTTTTGACCGAAACTAACCGTGTGCAGCGTTTAATAGCCTGATTCCATTGGCGCATTAAAACGCATTTAGCCGAATGCGCATTTATTTACACAGGGAATCCCATAAGGCTAAATGCAGCATTTAAATGAAATGCGATTTTTAAATGCGATTAAAAACCATTCGCCCCGAACATTTTTAGAAAAAATACCGGAAAATACCGATGCTGAACGATATTTTGTTCGTGCCACCACTACAACAGCTGTTTTCTATCTGCAAGGTTGGCGCAATTTTTGATGTCTTTTGAATATAAAAGCTATTTTGAATAAAAATGACTGAAAACTAAAGCGCTCGCTGCAAATTCTGCTCGCAGTACCACAATGCATTACTGCTGGATCTCTGGCATAAAATAACTTTCACATATACGGGGATCCTAGCCCTTTTTGGAAACTGTGGTGGTCTCCATTGCAAACCCGTCATAACAACGCAATCAGCTTCTCTTCCTTGTCGTCCAAGTTGGCAAATGCCTTGGTCGCACAATAGATGTCCTGCTGAGCATTACATTAATTAATTTTAATTAATTTCTTTTGGATTTGCCAAAATGCAAAAGTAAACAAACCCAGATCAGCTGCTCGTGCCACTCACATGTCGGAGTAGCATTAGCTAAATGCTAATGCGCCAATGGAATTAGGCACATTTAAAAAGTCCATTAATGCGGCAATGGAATCAGGCTATAAGTTTGAAATCAATGTTCAATGTTCGAACCAGAAGCGATCTACAGTCCGAATTAAAAGTGGAGCATCAATCTGAAGTTTATCCAAAACGGCAAAAGCAATCTTTGATAGGAGTGTCATTTTTGTGGAAAATTAGGCAAAAAAAATGTCTGAGTGCAGATTCAAGAAACAACAACATCATTTTGCGAATGACGAAGAGCGACATGTCAGACACGATGAACATCTATGTACGTGAAAAATCAAATGTAACTTGTTACAAGTGCGGAGACTGGGAACACATACATATCTACCCAATGTACAAAGAAGGAAGCTGTTAGGAACAAAACATTGAACCGGGAAAAACGAGTGGAGCAGTTCAGCCGTTGCAGTACCTACTGATGAAAGTAAAGCTAAGTACTAAGTTTTCTGGTAAGAAATTAAATAATATTGTCATGTTAAAAGGCATAGGCAGTAATGGAATATGTACTACTGTGCAAGTTTTAAGTAACGTTAAGATTAATGAATTTTATTGAGATTTTGTTTTATGTAATTGACGATGATCACATGCAGAACGATATCGTCATTGGGTGTGAAATACTTAAGCAGGGTTTTGTTATTGTAATTTCATCAAACAAATTTACAATTTCAAGAGCCAAAATAAATAATTTGTGTGCCGGTTCTGAGCCATCTGATATGGATACTGAACTTGACGGAGAAAATAAAATAAAACGTAATTCATTGTTGGCAAAATAATCAGATTGATTTATAAAAGGCATTCCATTTACTAAGGTTAGAGTTGGCGAAATGAAAATTAGATTGCTTGATCCAAGAAAAACAGTTCAAAGAAGGCCATACCGATTATATTCAAGCGAGAGAGATTTAGTTGATTTATTGATTTATAGCTAAAAATGAATGAGTTGACCTCACCTATGAGAAGCTTATGCAAAAAATTCTACGATGTTGTAGAGACTTTAAATCAATTAACATTAACCTTGACGAGTAAGGTGGCAAACGCCTCACCGGGTCCCAATTCAGCTGTCGAAGAGCAAATAATAAAAATTGCTTTTGGACTGACTCGATTAATTTTTGTTGATCAATATATTGAGGGCTCCAAACACATGCGCAGTATGCCAAAATAGGGCGAACCATGGAAATGTAAAGAGTCTTTGTTGTATTTGGGTCGTCAATCTCCTTGGCCCAACGTTTTATGAAGGCTAAAACACCCTTAGCTTTACCAATGATGACAGAAATATGGTTTTTGAAACATAACTTGCTATCGAATAGGACACCTAGATCAGTTACTTGCGTAATACGTTCTAAAGTAGAGTTTCCAAGATGGTAAGAGTGTATGTGTGCTGAAGTCCGGTAAAAGGACATATATTTGCATTTAGCGTGATTAAGAGGCAACAAATTGTTGGAACACCATAATTGTAATTGATCAATGTCCGACTGTAGGCGAAGGTATGACATTTGGTCAGAGAATGATAAGCAAATTTTTACGTCGTCCGCATACATTGGAGTAGAGGCAAATGACACTACTTTTGAAGGATCATTAATAAAATGAACGAAAAGTAGTGGCCCCAGATGACTTTCTTGGGGGACACCAGAAAAAAAATTTACGACGGAGGAAAGTGGATTATTGAAGAGAACGCGTTGAGTTCTGTTTGAAAGATAGGCCGAAATCCAGTTAAGTAAATTAGGCGGATAACCAAGAAGCGATAGTTTATGAAGTAGAAGGCTATGGCTTACTGAGTCAAATGCCTTGCTGAAGTCAGTAAAAATAACGTCAGTTTGGCATTTATTTAGGAAACTACGGTGGTATGGCAGAAAGTTTGGCTATGCCACGATCATTTTCGACATCGGACCTTGAGCCTTTTATATGAATTGGAATAATAAAAGATTCATTCCAAATTCTCGGGAACTTTGAAGATAATAAAGATAAGTTAAATAGAAAAGTGGTTGGCCAAGACAGAGCTTCGGCACAGTTCCTTAGTACACAGCTAGGAATGTTATCAGAACATCGCTAACTTCAAAATGAGGAATAAAAATATTGATGCAGGGCAATTCATAAGGGTAGGGAGTGGAGAAGTCATAGGATTGCAGAGAGTAGGTTGACTGAAAAAAGTTTGCAAAAAGATTATAAATGCCTAAAGATGATGATTCAGGTTGGTTGTGTAAATACATAGTTGATTTGATTTTCTTTTGGAGTTTACGAAGGAGTAAAAATTTTTCGGATCATTACGAATGTTTTCTTTACATTGAGGGATGTGGCATTCATAACAAAAATTGGAAGCATTAGTTTTTATACCCTTGCAGAGGGTATAATAATTTATTTATTTATTTATTCGCCAACGGTATTCAGTCCTTAACTGGCTACTTATATATTTAACATTATTATTTAACATTATTTTTACGCACTAACATTGGAAAAAGTAATCGATCAATTTATGTTTAAGATCAGACTTGCTAGAAAAATAATTAAGTCGCATGTTAGTTGGAAGTTTATTGCACTCACACAAGGCTCTATAAAGTGGCTCGTTTTGGGAGTAATTAGTCCTGCGTAACTCAACTATAAAGGGAGCAAAATCTCGGAGGTGCCTGGCAGGAGCATTAAAGCCTACTTTTGAAATAAATTCTGGACAGTCAATGATTCCGGCCACCAGGTCGTCGATGAAACAGATGGAGATGATTGTTCTGCGATTTGCAGGTGTGGGAAGGTGAACGAGGAGACACTGCTGCTGATAAGGGGGGAAGGGTTCAGAAATTCTTAAGGGTAAGAGAGCGAAATTAAGAAAGTTTTTCTGTAGCCTTTCTATTCTATTTATGTGGATATTGGCTGAGAGATTCCAGATAAAAGCCGCGTACTCTATTTTAGAGCGCACAAATGTTGAATAGAGCGCAAGCCTCGTATAGGGATCCATGACAAGCACTGAGTTCCGCTTTACAAACCCAAACATAGCGTACGCTTTAGGCATGATATAATCAAAGTGTGCTGAGAAATTAAATTTGGAATCAAACATTTTCAAATTTCAGTCAGAAGTTTGCAACGCAGTGAAGAAGACGTTTCCGACCCTATAAAGTATATATATTCTTGATCAGCATCACTAGGAGAGTCAATATAGCCATATCCGTCTGTCCGTCCGTCTGTTCGTCTGTCCGTCCGTCTGCCTGTCCGTCAGTCCGTCCGTTTCTATGCAAACTAGTCTCTCAGTTTTAAAGTTATCTGCATGAACTTTCCCAAAAGTTGTCTTTCTACTGCAAGTAGTATATAAGTCGGAATGAGCAGGATCGGACGACTATAGCATATAGCATATTTTTTTTTGTAGTTCTTCGACATTTAGTAATGGTTAATTATTTCAGAGTTACGGTTCAAATTTCATCCAAATCGGACGACAATATCATATAGCTCCCATAGGAACAATCAGAAAAAAAAAATATTATATCTTTGCTGTTTTTAAATTTTTTTTTGTTAGTTCTTCGAATGGTTAAATATTTTAGAACTACGGTTTAAATTTCATCAAAATCGGACGACTATATCATATGGAAATAATAAAAATATATGAAATAACTATCTAATAATTGAGCTGCAAATCATCATAGCTTCAATGTTTTTAAACATATACGCAAGTAAATCATAATTTTAATATTTTAAAAAAATATTTAATGCTTGCAATAGCTGCAAGGGTATATGAGCTTCGGCTTGCCGAAGTTTGCTTTCTTTCTTGTTTTTTTTTTATTTCTTCGACATATAGTAATGGTTAAATGTTTCAGAATTATTTTTTAAATTTCATCAAAATCAGACGACTATAACATAAAGCTCCCATAGAAACAATAAAAATATTAAAACAAATTTTTTTTTTTAATTGAACTTTTTTATTTTTAATTTTTTAGAAATTTGTTTTGATTATTTAATTACTTAAAAGTTCAGAATTACGCTTTTAATTATAGTAAAATTGGAAAACGATATCATATGGCTGCCATAGAAACTCAAATAATTGAGCTGTAAATCATCATAGCTTCAATGCTTTTAAACATACACGCAAGTAAATCATTATTTTAATGTCTTCAAGAATATTTAATTTTTGCAATAGCTGCAGGGGTATATGAACTTCGGCTTGCCGAAGTTTGCTTCCTTTCTTGTTTATTTTTGAGGTAAGACAAGTGCCTATTGAACCATGGGGGCTTAGATGTTCATTAACCGATACCTCAGGAACGAAAGATTAATCGACGACTGCAATGTCAAATTAACGAATGACACTGCAGCCTCTAGGTCATTACTTGATTTTAAGGAGGACCAATCAATAGCACTCAAATGCTGGTGTAAGCCAACAAAATTGGCATTGCGGAAACATTTTACACGTAAGGCCGCCTTAGTCTGAATTTCTGCAACGATCTCAACATTCAACAAGGTTGGATGATAGGGGTCTTCCGGCAGAGACAAGGCAGGGCTTCTGAGGACATTTGTCGTTATTAACAAATATTAAGCCAAGAAGTCTATCCATATGGTTCTTAACAAAATTTATTTGACCCAGAGACAAGTTCGTCAGGCGTGCTGGCTTTCGGCAAAAAGGAGATTGGAGTCCAATGAAGAAATCCAAGACACATTAGATAAGTTAAAATCGCCCATTATAATAAGTTGGTCCTCATCGGCAATAGAAGAAGATACTAATTGAATGGCAGACAGGTGTATTGAATAGAGAGAAGTATCAGATCTAGGTGGAATGAAAGAGAAAGTTATATAAATATTAGCCCTTTTTGGAAACTGTGGTGGTCTCAATTGCAAACAACGCAATCAGCTTCTCTTCCTTGTCGTCCAAGTTGGCAAATGCCTCGGTCGCATTATGGATGACCTGCTGAGCATTAAAGAGTTTAGTAAACTCACTTATGCTCATTAATTTAATTAATTTCTTTTGGATTTGCCAAAATTCAAAAGTAAACAAACCCAGATCAGTTGTTCGTGCCACTCACATGTCGGAGTAGCATTAGCTAAATGCTAATGCGCCAATAGAATCAGGCACATTTAAAAAGTCCACTAATGCGGCAATGGAATCAGGCTATAACTATCCAAATTCTTTTGTTTCAGCTAATTTGGTTTTTTTAATATTTTGTATACCCTAATTTCAGTCAGAAGTTTGCAACACAGTGAAGGAGGCATTTCCGACCCTATAAAGTATATCACTAGGAGAGTCGATCTAGCAATGTCCGTCAGTCAGTCTGTCCGTCTGTGCGTCCGTTTGGACCGTGTCCAAAAAGACAACGAAGTTGTCTGGGAATATGGCACTCGATTTAGAAATATTTGGTGTAACCGGGATGGTTGGAAAAGCGGTAGCGATGGCATGTAAGGACGAATTAGTGTTAGTACCTTTTTTGCATTTTTTGTGGGGACATCATTCTCTCTTTGATCATTTAATTTTGAATTTTTTTCAGATACGAATCCGAATACGGCATAATTTCAACGACGGCGTTTTAGGTCTCTAGAAGATTCACCTGCCATGGGGCAGAGCCCCTTCTTTGCGGGTTCAATATAGACGGCGTTAACGGAAAAAAGGCCCTTAAGAGCTTTTCAGCGTTCTTTTCCGTGATAGTCGGTATGTATATTTGATCAACATATATCAGATTTTGTATTTTATTCTAATTTATACATATATATATATATATTTTGTTTATAGACAGCATAACTGCGTTGGGGGCACGCCTTAGCCTTTATGGCGTCAGCCATTTTTGGTTTTCTTTTAACCAGACTGCCAGAAATCTACTCACTATTCCAGAAAAACACAATGGGAAAGAAGCACAGCTACATTTTATAGGCAATCTCTCTTAAAGTTTGTGTTCACTACTACTAAAGGTGTTTTTCACCCCCAAAATGGCGGAATTTTTAGTAAATAATAACAGTAAAAATTGCCGCCACAAAATTTTTAACAACATTTTTCAGTACTTTTTTTTTGGGTGTAAAAAATGTTTTTTACTTGTGTGTTAATAACTCAAATTATTTGTGTGTGTCAAAGTAAAGTACACTGCTTTTTTTGAATTAGGTGTTGATAATTTTTTTTATTTTTTTTTACACTTAACATGTAATTTTACAAACCCTGAAAACGAGTAATTTAAGCTGACCGAAATCAGTTAAGCAGAACCAAAAAATAAAACAGAAAAAAGGTGAAGAACGTTACACACAAATATTGGTACCATTCAAAAAATGTTGAATGTAACTTTCTGAATCAGTTAGAAAACAAAGATTTGATCTCTGGATAATTTTGTTGATTTAAATTTTAAGCCCTTGTTGTTAGAGCTACATAATTTAAAATGTCGCCAAGCTATTTTCGAATTCGTAGAAATACCGTGGAATCCTTATCTGATGGAACATATGTTTGTATAGGACTTTTATTCAAGAGCACCCAGTTAGCATGGAAATGTGCCAATGGCTCGTTGAGTTTTTTTCGGTGTGTATCTGTGCTATCTTAACTTTATTATAAGTCATTGGGGTTTACTTTCTGTTTCTAGTGCTTCTTTGAGGGATCGGCAGATGCTGTGGTGAATTCAGGCTCGACAGTCGGAGCGGTTGCAGCTGCAGTGTGACCTTCCGTTACCTTTGCCTCGGCAGTGAGCAGGGACTCCTGGGCAAAGGTAGAATTCTTTCCGGCCAGTAGTGCCACGACCGGCTCAATCGTAATTGCTGGATTATCTGTGGTATTGGCGCCCTTAGTTTCGTTCAGAGTTGCCGCTCCCTTAGTCTGGGTACCTGTTGTCCAATGGATGACCTCACCGTAGGTGCCCACATGCCTGGCTCGACCATAGTTATGAACGTGGTCCGCGTTAATGGCGGTTTTATAAGCTACTAGGACGATCAAAGCGAACACCATTATAACCTGCATTGTGCGCTGCTTTTGTCTGTTGCTATGGTTGACTGGTACGGATTTGATCGGAAAGCAGTTTCGCTGGCCTTTATATACCGGCAGTCAGAAACATTTTTAAAGTTTTTTTTAGATTCTATAGTCAAAGACACGGTCTATAATCCCATGAATTGCACCAAAACACAATTTGGTCTAAAACAGTTGGCAAGACAGCTGCATCAAGGCATAAACGACAGGCTAATGTTACAAGTATCGTATATTTCTACACTCAGGAAATAAATTTAAAAAAATATGCCCCTGTGTACTAGAACATACATTTTTACATCTGACGCCCCGACCAATTGTATTGCATTCTCTTAAAACTCTCTGTTATCATAATGAATGGAAAGGGAATACGATAAACCAAAATGTTAATGACAGAAAGAAAAAAACAAGAAAGGAAGCTTACTTCGGCACGCCAAAACAACTAAATATAAAAAATTAAAATAAAATAAAACACAAAATAGAAAAGTTTTAAACTTATGTAATTCACAGCAATATTATAATGAAATCGAGTAGTTTGTAGTGTTAACGGTTATCATCGATATAAGCTTGGAGAACTAAGCCAAAAAAACAAAAAATCTCTCTTGAATTCTGAACGGCACGACGAACAGAACTTTTTATTTGGTGCTCGTAAGGATCGATCTAAGTGGCCGCAGGATCATCGGTAACTTTGGCGACCGTACAGTGACCTAAGGATAAGGTTCATAATCCTTGGTCAATCCCTAGTGGACGGCTCACAATTTGGATACTCATTAATGGAGTTTGGATAACCTAGAGGAGCATTTACAAGGTTGGTTTGTTCTAAATTCCGCTGTTAAGAGGCAAAAATGTACATTGAGTTTGAAAAGCGGAATCGTATACCCACTTTTGCCCACCAATTAGTTTTTTTTGCCCACTTCCAGTTTTGAAAATATGGAAAGTTGAAAAATTTTCAAAAACCTAAAAGTTGACTTATTAAAAAATTTTTTTTTTAATCGCAAGAGAATTTTTGGCCCACGTTTGCCCACCTTTTAGAAATTTTGAAAAAAATAAAAACTTTAGAAAATATGGAAATATGGGCAAACGTTTTTTGTAAAAAAAATGTATTTTTAAGAGGTGGGCAAACGACTTTTTTTTATTAAATTTTTAGATTTTAGGAGGTGGGCAAACATTGATACCTTTTATTTTTTCGAAAAATAATATTTGTTATAGGTGGGCAAACGTTTTTATTCGGACAAGGATATTTAAAAGCCGTCGGCAAACGTTTTTTTGTTAAAAAATCATATTTTAAGAGGTGGGCAAACGAATTTTTATTTAAATTCCTAATCTAAATAGGTGGGAAAACATGGGCAGTTTTTATTTTTGCGAAGAAACTATTTTTAAGGGGTGGCCAAACGATTTTAGTCGAAAAAGGTTATTTTTAATAGGTGGGCAACGTGCTTTGTCAAAAAAAACTCTTTTTTAAGAGGTGGACAAGCGAAACATGGGCATCTTTTATTTTTTCGAAAAAACTATTTTTAATAGGTGGGCAAATTTTTTTTTCGGTCAAGGATGAAAAATGTGCATTGAGTTTTAAAAGCCCACTTTTGCCCACCAATTAGTTTTATTTGCCCACCTCCAGTTTTAAAAATATGGGAAGTTCGAAAAAATTTTCAAAAACCTAAAAGTTGACTCTTTAAAATTTTTTTTTTTTAATCGCAAGAGAATCGTTGCCCACGTTTGCCCACCTTTCAGAACTATAGTTCTAGGTCTATGCACCCATTCTTATTCTTATCTTTTGCTACTTTTAAAATTTGAACCCTTAGGATATGGGCGATTTGTTATTGGGTTATGATACAAAATTTTTAATATTTATTTTTTTTTAATGATTCGCAGTGCAGTTTTAATTGTCTTTAACATTTTAATAATCCAAGATATTGGTACAATTAAAATTTAAAATTATTATCATTAAAATAATATTTTAACAAAAAATGCGGATTTTTATATTTGTTCCATTTACCTTTACAAAAATATAAAAAGTATTTTATTATTTATTACTTGCATTGCCAAAAACAACATCTCCCATAGAAATAGCAAAGGAAATAGACAAGTCAATAATTCAACCAAAATCAAAATCAAAATCATTAAACATAACATTCAAAACAAGTGTCCTAAGCCAAGAAGCTGTTTTTGTTTCTTCCCCTAAAAAGCAATCTTCGGTAGGGTATGCAGCCAATCCGCTCGCAAAACAACAACAAACGTCGGGGCCTGCTGCTGAGACCCTGGGGGCCTGCCGCTTACATATATTTGTGTCCATTTTCGTTGTATGAAATGACCAGTCTATATGTTGTATGGTTAGTGATGGTACTCATTAAAATAATCAAAAACCAGGACAACATACACTTCGCTTGACTCCCAGGACTCCTTCCAGTGAACTCCATCGCCGACTATCGCCAAAGGATTGCAAAACTTGTCGGTAAAAACTGTTCAAATTAAGAAACAGTTCAACCGTTAAACTTGTATGAAGTGAGTGCTAAAATCTATATTCAACCTATATTGGAACTCTTTGATATACTATATAAGCCGTACTGTTAATAAATTGTGCTGAAATAAAATGATTAAAAAAAATAAACTCCTTGATTTTTTTCTTATGTTAAAAAAACGCTTTTGATTAATTTAAATAAATATACCCTGCATTTGCATAATAAATATTTATATTTTAGTCTAAGCGTCTTAAATACAAAATTAATATTTGAATTATATATTTAAATTCAGTGCAATTCATATTTAAATAAAATTAAATATTTTAATATTTAAAACAAATACGCATCGTGTTTAATTTAACTATGAATTATATTTTACTTAAATATGGACCAAGTTTAAATTAAATATTTAAAATATTTAAAACAAGAAAGGAAGCGAACTTTGGCAAGCCGAAGTTTATATACCCTTGCAGCTATTGCAAGAATTAAATATTTTTGAAAACATTAAAATTATGATTTACTTGCGTATATGTCTAAAAACATTGAAGCAATGATGATTTGCAGCTCATTATTAGGTAGTTATTTTATATAATTTTATTATTTCTATTGGAGCTATATGATATAGTCGTCCTATTTTGATGAAATTTTAACCGTAATTCTGAAATATTTATCCATTACTATATGTCGAAGAACTTATAGAAAAATTTAAAAACACCAAAGTTTTAATTTTTTTTTATTACTTTTATGATTGTTCCTATGGGAGCTATATGCTATAGTCGTCCGATTTTGATGAAATTTAAACCGTAATTCTGAAATATTATCCATTACTATATCTCGAAGAACTAAAAAAAAATTAAAAAACAGAAAACCTATAATTTTTTTTCATTTATTTTTATGATTGTTCCTATGGGAGCTATATGCTATAATCGTCCGATTTTGATGAAATTTTAACCGTAATTCTGAAATATTTAACCATTACTATATCTCGAAGAACTAATAAAAAATTAAAAAACAGAAAAGTTATAATTTTTTTTCATTTATTTTTCCGATTGTTCCTATGGGAGCTATATGCTATAGTCGTCCGATTTTGATAAAATTTAAATCATAATTCTGAAATATTAAACCATTACTAAATGTCGAAGAACTAAAAAAAAAATTAAAAAACAGCAAAGTTATAATTTTTTTTCATTTATTTTTCCGATTGTTCCTATGGGAGCTATATGCTATAGTCGTCCGATCCGGTTCGCTCCGACTTATATACTACCTGCAATAGAAAGACAACTTTTGGGAAAGTTTCATGCAGATAGCTTAAAAACTGAGAGACTAGTTTGCATATAAACGGACGGACAGACGGACAGACGGACGGACGGACAGACGGACATGGCTAGATCGACTCTACTAGTGATGCTGATCAAGAATATATATACTTTATAGGGTCGGAAACGTCTCCTTCACTGCGTTGCAAACTTCTGACTGAAATTATAATACCCTCTGCAAGGGTATAATTACTTTGATAATATTCAAATTCAAATACGAAAATAAAATAAGATGGTGCATATTTAAAGTAAATATAATTCGCAATGGATGAAAATCAAAGCGAAAAATATTTAAATTGAGTAAAAAATATTTAAATTTACTACGTTTTTTTTTACCAGTGTGCCCAAAAAGAATCCTACTTCTGGAATCTATCAGTTTCTCATTCACTTCTTACTCTCCCCTGACTTGTCCGAAGCTCCACTTATGTCCGCCTATTCCGATCCCCTCAAGCGAGATCTAGATGACGCCACCGATGCGCGCAGCTTTATATCTACATAGATGGCGCTGGACCATCTGCAGCTGCACCAAGCGCCACAGTAGTAAGCTTTTGTAATGGGTTCATAAGCTCGCGGACTAAGTGGTTGAACTCGTGGACATTTCGGTCTCGTACATGGTGAGCAATACATAAAGCAAAACAAATTCCAAAAGTCATAGCGCGTGACTAAGATCCTTGATGCCTTACTATTTTCATTAAGCTATAGAAATCGCTTAGCATTTCTCTCGCTTTCCTGATGTCCGCGCACACAGCGATTCGACCGGCCCTAAAAGACATCAGAACATTAGTTAAAAGGTGCAGGTGGCTCTACGAGGGTAGTCTTTTGATGTGAGATTGTCAATTTGTCCTTGAATTTGAGCAAACAGGTCAGTAGCTTTCTGGCAAACTTACTTTATTTTCTCGATAGAGCAGCCCAACTACATAGTGGCCGTTTACTTTTATGCAAGTGACTTCGAGAATGCTTATAGCCCTTTTGTCGTCTTCACCCTCATAAAAATGTCTCCCTAAAATCGCTTTTGAACTTTCGTTAAAGGCGAGTCACTTTCATTTAAAGAAAATTTCATTCTTAAATTTATGGTGACTCCTTTCTTCAACAAAGAAATGCAGCTCTTGAACCTAGAAATATTTCTTTAATCAATAAATAAAATTTAATAAGTCTAGAAATATTATTTCTTAAATCAAGAAACAATATATCTTAAAATTAGAAAATATATTTCTTGAGCCAAGAAAAATTGTTTCCTAAAAAAACTACATATTTCTTAAAAATAAGATAATTTCTCAGAGATCTGCCAAAAGAAGCGTCGCGACACGAACAGCATTGAAATCGCAGTCGGCGACATACACACATAGAAATGTTTCGCCGTGCAAACTACTCACACAAATAAAGCGAGCGACGAGGACGAACGGACAAATCCATGTTCGTTGTGTGGTAGACATACCCACCCCGCTAGCTAGCAGACATACACTTGCATTTAGATTTAAACTTAAACTAGGGGGAAGATGATAAGAATAAACATGATTTGTAAAAGTCATATTAGAACATTATGATACACAAATAATACCAGAATTTGAAAATAACACACATTTTTATTTGGTCGTCGGCGAGAATAGAATCCGGCGTTGGACATTGTAACACTAGGCTATGGTCGAAGTCGAAGAATGATTGTCAGAAGCAAAGACGGTTTCGTCAGCTTGGACGAGTCATGTTAAAAAAAAATTTAAAACAATCAAAATACATATAAAACATACATTTTCAGAGATGGCTTATAATCTGATACTATCTATTCAGAAATTGTTTATTTTCCCTTTTTCAGTTGAGTTTGAAAAAAAAAAGAATTCCGAGATGGGATTAGAACTCGTGCTGCTCAGATTTACTCTGCTCAGATTTTTGGTCAGGCAACTTAGCCGCTAGGCTACCATTAAGCGGCTGAGTTAAGGGCTGCTTTTTTATTTTTGAGGGATACTTCTTTCTTGATCTCAAACGCTATTTTTCCTTTAGAAACCTAATAAATGACGTTGCTCAGCCGAACGCCCTTTGAGCGTTCGGCAATGTCATCCGACTGACATCGTCCTTCTTTCGAGTTGCTTTTATTGCCTTATAGAACTCAAAGGCAAATTCTCCTTTTAAAACTTAACAACTGTTGTTGCTTTTGTCGTCCGAAAAAAAATCTTTTTCATATTTTTATGAAAGTTAATTTCTTAAAAGCTTAGAATCAGATAAGATTTTCATTTTTAATTAAAATTTTTTCTTGAATCAAGAAATTTTTGTCATTGATTAATGACATGTTGCATCGGTTGTGCATTTAGATACGACTTTAACGGCAATCGTTGTAAGTGTCAATATATGTTACATAGTTTGACTTCATAACACACTAAGATGCGTTTGCGATCATTAAACCGAATTTGGTTCCTGGCTGGCTATCCAAGACAAGTTTTATAAAAATTATTTTTTTATCAATATTTTTCTTTTTTGTTCATTTACTTTTTGTTAGTTAGTTTTTTTTAATTTTGTTTGCCTTTGCGATTTTTTGTTTGTTTTTATAAATTTGATTTGTATATTTGTATTTAATGATCAGCTAAGAAATCAAAAATGTAAAAAAAGTGTAATAAACCGGTAATGCCGATCTGATTTCTAAGTTAAATTTTCTTGCAAAAAAAGTTTAACATTTGTCCAACTTAGTCGACATAAATAGCAAGTATTGCTTACTATGAAGTCAGTTCGGCAAATAACACGAGCAATTATAAAATTGTAAGCCTACTCAATTTTTATAGAACAATAGATATAAATTTGTTTTGTATATTTGTATTTAATGATCAGCTAAGAAATCAAAAATGTAAAAAAAGTGTAATAAAACGGTAATGCCGATCTGATTTCTAAGTTAAATTTTCTTGCAAAAAAAGTTTAACATTTGTCCAACTTAGTCGACATAAATAGCAAGCATTGCTTACTATGAAGTCAGTTCGGCAAATAACACGAGCAACTATAAAATTGTAAGCCTACTCAATTTTTATGGAACAATAGATAATGCCATTCAAAGCAGGAGTTGAACCACCGTTACGCATCTTAGTCTTAGAGTCTTTGCTTCGGTAAGGCCAGTTTTTTAACTCAACGTACATTGTTTAGCCACAGCCTATTATGTCTTCCCGATTTGATATTTGAATATGAGCTCTAGTAGATGTTTCCTCCAGACGAGCCTTCATTTAAAAGTGCCAAAGCTGGTGAAGGTTGTTCCATTTCCACGGGTGACGGGTAAGATTTAAAAGTATTTTTCTTCGCGATCGCATTCGTTACGGTGGGCGTTGACGAGTTCCGCTTTTGGTGCTCCCCTCTGAAGCAGAAGGTTGTTGCTTTGACTGACAGTTGTCGACGCCGCAGTCATGTTTGGAGAAACATTTGCGGCGGTGCTTTTTTAGGCACCTGTTTCGTTATATTATACGCTGCCTTTTTTCAACTTTTAGCATCTGAAGTTCCTGACATTTGGCAACTTGGTGTTCGGTAGACTTGCATACCGCTCACGTGCTGCTTTAAATAAACTCCTGATGTGGTTAAAAATCAGCTTCGTGCTCCATTCCATGATGTGCCTGTGCGTGAGTGTTAACACTGATGGGCTTTGAGCCGAGTCCTGGTTGATGCTGCCTCTGCTAATTTGTTGCTAAATGATTTATCGGCAGGGATGACGGTGCTGCGTGGGTGCTAGGCCAAGCTTAGTTTCTGTTATGTAGGAAACTTGTTAACAAGCTCACGAAGAAGCATTGGGTTGTCAAGAAGAGAGAACAAATTGTAGGCATCGTCCTGATTTTGTCGATCGGTCATGGATTTGTGGTGGCCGTCCAAAGAAGGTTTTTAGGGTGCTGATTACTCCTGGAAGCTGAGCTGAGTTGAAAATGTGCCCAAAAAAAGAATGTACATGTCGTAGAATGATTAATTTGCCCACTGTATATGTGTGGCATAGAATGGTTAGTTTGACCATTGTGCATGCATGTACATTTTGAGTGGCGACACGATGTCGCTAACGGTGGTTTTCAGAACGCACAACAGCTAAGGAAAAGAGACATCCTCTGCTGTTGAGTAAGGTCTGTTCGTAGGGGCGTAGAAAAGAGATAGCATTATGATCTGCAAAACTTGTGAAATAACTTGGAATGTGCGTAGCGAGTTCAGTTACGATCACGCCACTGAAACGAACAGAACTTGCTGCGTCCGAAAAATGGAAATAAATGACCCATCTCCGACATCAGAAGTGGGATCTGCTTTGCCTACTGATCCACATTTGTTAGCATTGGAACTGCAAAATCGCAACCTGATGGAAATAATTAAAAACATGCAGACTCCAAAGGCGCCGCAATCCGATGGTAAAGCTTCACACATTACCTTACCAAAATTTAACCCTGACGTGGCTGGAGTGGAGCCCTCATCTTGGTGCAGCACGGTGGACCTTATATTTGCTGATAACGTTCTCCAAGGTAGCAATCTGGTGATAGCACTAAGTAAAGCACTAGAAGGCACCGCATCACAGTGGCTTTCACAAATATGCTTTGCCGGCATCACTTGGGAGCAGTTCAGGGAACTGTTTCTTCAGCGTTTTGTTGGAATTGAAACCTCTGCTGGCATGGTTCTCAATGTATTGAAGGGTCGACCGAAACCAGAAGAAGGCTTTGCTGAATACGGCAGCCGGATTGTCACGATGCTTATGTCTAAATAAAAGCCAAGGATTTAGAAGAAATAGCTGTGTCTGTAACTTTGGCTCACATGGCTCAAGTTGACAGCAAGTTGGCGCGCTGGATTTTTACCACCAATGTAAAAACTCGCAATGAGCTACAACAACAGTTGCAGGCACACTCCTTCATGAAGCGTAGCCTAGAAGACGATGCAACTGGCTCGGATCGCAAAAAGTTCAAATCTCCGTCCCTGGTGAAATGCAACTACTGCGGAAAGGTTGGGCATAAATATGCCGAATGTCGGGCACGTTTGCAGCAGGGCCAGAGTAAAGGCAAAACCTACAGTGGCACAAATACGACGGGTGTGAAAGATCGATCTGGTGTCAAATGCTTCAAATGTGGCGAAATTGGGCACTTTGCATCCGCATGTCCTAAAGTCCGATCAGGTGGATGCGAAAGAATTTTTGAGAAGCGAGTGGATATCTGCGCAGTAGCTCCACCCTCTGGAACAATAAAGGCATCCGGTGAGTCTGTTCCATTTTGTTTCGATTCCGGTGCAGAATGCTCACTGGTCAAGGAAAGTGTCGCCCATAAATTTAAAGGGAAAAGAGTTAATAATGTTGTAAAACTCAATGGCATAAGTAACGATGCAATTTATAGCACTCAACAAGTTTTATGTAATATAAATATTGAACAATACTGTTTTGAGATTTTGTTACACGTAATTTTAGACAAGTATTTGAAATACGATGTGTTAGTTGGTCGAGAGATTCTTAGCCAAGGCTTTGGCGTGATGATAGACGCTGATAAATTTCAAATTTATAAAACGAAAATGATAGATAAGGTGACTTTAACTGATTACGAGGATATTATAAGTTCTGATACAGATTTAGTTGATTCCGATAAAATTGTCTTAACAAATATCTTAAAATGCTACTCTGACTGGTTATTAGTGGAATACCAAAAACTCGAGTCTCGACAGGGCTGTTGGAAATAAAGTTAATAGATCCACAAAAGACAGTGCAACGACGTCCCTATAGGCTTGGCGAGGAAGAGAAAAACCTGGTGCGTTGTAAAATCGATGAGTTGTTAAAAGCAAATATTATCCGTCCAAGTTGCTCACCTTTCGCCAGCCCAATGATGTTAGTGAAAAAGAAAAATGGCACTGATCGTCTTTGTGTGGACTACAGGATGTTAAATGATAATACCATTGCTGATAGGTATCCATTGCCTCTTATCGCAGACCAAATTGCCCGGCTTCGCGGTGCAAAATATTTCTCGTGCTTAGATATGGCTAGTGGTTTTTACCAAATTCCAGTACACAAAAATTCAATCGAACGAACCGCGTTTGTGACTCCAGAGGGCCAGTACGAGTTTTTGACCATGCCTTTTGGCCTGAAAAATGCTCCTTCTGTTTTTCAGAGGGCCATAACAAGAGCATTGGGATCACTGGCACACTCATGCGCTGTCGTTTACATTGATGACGTGTTGGTTATAGCCGAAACTAAAGAAGAAGGTTTAGAACGGTTGCGTATTGTATTAGAAACATTGAGTAAAGCGGGATTTTCATTTAACATAACCAAGTGCTCCTTTCTTAAAACTCGCATAGAATACCTAGGTTTTGAGATAAGTAACGGAGAAATTAGTCCAAACGCACGTAAAGTAAAAGCATTGTTAGATTTACCGCCTCCACAATCTGTGTCGCAATTACGACAATTCATAGGATTGGCTTCGTATTTTAGACAGTTCGTTCCAAAATTCTCGGAAACGCTTAAGCCTTTGTATCAACTCACATCAAAGAAAAATTCTGATTTTTCTTGGCAACAGCAACATGAGCAAATAAGGACTAAAATTATAACAGTTTTGACGCAGGCACCTGTGTTAACTATATTCGACCCGAAACATGCAATAGAATTGCACACCGATGCAAGTTCGATTGGCTATGGTGCTATATTGTTGCATAAAATTAACGACAAACCCCATGTAGTAGAATATTATAGTAAATGCACATCCCCTGCTGAGTCAAAATATCATTCGTATGAGTTAGAAACGCTAGCAGTAGTCAATGGTATCAAACACTTCCGTCACTACTTGCAGGGACGTAAATTTGTCGTATATACGGACTGTAATTCCTTAAAGGCTAGTCGCACAAAGCTAGACTTAACGCCGAGGGTACATAGGTGGTGGGCATTTTTACAATCGTTCGACTTTAACATAGAATACAGGAAGGGTGATCGTATGGCGCATGTAGATTGTTTATCTCGGAATCCAGTGCCCGATAAAAATAATGGTCAAAATAAAATTCCAGAAAAACGCATTAATTTAACCGAGGTAACTGACAACTGGTTGATTTCTGAACAACAACGTGACCCTGAGGTAGCAGATACATTAGCTAAGTTCAAAAATAACGAATTGCCAGAGCATTTATTAAAAACCTATGAATTAAGGAAAGGAGTTTTATATAGAAAGATACAACGAAATGGCAGGACTAAATGTTTGCCTGTAATCCCTAGGGCATTTAGATGGGCAGTGATTAATCATGTTCATGAATCCATCATGCATCTAGGTTGGGAGAAAACATTGGATAAAGTTTATGGATTTTACTGGTTTGAAAATATGTCAAAGTACGTTCGTAGATTTGTTGAAAATTGCATTACTTGCAAATTAGCTAAGCCACCAGTTGGAAAAATTCAATCTGAATTACATTCGATTCCTAAGGTAGACATCCCGTGGCACACAGTGCATATTGATATAACAGGAAAGATGAGTGGAAAGAATGACCTAAAGGAGTACGTAATTGTCTTAGTAGATGCGTTCACGAAATTTGTTTACTTACATCACACCTTAAATATTGATACTGAATGTTCAATCAAAGCTGTTAAGGCCGTCGTGTGTTTGTTTGGTGCGCCTACACGCATTATAGCGGATCAGGGCCGTAATTTTGCAAGCTCAGGATTCCGTGAATTTTGTTCCTCCCAAAAGATTGAGCTACACTTAATTGCTACAGGCGCGAGTAGGGCAAACGGCCAGGTAGAGCGTATAATGAGCACGCTTAAGAGTATGTTGACAGCAGTCGAAACCAGTCAGAGGTCGTGGCAAGATGCTCTAACCGAAGTACAATTGGCAATTAATTGTACCATCAATCGAGTCACAAAGTTTAGTCCATTAGAAATGCTAATTGGTAGAGAATCTAGACCTCTTTGTTTGTTACCAATAGGTGAAGAAGAGGATAATTTAATTGATAGAGAGTCTATAAGAAAACAAGCCAAGGAAAATATGGAGGCTAATGCTCGTTATGATAAACATAGATATGATAAGAATAAAGCAAAGATAATAAATATAATGTGGGAGACCATGTTTTACAAAAAACGAAGAGCGTCACCAAACTAAGCTTGATCCGAAATTTAAAGGTCCGTTCGAAATAATCGAACAACTAGATGGCGATAGATATGTTTTAAAGTCTTTAACAAGCAAAAGAACTTATAAGTATGCACATGAGTTTTTGAGGGCATTGCCCAATAGAGAATTAAGTAAAGAAATTGATGAAGAACTAGATGACTCAAGAGGAGATGCATCTGACTCTCAAATGAGAAATAGAGATAAAGATGGCACAGCAGTTGCCTTGGAATCCCAAGAGGGGATATCGACCGCACCATAACAGATGGAATTGTTATGGCGGGGGTCAATCGACCGCACCATAACAGATGGAATTGTTATGGCGGGGGTCAATCGACCGCACCATAACAGATGGAATTGTTATGGCGGGGGTCAATCGATCGCACCATAGTAGAAGGACTTGCTGTGGCGGGGGTCAGTGTTGATAGCACCATGACAGAAGGACTTGTTATGGCCAGGATCAGTTAGAATAACTACACAACATAATGGAATTACAGAAAAGAAGAATTGTTAAGTTTGACTTAAGACAAAATGTTATGAAAACGTCTAAGTGATGTCATTGTAAAACCAATTTGATTGTTTAGTATAAAAGTTGAAACTTTATATAAATAAAAGTTAATGAATTAAATGGTAAATAAAATTTGACGATAATTGAGAAAATCCTAGATCAAACACACGAGGACGTGTGATTTGTCAGGAAGGCCGTGTCGTAGAATGATTAATTTGCCCACTGTATATGTGTGGCATAGAATGGTTAGTTTGACCATTGTGCATGCATGTACATTTTGAGTGGCGACACGATGTCGCTAACGGTGGTTTTCAGAACGCACAACAGCTAAGGAAAAGAGACATCCTCTGCTGTTGAGTAAGGTCTGTTCGTAGGGGCGTAGAAAAGAGATAGCATTATGATCTGCAAAACTTGTGAAATAACTTGGAATGTGCGTAGCGAGTTCAGTTACGATCACGCCACTGAAACGAACAGAACTTGCTGCGTCCGAAAAATGGAAATAAATGACCCATCTCCGACATACATATGAATGAATTAAGTTTAATTGGTTCTTGAAATGTGGTTGGTTCAAAAATGTTCTCAGCATAGAAACGCCGTTCTTAAAACAAGAACATTCCGTTCTTAAAATGGTTAAACTAAGTGGGTAAGTATCTTGGAACATCCAAATCCCAGACATTTTTTTTTTTAATTCTTGGTTTCGGTACTTAGAAAATTGTGATGCCAGTGTGGCGCAACCGACTAAAGCGTCTAGGAATCCTAGAGTCCTCGGTTCGTATTCAGGTTGGGTCGATACTGGGTACTGATTTTATCCAGCTAATTCTAAAGTTTAAAGGTTTTCAGTTGTTAGCTTTAAATGATAAACAAAAATTGTGAACACATTTAGCCTCGCTTTTTTATTCCGTTTTGTCGTGCAAAATTCTACTTTTGAAATAAAATTTTGTTCATTGATGTATCGGCCCCGGTGGTATTTTATCGAATGTTATTTTTTTTACACACTTCCGTCTAGTATTTTACTATCGGGTATCGGTTTGCTCTTGGAATCGTCATACGTTTGTTTGCTTGCACTTTCTTAAAATCGTATAGTTAAAAACAAAATGAGCAATAAATGAGGTGAACAATGTAGTGTCATAAGCCCATTACTAATTCAATACCAAAATGTTCTTAAAATAAGAATTTTCGTGCTTACACGTTTTTAAGAACAAATGTTCTCAGATTAAGAAAAGTACACCCAAAAAAAAAAATTATAGGCGGTGTTAAAGAACAAGTGTTAGTTCAATCTAAATACTATAAAGCCTATATTTTGTAGTTTCATTTCTCTACCGAAAAGTCATAATTTTCAGTTTAGAATTTATACTGTTATAGTACAAAAAAATTCAATATAAATTTATACTAAATAGTATAAAACGTAAACCCAGTAGTATTAATTCAATACTAAATATTATAAGGACAATAATCTGTAGCTTATAGCCTGATTCA
The DNA here is from genome assembly GCF_025200985.1 of Drosophila gunungcola. Taxonomy (NCBI): domain Eukaryota; kingdom Metazoa; phylum Arthropoda; class Insecta; order Diptera; family Drosophilidae; genus Drosophila; species Drosophila gunungcola. The sequence goes on from NW_026453183.1 coordinate 498,589, forward strand.
ATTGCCGCATTTTTAAACGTGCCAGATTCCATTGGCGCATTAGCATTTAGCTAATGCTACTCCGACATGTGAGTAGCATGAACAGCTGATCTGGGTTTTTTATACCCTTGCAGAGGGTATTATAATTTCAGTCAGAAGTTTGCAACGCAGTGAAGGAGACGTTTCCGACCCTATAAAGTATATATACTCTTGATCAGCATCACTAGTAGAGTCGATCTAGCCATGTCCGTCTGTCCGTCCGTCTGTCCGTCCGTCTGTCCGTCTGTCCGTCCGTTTATATGCAAACTAGTCTCTCAGTTTTTAAGCTATCTGCATGAAACTTTTCCAAAAGTTGTCTTTCTATTGCAGGTAGTATATAAGTCGGAGCGAGCCGGATCGGACGACTTATAGCATATAGCTCCCATAGGAACAATCGGAAAAATAAATGAAAAAAAATTATAACTGTGCTGTTTTTTAAATTTTTTTTTAGTTCTTCGACATTTAGTAATGGTTTAATATTTCAGAATTATGATTTAAATTTTATCAAAATCGGACGACTATAGCATATAGCTCCCATAGGAACAATCGGAAAAATAAATGAAAAAAAATTACAACTTTTCTGTTTTTTAATTTTTTTTTAGTTCTTCGAGATATAGTAATGGTTAAATATTTCAGAATTACGGTTTAAATTTCATCAAAATCGGACGACTATAGCATATAGCTCCCATAGGAACAATCGGAAAAACAAATGAAAAAAATTAAATCTTTTCTGTTTTTTAATTTTTTTTTAGTTCTTCGAGATATAGTAATGGTTAAATATTTCAGAATTACGGTTTAAATTTCATCAAAATCGGACGACTATAGCATATAGCTCCCATAGGAACAATCATAAAAATAAATGAAAAAAAATTATAGCTTTTCTGTTATTTAATTTTTTTTTTAGTTCTTCGAGATATAGTAATGGATAAATATTTCAGAATTACGGTTTAAATCTCATCAAAATCGGACGACTATAGCATATAGCTCCCATAGGAACAATCATAAAAGTAAATAAAAAAAAATTATAACTTTGGTGTTTTTAAATTTTTCTATAAGTTCTTCGACATATAGTAATGGATAAATATTTCAGAATTACGGTTAAAATTTCATCAAAATAGGACGACTATAATCATATGGCTCCAATAGAAATAATAAAATTATATAAAATAACTACCTAATAATGAGCTGCAAATCATCATTGCTTCAATGTTTTTAGACATATACGCAAGTAAATCATAATTTTAATGTTTTCAAAAATATTTAATTCTTGCAATAGCTGCAAGGGTATATAAACTTCGGCTTGCCGAAGTTTGCTTCCTTTCTTGTTTACTTTTGAATTGTGGCAAATCGAAAAGAAATGAATAAAAAAATGAGTATGAGTAAACTTACGGATATCTTTAGTGCTTATGGACGACCCATAATGCTATCGAGGCATTTGCCAATTTGGGCGATAAAAAAGGGAGCTGATGGTGTTCTTTGACGGGTTTGCAAAGGAGAATCTTAGATTAGAAGTCAAATTCGTGTAAACTAATAAAAAGATAAAAAAGGCAATACGGTTTTGTCCTTAATGGCAATTTTTTGTCGTGAATAATATATTGGTAGGTTTTCTCGCGAAACATATTGTGCATAAAGCAACGTACATATGTATCATTTTAAGGTTATTTACGCAAGCGCAGATGTATGTAAATTCACCTATGGCAAAGTACATAAAACATACAAATACATATGTACATATGTATGTATGAATGTGGTCTACCAATGCGCAAAAGACTTTTTGGATTATTTCATCACGTTTCGCGAGAAAACTCTCTAATATTTATAAATCACTCCCAAAAATCTCTATATTAAGCAGAGGTATGTGCAATGCTAAAGTGTTCATTTTAACTAACAAAATCTTTTCTTTAATCAATTTCGGTTGTTAATATGTTTTTATTATGCCCTTGCAGAGGGTGTTACAATTTTGGTCATAAGCTTGTAACGCAGTGAAGGAGACGTTTCCGATCCCATAAAGTATATCTATTCTTGATCATATCGATATGGGAGTCGATATAGCCATGTCCATCTGTCTGTCTGTTACAATACCGTTTACGAGCTCAGGTTAAAACCTAGCGATCTAAAACTTTCACAGTCGTCCTAAAACTTGCTCACGCTCAAGTTTTAAAAGCGCCCCGATCTATTTCCTACAGCTCCCATAGGAACTATCGGATATAACTTGCAAGACATGCATCTTTCCAAATCGTTTTTTTTTTATACGCATACCTTGATCAGGGTAAAAACGCTTGCCGATCGGGTGCAACGCAGTGAAGGAGACGTTTCCGACCCTATAAAGTATATATATTCTTGATCAGCATCACTAGTAGAGTCGATCTAGCCATGTCCGTCTGTCCGTCCGTCTGTCCTTCTGTCCGTCCGTTTATATGCAAACTAGTCTCTCAGTTTTAAAGCTATCTGCATGAAACTTTCCCAAAAGTTGTCTTTCTATTGCAGGTAGTATATAAGTCGGAACGAGCCGGATCGGACGACTATAGCATATAGCTCCCATAGGAACAATCGGAAAAATAAATAAAAAAAATTAAACCTTTGCAGTTTTTTAATGTTTTGTTTAGTTCTTTGACATATAGTAATAGTAAAATATTTCCGATTTACGGTTTAAATTTCATTAAAATCGGACGACTATAGCATATAGCTCCCATAGGAACATTCGGAAAAATAAATGAAAAAAAATTATAACTTTGCTGTTTTTTAATTTTTTGTTTAGTTCTTCGAGATATAGTAATGGTTTAATATTTCAGAATTATGGTATAAATTTCATCAAAATCGGACGACTATAGCATATAGCTCCCATAGGAACAATCGGAAAAATAAATGAAAAAAAATTATAACTTTTCTGTTTTGTAATTTTTTGTTTAGTTCTTCGACATATAGAAATGTTTAATTATTTCAGAATTATGGAATAAATTTTATCAAAATCGGACGTCTATAGCATATAGCTCCCATAGAAATAATAAAAATATATAAAATAATTATCTAATAATTGAGCTGCAAATCATCATAGTTTCAATGTTTTCCAGCACATACTCAAGTAAATCATAATTTAAATGTTTTCAAAAGTATTTAATTAATGCAATAGCTGCAAGGGTATATGAACTTCGGCTTGCCGAAGTTTGCTTTCCTTCTTGTTTTTTTATAATTTCAGCTTATTATATTTATACCCTTGCAGAGGGTATTATAATTTCAGTCAGAAGTCTGCAACGCAGTGAAGGAGACATTTCCGACCCTATAAATTATATATATTCTTGATCAGCCTTTCTAGCAGAGTCGATCTAGCCATGTCCGTCTGTTCGTCCGTCTGTTTAGTCCGTTTCTACGCAAACTAGTCTCTCAGTTTTAAAGTTATCTGCATGATAGTTTCCTAGTTGTTGTCTTTCTATTGCAGGTAGTATATAAGTCGGAACGAGACGGATCGGACGACTATATCATATAGCTCCCATAGGAACAATCGGAAAAGTAAATAAAAAAATATTATAATTTTGCTGTTATTTAATTTTTTTGTTAGTTCTTCGACTTATAGTAATGGTTTAATATTTTAGAATTACGGTTTCAATTTCATCAAAATATCATATGGCTCCCATAAAAACAATACAAATTAATAAAAACAAAATTTTTTTAAATGTAACTTTCTATTTTGTAATTTTTTAAAAATTCTTTTTGACTTATTAAAAATTTGACATTTCAGAATTACGCCTTTAATTTTATTAAAATCGTAAATCGATACCATATAGCTGCCATAGGAACTATCGAATAATTAAGCTGCAAATCATTATAGCTTCAATGTTTTTAAGCATATACGCAAGTAATAGCCTGATTCCATTGGCGCATTAAAATGCATTTAGCCTAATGCGCATTTATTTACACAGGGAATCCCATAAGGCTAAATGCCGCATTTAAAATAAATGCGATTATTAAATGCAATTAAAAAACATTCGCCCCGAACTTTTTTAGGATAAATACCGGAAAATACCGATGTTTAACTATATTTTGTTGGTGCCACCACTACAACAACTGTTTTCTATATGCAAGGTTGGCGCAATTTTTGATGTCTTTTGAATATAAAATCTATTTTGTATAGAAATGACTGAAAACTAAAGCGCACGCTGCAAATTCTGGTCGCAGTACCACAATGCTTTACTGCTGGATCTCTGGCATAAAATAACTCCCACATATACGGGGATCCTAGCCCTTTTTGGAAACTGTGGTGGTCTCCATTGCAAACCCGTCATAACAACGCAATGAGCTTCTCTTCCTGCTAAGCATTGCAGAGTTTAGTAAACTTACTCATGTTCATTAATTTTAATTAATTTCTTTTGGATTTGCCAAAATGCAAAAGTAAACAAACCCAGATCATCTGCTCGTGCCACTCACATGTCGGAGTAGTATTAGCTAAATGCTAATGCGCCAATGGAATCAGGCACATTTAAAAAGTCCACTAATGCGGCAATGGAATCAGGCTATAACTCCTTAAATAAAATCTTATGTTTTAGTTTTTAGTTTGTGATAAGGATTTGATTGAATAATTTGTATAAAAAAAACGCTTTTGTAATTATACTCCCAAAATAAGACCTTTTTCAAATACAAATACAAATAGTGCACCGATTTTTAAATACCCGTAACTCTTCAACCATTTTCAAAACAATTATGGCCCCGGAAAATGCGTTTGTTTTAATTGTTTTTGACAACAGATTACTTTAGAAACCCAAAAATATTGAAATATTAAAGGTTGACGTAATTGCAAAGATACACCTCTACCCTAGCGAAAAAGAGTGATAGGAAGGGGTGTCCGCTGACACACCCCAAAGACATTGCGCTGCTGACCGGCTGAACCTTGGGCAAGGTGTGCTACCAGCATAAAACGAGGGAGACTACAAAAAAGCGAGTCAGGGAGTAAAATAGGCACATTTTCAAAAAATGGTTAGCATTATCTTTCGTTACCGTTTCCACATAAACATGTGCGTGTCTGTAAGATGTACGAATTCTCTTTTGGGGTAGGGAAATTTTGGTATTTCCACATAACCATGCGCGTGTTTGTACGATGTACGAATTCATCAGCCTCACACTGCGATTTCAAAAATGTCAATGGGACAACAATTAACAACTCAGAAAGCCTTTGCCATTGCTTGTCCACCTATCATTGTAATTATCCGGCCAAACTAACTTTATTTGACAATTGAACATTAATGTCAAAAACACTAATAACCCACACTTTCAAGATCAAGTTTACGCTCCTCGATAATCAAAACTGATGTGCAAACGTCTCGGGATACCCAGGGTATCCAACCGGCTTAACCGTTACTCTTAACCCGTTAAATATAATCAAAACCGTAACCGTTACCAGAACCAAAATAATTCGTTTAATACCTTATCGAAACCGCAACAAAAATATATAGCAACCGGAATGACTGTAACCGAAACATTTGTCTTCTTAAAAATATATAGGTCGTTTAACGAATTACCAATTTAAAATGTCAGATCTTATAAATAATTTCTGTTAGAGAATTATTTTCCCAAAATGCCGTTAACCCGTTTTTCTTCGCGGAGGCCAAATCTCCTTGCTGGCCTAAAAAAAAAGTTTATAAGCGTACATAAGTAAAACAAATTAGAAGCCTCTATAAACTTCACACATTCTAGCCAATCATTTTTTGTATAAATAGAACGTTAAAATGTTAGAAACAAAAAAAAAAATATATAAAAAAATCTTGTTTTGTTTCAACCGGTACAATATTAATTAACAAGAAAGGAAGCAAACTTTGGCAAGTCGAAGTTCATATACCCTTGCAGCTAGTGCAAAAATTAAACATTCTTTACTTGCGTATATGTTTGAAAACATTGAAGCCCATTTATTTGATAATTCCAATGGCAGCTGCTATATTATATCGTTTTCCGATTTTAATAAAATTAAAAGGTTAATTCTAAACTGTCAAATTATTAATAGTAAAAAAAATTTGTTTTTTAAATTACAAAATAGAAAAGTTACATTTAATAACAATTTTTTTTTTTTATTTTAATTGTTTCCATGGCAGCAATATGATAATCGATTTTGATGAAAGTGAAACCGTAATTCTGAAATATTTAACCATTACCATACGTCGGAGAACGAAAACAGCAAAGCTATAATTTTTTTGAATGAAAAGTTCAAGTTTAACTGGGGATGACAGCCTCACTTGACATTTATCCACACGCTTCGACCCACCCTTTTCAGGGTGCCTTGCCTTTAAGGCATTTTGTAATTTACATTTTATTGGACGATTTTCTGCAGCAGCTGCAGAGCCAAGAACAAGAAAGTGGAAGGGAGGCACTTCTTCAGGTGTAGACTTTTTTGTTTGCTTAGCCGAATCTAATTGCATGAGGCGATGATAGCCTGGTCACTTAAATGATTTGCAAAGAAATTCCTATTAGACAATAGGGAGAATGCTGTTTGCCGCCAAAGCACCACCGCGTATGGGCAACCTTTAATGAAGTAACTTGTTCGCTTTTGGTTTCGCTTTGCGTGTTTGACTATGGGCAAAGAGTCTAGCATGAAAAGAATGGGAAAACGTATTCAAACTGCCTGGCTATAAGTCAAAATGGGAAATTAAGTCCAAGGGTAAGAATACAAATGCGTCGGGATGGCATCGGTTAACTGACCTCATGCTTGATGAGAACTCCTGTGCTGACAGCATAATTGAAGTCATTCGGGTGCAGCTTAAGTTGATTTGTTGGGGCAAATAGAATTACTGGGAGGGAATTCATAAGGGCTGTGAACCGTGGCAAGTTTAAGATTCAAGCAAGCGAAGATTCAATGAACCTTGTTTAAATATGTTAAGGAGATTCAATTAATAATTGATAATTTGCAAGTTGCCGAAGGCTGGAGAGGGAACATTTTTTAAAAAAGCTTTTTAAAATACTGACTAAAGTGCCAAACAAATTCCCTTGCCTTATAACCATTAGTTTTCAATTGAAATTGGGCTGAATCAGTTTATTCCGTTGTGGTCAAATGCCAGTGGGACGTGTTGCTTTTTATAATATGTCTGGCTGCCAGACACTTAACTTATCCTTCCACAGAATTTGCCCAAAACTGGTGCCTTTTCAAAAAGGAATATGCTATCGCGCTGCATTTTTCCTTGACCCCTGTTCCTTGGCAACGCGGAAATATATTGAGGGCTTCGGGATCCGCGAGGACAAGCGGATATTGATCAGGGTTGCTGTTGAAATTTGAAAGCACACTTTCAGGCACTAAAACTCAAACATATACATATAAACATCCGGGTCATGAGGAAATGGCGTCGAAAATTGGATTGAAATATAAAAAAAGCAGTGAAAATGCCAACGCAGCAGAAAACAAAAAAGGGAGCGGACAATGGTGCGAAATTGAAAAGCAGCGTGAACATATATAAAACTTGCTAACAAGGTATTAGACCTTTACATGGATTCAAAGCTACACAATGGAGAGGCAAAAAGCATTTAAGTGTTATTAGCAGATTTTTGGTTTGATTTTGATGCTTTTTGTGGAATCAAAAGAGGGGGGGAAATGTGTCCCTGCTCCTGACAATCAGAACGGAACAATATATGACATGGGATTTGAACAAAAAGATGTTGACACGGAGAATGGGACCCTTCCTATAATTTAGAAATATGTTCAGCCCCTTCGCTTGATTAATCAGCTTTCCTTGATTTCTCTCGCAACATAATCAAAGAACCTGTTTAATGTCAACGTCATAGTTTAATTAAACATTAAAATATTTAAGTGCAAAATATTCTTTTTAAGCATATATGTACTTAAAATAAAGATAAAAGATATCAACTTACACTAGTCGGCCTATGTATTTAGATTTTAAGAAAAATTGTGAGATTTGACATTTCTTTGAGAAAAATTGTATTCCTCCTTTTTACAGATAACCAATACAAACTTAAATATAAGAAAACAAATATTTGTTCATTGAAACGTAAGAGATATAAATTAATAAATTAAGTTGGCATCAGTATTTTTAAAAAAATATGTAGAACCAAGAAAACATTGTTTAATCCCGCCAAGAGTTGAAAAATAAAGACAATCTAAGTAAAATGTATATTCTCCTTTGGCTTCTAAACCTGTCCGTCTGTCTGTCCGTCCGTCCGTCTGTCCGTCCGATCGGATCGGACTACCATAGGATATAGCTCCAATCGGAAAAATAAATGAAAAACAATTATAGCTGCACTGCTTGTATATAGTATTATATATATATATATATATATATAGTATTGATTTATCATATTGAGCTATAGTATTATATATATATATATATATATACTATATATATACGATATATACTATTGGTTTAACATATTGATCTATGATTTCAATTTCATTCAAATCGGCCGACTATAACATATGGCTCCAATAAAAAAAATCAGAAAATTAAAAAAATTAATAAGCAAAAATAGTAATGGTAGAATACTTTATAAATACGCTTTTATTTTATCAAAATCTGACATTTATATCATATAGCTTCCATAGGAACGAACGAACAATTGAGCTAAAAATCATCATAGCTTTAATGTTTTTAAACATAAACGCGTATTTCGATGTTTAGGTAGGTGTTTTAAAGAATATTTAATTTTATGATAGCTGCAAGGTTTCTTTTCTTTCTTGTTTTTCTGGTTGTTCCTATCGGAGCTATATGATAAAGTTGTCCAATCTAACTAATATACTGATATACTAATATACCTGCAATAGAAACACAACTTTAGTGAAATTTTTAAGAAGATAGCTTTAAAACAACAAAACTTAATAAGCACTTGTGTGCCACTTCCGTTATCTCCTATCGGAACAACATATCCCCGATACCAGCACAGTGCCCACTTATGGGCCTCAGCCTTAGATTTCATTAAATTCCAACTTCCTGACGGCGTAAACTTTGGCTTGCTTCTGTGTGGATTACACAAAAGCTTTTATCTTACTACAGACGAGAAGGGAAAAAAACAGAGAAAATAAAATTAGCCCAAAACGAGTGGAAGACACCTGGCCTCAGTTATTATCTGCAAACACATCTCATATATTTTACAGATTTTGTATACTCCATAAAAGGATTAGGATCAGAAAAAATCTGTTTATACGGGTATGACCTTACATTGTTCGTCTCATTTATTGACAGATTCATTGAAGCTCAGTGACAGAGCCAACTATAAAGTGACATATCCACATCTACACATACACCTACACACGATATGCATATGCCTACACACCTACACAAACTTTCCACACATTAGATCTTACTCTTAAATCACCCCTATCAACAGGAAACAAAACTTGAAACCCAGTTATTGTAAACATTTTCTAAACTCAGAAGGCTCTGGGAAATTTCCATTGTTAATATTAATCCCAGAATACACATTTATTGTCGCGCCGCTGATAAATTCCAACGGCACGTTCTCACACTTTTGCCATATTCAAATTGCGTCTCCTTTAAACCTGTAAACAAGATAAGACAAAAGAACTCTCTTTCACTCAATTAAAATCAAAGCTCACTCAATCGAAACAAAAAAGTTCACTCAATTAAAAATAACTCACTCAGAAGATCGAAAGCTTTTGGAAACTGAGGCTTGATCCACAAGATAATTAGATTTAAGAATCAGTTCAGTTCAAGACTTAAAATCAATTAGTCGGTGTTCTCAATAATAAACATTTTGTAACTAGTTAATGTTTTAAAAAATAAAAAATTAATTTTTTAAAAAACTAAACTTATAGTTACAGTTTTTAAATTTATGGATACTGCTGTACACGGTCACTCTGTATTTTTAACGTTAAATTCAAACTTTATTGTTTTGTTTATTATACTGTGTTTATCCCGCTAATTTTAACGTTTAAAGGGTTTCAGTTGTTACCTTTAAATGGCTAAAATTATTTCGTATACATTTAGCCTCGCTTTTTCATTATGTTTTATCGTCAACTCCAATCAACGAGCAAAATTGTACTTTTTAGATGGAATTTCCCTCATTGATGTATCGGTCCCGGTAATAATTCATCGAATAATATTTTTATACCAAAATTTTGTACAATCGGGTATCGGTTTTGAAAATTTTGTTCATTCATTGCTCATTGGAATCGTCATAGGTAGTCTTGCTCTCACTTACGTAAAACCGTGTAATTAAAACATAAAATGAGCATGATTGAGGCCAACAATGTAGTGTCATAACCCCAATATTAAATTCATTTGTTTAATTACCTGACCACGTTGTTTAGCCGCCGTCGACCTTTTGTCAGACCATCGTAAAATGAGTAATTGCCAAGCATGTTTCAACGCATTTTTTTCTTCCGACTATTAAACTCTGTGTCGTTCTTGGCGCACATTAAAGAGCTTTGTGTGTGCGAGCTTTCCTTTTTATATGTGCAGCATTTTTATGTTTTATCATTTTTAGGGCGCCTGACTTTGGTTTTATATTACTTTTACATTTCCATTCGCTCATTTTCCTACGTTTTCACTCGGGAACCATCGTCAAAAGCACAAACAAAACAAGCTTAAATTACAAAGTCGTGACTAGTGTAAATTTGGACCATAAAATGTTTGAATTTGTTAAGAGTTCTGCTTAGTCCTGTTTCCTTACCCTTCTTCCAGCAGTTCCTTGCGGTGCACCATGGGACCAATGCTGCCCAAAATTAATGACTCGCTTAATTTTAAAGATATCTTTTGTATCCATAGACAACAAATATATTAAAAAAATTTAGATCAAACGAATATATCGCATAGCTGCCATACGATTGATATATCCAAATTTGTTGTTTTAAAAACTAACAACTTTCTTGTTTTTTTAAAGAATTCCATATACAACAAGTAATGAAGCAAAATTCGGCAAGCCGAAGTTCATATACAATTGCAGCTATTGCAAAAATTAAATATGCTTGAAAACATTAAAATTATGATTTACTTGCATTTATGTTTCAAAACACTGAAGCTATGATTATTTGCAGCTCAGTTATTCGATAGTTTCTATGGTTTCTATGATATCGATCTCCGATTTTAATAAAATTAAAACCGTAATTCTGAACTGTAAAATTATTAATAAATCAAAAAGAATTAAAAAAAAACTACAAAATAAAAAAGTTAAATTTAAAAAAAAAAAATTTTTTTATATTTTTATTGTTTCCATGGGAGCTTTGTGTTATAGTCGTCCGATTTTGATTAAAATTAATCCGTGACTCTGAAATATTTAACCATTACTAAATGTCGAAGAACTACAAAAAAAATTAAAAAACAGCAAAGTAATAATTTTTTTTCATTTATTTATCCGATTGTTCATATGGGAGCTATATGCTATAGTCGTCCGATCCGGCTCGTTCCGACTTATATACTACCTGCAAAAGGAAGACAACGGTATAAAAAGGTAATTTACATGCAAATCAAACTGATGTCAAGGTTTTAAAAAATACTATAACTTTTCGGAACAACTTCAGATATTCTTTTTAATTGCTGCATAATTATGTAGGCGTCCAGCAAAATTGTTTGCTTGCCGTTACCAAAGTCTTTTATCGTTTGTGAAGGTAAAATAAATAAAAATAACTGCAGTAAAGTCTATATAGTATCTTCGTTGCCTTTTTGGTTGCCTTTTTATTAAATATAAAAAACAACTCAAAGTTGCAAAAATTGAGATTATATTTAAAAAAAAAATTGAATTTCAGAAAATGTGGCAATAAGTTAAGGCTCCAGCCACATACATTTAACAAGAATTGGCCTTAAAGTGGGCTCCGCCGGACTCGAGTTGTTGCTCTAGTTAAAAGTTTGTTTTGTAACTAAAAAAGCGTGTAAGACAACTTATTTTAACACTTTATTAACAGGATAGATTTTAACAGTTTAAACATACAAACGCTTAATACGCACCGTTATTTTAATACCCTTGCAGAGGGTATTATTATTTCAGTCAGAAGTTTGCAACGCAGTGAACGTTTCCGACCCTATAAAGTATATATATTCTATCAGCATCACTAGGAGAGTCGATCTAGCCATGTCCGTCTGTCAAACTAGTCTCTCAGTTTTAAAGCTATCTGCATGAAACTTTCCCAAAAGTTGTCTTTCTATTGCAGGTAGTATAAGTCGGAACGAGCCGGCTCGGACGACTATAGCATATAGCTCCCATAGGAAAAATCGAAAAAATAATTGAAAAAAAATTATAACTTTGCTGTTTCTTAATTTTTTTTTAGTACTTCGACATATAGTTTTGGTTAAATATTTCAGAATTACGGTTTAAATTTAATCAAAATCGGACGACTTTAGCATATAGCTACCATTGGAACAGATTGCAATGCAGATTGCATCCTAAAACAATACTTTTTGTTTTAACGACTTTTCAAAAATGGGGTTTGGCGAATGTGGTCGCTGGCCCCATAGTGTGGTAGTCGGTAATTTGGGAGCACTTACACAGGTATATAGATTAAAATCGACAAAATGCTCTAGCAATCAAACCTTGTTTATATCGGTGCGGTTTGATCTCAGAAAAAGACATTGAAAGTTTGTTGTAAAAATTAAAAACGTTTTTGACTTGTTTTCGTCCTTTTATCTCCAGTTTTGCCTATTCGGTTTTAGTCATCGATAGCTAGAAATATAACGTTTTTCAATTTTTTTTACATGCTTTACAAAGTTTGAATAATTTAAAATTAAATCTTAAAAAATACAAAACGAAAATAATTTTAACGCTTCATCTTGAAGATGGATCATTATGGAAGCCAACAAGCTATTGAACTCAACTCTAACTGCAACTGAAAATTAAGGATTGATTTTTGGATGATTTTGCCGATTTGAATTTTTAATCCAGTGCAATTGACTACATTTTTCGTAGAGAATTAATTGAGTAATTGTTGATGTTGATGCACTATACTGAGAAAAACCGTTCTAAACAGTATTTCCGAGCTCAAAAGTAGGCCGAGAGCAAAATTACCAAAATCAAGAATAATTTTTCTCAGATTCAAAATGCCTTTTCAAAACTGATTTGAGAATTTATTCTCACATCGAGAATACTTAGTCTCAGAAAAGCATTAAAAAGCATTTTCACTCCTTTTTAAAACTTCAGGCCGTATTTTTGTCTTTTCACTTCGTTTAGTCGATGAATCTAACATGAAAATAACCAACATAAATTAAACAAATATGTCACAAAGAGAGCTTAGATTTGAAATAAAATATACCGCTTAGCTTGTTCAATATTTCACCATGGCCAATAATTTAATGAAGGAGGTCACACTTCCATTTTGAGAAAAGAGGGAACATTTTTTAAATCCGATGATGCGATGTTAAAATGTTTTTGACCTGTACATCTTTGTAGATTTTTTTTTGAGGAAAATTAATTTATAGCCCCCGGAAAAATGGTCGATCTTTAGAATTTTTTTTTTGAAAAAAAACTAGAACTAATGTTTTGAAACGTTTTGCACATAATAATGTAACTTTTCATTTTTTTTGTTACAATAAAATTTTGAAGCAACGAGACTGTCTGCCGAGGCTCCAAAAAAATGTACTCCCACTTTTTAAATTCTGCCAAATGGACAATTTTTAACCAATTCAAAAGTTCGTAGGTCATTGTAGGAAGGACCCATTTAAGATGAATGAGTGTTCATTTAAAACCGATCGGTCAACTTGTATTTTTAAAATATTTTAAATGCTTTATGATGACTTCACACGGCCCTTTAGTGCAAGCATTATAAGTTTTGTGTATGTATTTCATTTCTCGTATGAGAAGCATACTTTTGGGCTGCATTAGACTGCCTCTCCTTCAAATTAAGTTCATAATTTTAACCGTAATTCTCTTAAGCAAAACCGAGAGAAATAGGCGGGTGATTTTGGTAGTTTATTGATCATAGAATTTATTTTTAAAAGAATCACTTCATTTAACTTAATTGAATATAATTTACTGGATTGATACTATTCTAGCGCTACAAGTACTTCACTATAATTAACAGCGTTTGTCACATCGAAAGCATTAATTTCTTAATTTAACACATACAATATTATTTTAATTAGTTACAATATGAAGTTTATTCAATAATTAATTTTATTTACTTATTTAATCATATTTTAATAGCTATTTTTGTTTTGTTTTGTAGTTTTATTTAGTTTGTTGTGAGTGTGTTTGTTGCGGCTAGTAAAGCTTTTCAGGGAATGAGGCAAGGAGTTCCACATGCGAATAGCATGGGCAAGAAATTGCTTCTCCGAACTTGCAAGATTAAACCTTATGCTAAAATGAACATGCCGTATAAATACTTTGGTTGCCTTGTTTTTATACCCTTGCAGAGGATATTATAATTTCAGTCAGAAGTTTGCAACGCAGTGAAGGAGACATCTCCGACCCTATAAAGTATATATTCTTGATCAGTATCATTAGGAGAGTCGATCTAGCCATGTCCGTCTGTCCGTCCGTCTGTCAGTCTGTCCGTCTGTCCGTCCGTTTCTATCTATAAGCTATCTGCATAAAACTTTCCCAAAAGTTGTCTTTCTATTGCAGGTAGTATATAAGTCGGATCGAGCCGGATCGGATGACTATATCATATACCTCTCATAGGAACAATCGGAAAAAATAAATAAAAAGAAATTATAACTTTGGTGTTTCTTAATTTTTTTATTAGTTCTTCGAGATATAGTAATGGTTAAATATTTCAGAATTACGGTTTAAATTTCATCAAAATCGAACGACTATAACATAAAGCTCCCATAGGAACAATAAAAATATTAAAAAAAAATTTTTAATTTAAGTTTTTATTTTGTAATTTTTTTTTTAGAAATTCTTTATTAATTAATATTTTGACATCTCAGAATTACGCTTTTAATTTTATTAAAATCGGAAAAAATCGGAACTATCAAATAAGCTTCAAATAGCATCAATGTAAACATACACGCAAGTCAATAATAATTTTAATGTTTTCAAGAATATTTAATTTTTGCAATAGCTGCAAGGCTTTTTTCCTTTCTTGTTTTTAAATATTTTTGTTGTTTCCATGGAGGCTTTGTTATGGTCGTCCGATTTTGATTAAAATTAAACCGTGATTCTGAAATATTTAACCATTACTAAATGTTGAAGAACTAAAAAAAAAAAATTTTAAAAAAGCAAAGTTATAATTTGTAGTATTTATTTTTCCGATTGTTCCTATGGGAGCTATATGCTATAGTCGTCCGATCCGGCTCGTTCCGACTTATGTACTACCTTCAATAGAGAGACAACTTTTGGGAAAGTTTCATGCAGATAGCTTTAAAACTGAGAGACTAGTTTGCGTAGAAACGGAGTGACAGACGGGCCGGGCTAGATCGATGCTGATCAAGAACATATATACTTTATAGGGTCGAAAATGTCTCGTTCAATACGTTGCTAACTTCTGACTGAAATTATAATACCCTCTGTATAAATACCGTATTCTCTAATGCACCGTGTACCGTTATATCGGTAAAAAAAAAACTGTCAGTGCAAGACGGAATTAAAACAAAGGTTTGGGCAAAATTTGGCTAAAAGCAGCTGGAGCGGAGACAGCAAATGAAATCGAAAACGAAAATCAACAAACGGAAATAGGAAAAGTCCCCAGCCATGTTTTCCCCACTTGAGTTGCTGCTCACTCAACATTCGTTCTAATGCCACGGACAGAGGAACGTCAGCGTCTGTGGCGAAAGGCAACCATCCGCTTCGGATGCCCCAACCTCTCAGTATGTCCTCGTCGATATTCAAATTTTTTCGTTGACAGATTTTACAATTTTCTACTTTATAGCTTTTTGGCTAATGGCCATGGCAAAAGACACAAGGAATTCCTTTTATTTATTGCTAGCCGTGACACCGTTTCTTCTGGGTTTGTTAAATTTCCTTCGGCGAGGCTGCCACACTTGTTTGGTGACCGAATTGGGAAACTGATTGGCATCTGAAAGTTTGCTTAGAACAATTGATGTGTAAACTTTGATTAGATTTGAGAAGTGTGGCCACATTTCCAGCTTAGAGTGCTATTTGCGACTGTGTTGATTTAGTTTTTACTGCATGGGAAATGGATCACATAAAGGGCCACAATAACTACTGCTTAGTTTGCCCCATTCCTTGATAGTTTGCTGCAGTGTTAACTTCCCCAGTCTAAAACTGTAGTAGCAATATTCTCAAAATCGAGCTACCATATGTGCGAGCGCTGGTGCATGTGCGTTTATAAGGGTTACTACCCTCATAATTTCCGTTCTGAATAACGTATGTTGAAATGTCGAAAATTGTTTGCTGACAGTGTGGGCGCACATACATAGGTTACTTTCACCTAAGTAGAGTGTCGAAAGGCCAGATAGGTTGACAGCCTTCAAATGCTGTGTTTAACTTGAAAGGACATACCCTTTAATATCAATCAAAATCGCACATAAGCAAACAAGGGATCAACACAAGACCAGAGTCCAAGCTTATGCTTGGGGCAGGTTAATTAATTTCTGTACGCACAAGGCCATGTGTTGTACGTAGGTTGCCAACCTCCTTAAGGCATTTTTGCCATTGTGAAATGTGCGAATTAAATAAGCCAAGCTAATTAATTAAATCGCTGTCAGCTTCTTATAGTTTTCCAAAGGCCAAACATTAAAGCTATGATGATTTTCACTCCACCTTTAATTGTTCCTATGGCTGCTATTCGATATTGTTTTCCGAAGAAAACTTCGACAAGCCGATTCTCATAAATATACCCCTGCAGCTATTGCCAAAATGAAATATTATTGAAAACATTTAAATTTTAATTTATTATCGTATATGCTTGAAAACATTAAAGCAATGATTATTTTCAGCACAATTATTCGATCGTTTCTATTGCTGCTATATGATAAAGTTTTCTGATTCTAACAAAATTAAAAGCATAATTTTATATTAATAAACCATTACTGAATCCTAAACAATTTTTTGAAAAAAATAAAAATTATAAAAGTTTTAAAAAAAATTTTTTTTTAATATTTCTATTGTTTCCATGGGAGCTATGTTATAGTCTACCGATTAAAAAAAAATGAAAAACGTAAATCTCAAATAACTCGAAGAACTAAAAAAAAATTTAAAAAGGTCAGTTATAATTTTATTCTCTATTTTTTTTTCCAATTGATCCTATGGGAGCTATATGATATAGTCGTCCGATTTGGCACGTTCCGACTTATGTACTACCTGCAAAAGAAAGACAACTTTTGGGAAAGTTTCATGCAGATAGCTTTAAAACTGAGAGATTAGTTTGCGTAGAAACGGTCGGACAGACGGACGGACAGGCGGACATGGCTAGATCAACTTTTTCTGATCAAGAATATATATACTTTAAATTGTCGGAAACGCCACCTTTACTGCGTTACAAACTTCTGACTAAAATTATTATTCCCACTACAAGGGTATAACAACTAACTCTCAAAAATAAAAAGTAAAATTGTTGTTAAATATTTCTATGTCGTCAAGAGGTGTTTGATAAAAATTACAGACCGCGAATACGGCTTTCGATGTGGCACAGGGGTTGTTACCTTTGTTATTTTGGGAGCTGGCATCGCATGTAAATGTAGCTCCTCCATGTTAGTCCAACCCGGTGCCACACCCGCAACCACCACCATTTACCACTCCAAGCGTTGGCTAGCATGCCAAAAGTTTAAACTGTTTTACCAACTTTTGTTTTTTGTTTTTGTTTTGTTTTTTTTTGCCTTTTGGCCAGTAGTTAATTGATCAGCAAACGCCCACGAAATTTATATGGCAAAATAGCATTGGGTCTGGGCTGTAGTCTAAATGGTCGATAGAGCCGTTTTGGAATAGCGATTGAGTTGCTTTAAAGTCTAGGCGGTGAAATTAAAAGCTGCGCAAAAACTCAACAAAACCGGGATAACAAAGTCCAACACATACATAAGTGTTAAAGAAGTTGCCCTCGATAACTCAGAAAAAGTTGAAGCGAAGACTGCATTCTAAGGCTAAACAAGCCCATGCCGAAAAGATTGCCTCGTAACAAAAAAGTAAACCTCCAAACTCAAAAACGAAAAGCAGGCACATAAGAAAATCATTTTAACGAACGAAAAGAGAAACAGTCATCTGTATGTATGTGCCAACAGGAATAAACCTTGCTCATGAATAAAAAACACTGTTAAATGCAAGTGACGAAATGGGCAGATATGGTGGGAGAAACAGAGAACGGTTCAAAATTACCACTGCCGTTTAAATATTCATCAAAAAGCCTTAAGAAATGTTTTTATTTTTACCGACACTACATCCAGACCAAGATCCGAATCCTCCGACATATGGTTATTTATGTGCAGCTGCATTATTCCATAAGTTTTATACTAGGAACAAAGTTGAAAAAAAAAACACGAAACTTTAAATGTGGTTTTTTATTGTATGCATATTGTTGGCTTTGTGTACCACCCACCCTTACCTTGCCGGTCTCATATGCTTACTCATTGTCTTTGCGCACAGCTTCCGAATGTCATCGCATAGACACTGTGTCCGCCCGCGTTACACTTCCGCCTGCCGGTCAGACACCCCCTTCCTATTCTCTGCAGTAGTACGGCCACGCAAAAGTCTAGTTAAAACAACAATAAAAGTTTTCTCCGTCAAGCCGAAGTTTATATACCCTTGAAGGCACTAGTCAAACCCTTGTTAATAACCTTGCAGAGGGTTTTATAATTTCAGTCAGAAGTTTGCAAGAAGAATCACAATAAGAGTCTATCTAGCCTTGTCCGTTTGTCTGTCCGTCCGTCCGTTTCTAGTCATTCAGTTTTAATGCTAACTGCAATAAATTTTCTTAAAAATTGTCTTCCTATTGCAGGAAGTATATAAGTCGGAATGAGCCGGATCGGACGACTATATCATATAGCTCCAATAGGAAATATAAAAAAAAACTTTGCTGTTTTTAAATTTGTTTTTATAGTTCTTCGATTTACGGTCTAAAACAAAGAAATTTAAATATTGAATTAAACAAGAAAGAAAGCAAACTTCGGCAAGCCGAAGTTCATATACCCTTGCAGCTATTGCAAAAACTAATTATTTTTGAAAACATTAAAATTATGATTTACTTGCGTACATGCTTAAAAGCATTCAAGCTATGATGATTTGCAGCTCAATTATTAGATAGTTATTTTATATATTATTGATTATTTCTATGGGAGCTATATGATATAGTCGTCCGATTTTGATGAAATTTAAACCATAATTCTAAGTAAAAAAATTTAAAAACAGCAAAGTTATATTTATATTTTAAATTTAAATTTACAACAATAATTAATATTTTACAATTATTTAATGAAAATGTTTCTTCCTTTCACATGAAACCATTTTTTTTGAGGCATTTTCCTCATCATATTGGAGGTTTATACTTTAAGGACGAAATTCTGAGAAAATTAAAAGCTTAACTTGTTTAGAAGTTGTTGCCATGAAAAGTTTAGCTGTTTGTAGCGATTTCCCGCTAAATATGCTAGTTTTTCAAAAAGTCATAGGACAAACTTTTTTTGTATTGACCGGCCCAACACACAAAAAATTATTTCAGAATTAAAGTACTCCAAATTTTTTGAAACTGAGAATCGATGTATCAAACTTTTGTATTTTTAATTATACCAAAAAAAAGTATTTTTTAATAACTTGATCGGAGCATCGGATCCAAGCCAATTTGGTGACACTCGACTTTAAATAAAATTTTAGCTGTGTTAAAAAAGTGTAATATTTTACCAACGCAAGCTCAGGAACTTCAATTAAAACAACTTTTAGTATGTCACATTCACCGCCCTTTCTCCTCAACCAATCAATTTTGCTAAAGTCTTGGTATGCAATTCTTGTTTTTTTAGCAATGCCTTTCGATTAGTGTATTATTTGTCACGATCGGACCAACACAGCAGATTTTCAATTCTGCGGGTATATAATAAAAGTCTACTATGCACACGCGCATCGTCACTACATGTACTGTCGTCCATAGTGATGTCGAAGAAATAATATTTTCCTCAAAAGAAGGCAGCTCGTGCGTCGACCTCCCACGTGACCTCTCTCATGCCACCTCTCTCATGCCACCTCTCTCATGTAAGCTCTCTCTGTTCTCATCTTCTATCTCGCTCTTTCTGTTCACCAAAAGAGATAGCAACACTGCCTCGCTGCCAAATAAGTTAACGGTTTCAGAATTCAAATTATTCCGATTACTGCGAAATTTATTAATAAAATTGAAGACATTAACAAATTCTGTTTTTCCATATGGTAAAGAATGCTTGCGTAAGCTGAAAAACTGTAAATCAAAAATCTTTTCCTTGTTAAAATACAATAAAAGAATATGGCGTATATCATATTCATATATGTATGTGGGAAATGGAAAAACTACTAGAAGTGGTAATTATTTAAGCCTAGTACTCAGATCGACGGAAACCGTTCGCCGCCTATAAGAGAGAGCGAGAGGCAAAAAACCGGCGGTACTCAGCTCGACGGAAAAAATACTAGAAATCTGGGATGAACTCTCGATGAATGTTTGTCAGGCCCTGGCGAAAAAAAAATGTAATCTTTGGTGTTGTTGGATTTAAACTTGTAAGCCAAAAGGAGGGAAAAACGACAATTGGGATCGGTTCTGACAATTTTCCTCCTTCATTGCTCATTGGAATCGTCATAGGTTGTCTTGCTCGCACTTACGTAAAATCGTATAGTTAAAAAAAAGAGCAATGAATAAGCCCAACAATGAAGTGTCATAAGCCCATTACTGAAGTCAAGACGGAAAGATGATGTTCTCTTTTTCGACTAAATTGTTCAGTTTTAATTGAATCAATCATCACCGATCCTACTTATATATCATATCATTCCTTTTAAAACGCCGTTTAGCAAGTATGAAGAATAATTATCTAAAACTGTGAAGTTGTGAATTTTATTCAAGCTTGAAGATTGATCGCACCCCCGATGCCATCACATTGCATTCATCACAATCCTTGTTATAATTATCTCTAGTTCGCAGCTAAAAAAGAAAATTGAGTATCTTTCCTACACATTCTGCAAAATCTGCAAAAAAAAGAACTTGAAAACGATCTAAAAAAACTAAGGAAGAGTTAAGTGCCTAATTATCACCAATTAATAAGCCTAAGCTAAACAACAATCACATTAAGATGTAGCTTATAAAAAATGCGATAATTTACAAGTTCTTGAACACACTTAGATTCGAACAAGGAGACTATATATATTTTCTTATAACTATTCGGTGCTGTTGGTTATAAAAGATATGAAGCTAAAATGGGCAAACTATGATTTCCCAAGAGATTTTTAGTTTTGAAATAATAAAAATACAAAAATATTGGTAGTCGAACTATGTCATTCAAGTTCAGACAGCGGTTCCAGATGTTTCCTTTTATAATATTATTTATTGATTCTTGATTAAAATGTATAACATTTGTATTTCAAAACACTTTTTACAAATATAACATTATATGAAATATTACTCCTTCAGATTTGGATGGATAAAGCATTCATGCAGCTCCAAACAATTGAAATCGGCTAATACCTTTTCCAAGGCTAAGAAATAACGAAATATAAAATAAAACACAAATATTAACATTGATATTAATAAACAACCTTTATTTTGGACCGTATTGCACTGTGATGTACATATATCCTTCTCTGTCTTGCTTTAAGAGGCCATGGCGGCGCTAGAAAACAGCATTTTCTGCTAATTTCGAAGCATTTTTTGTTTAACAAGAATGGAAGCGAGCTTCGGCAAGCAGAAGTTCATATAAATTATATAAATTAAAATTATGAATTACTTGCGTATATGCTTAAAAACATTGAAGCTATGATGATTTGCAGCTCAATTATTCGATAGTTCCTATGGCAGCTATATGATATTGTTTTGTGATTTTAATAAAATTAAAAGAGTAATTCTGAACTGTCAAATTTTTAATAAGTCAAAAATAATTTTAAAAAATTGAAGCTATTTTGATTTGCAGCTCATTTATTTGATTGTTCCTCTGACAGCTATACGATATCGTTTTCCAATTTTAATAGAATTAAAAGCGTAATTCTGAACTGTCGATTATTAATAATATTAATAATAATTATTTTAAAACAAGAAAGGAAGTAAACTTCGGCAAGCGGAAGCTTACACACCCTTGCAGCTTATTGGAAAAATTAAATATTCTTGAAAACATTAAAATTATCATTTATTTGCGTATATGTTTAAAACATTGAAGATACATATGATGTTTTGCAGCTTAATTATTTGATAGTTCCTATGGAAGCTATATGATATCGTTTTCTGATTTTTATAAAATTAAAAGCGTAATTCTGAACTGCCAAATTATATTTAAGTCAAAAACAATTTTAAAAAAAATTTACAAAAAAAAAGTTACATTAAAAAAAAAATTTTTTTATATATATTTATATGTTGATTTTATGGAATCTATATGATATAGTCGTCCGATTTTGATGAAGCTATGATGATTTGCAGCTCAATTATTTGAGTTCCTATGGCAGCTATATGATACTGTTTTCCGATTTTAATAATTTTAATAAAATAAAAAGCGTAGTTCTGAACTGTCAAATAATTAAATAATCAAAAAGAATTTCTAAAAAAATTTACAAAATAAAAGAGTTAATTTATTTTTTTAATATTTTTTTTTCCATGGCAGCTTTATGATGAAATTTAAACCGTAATTCTAAAATATTTAACCATTACTTTATGTCGAAGAACTAAAAATAATTTGAAAGAGCAAAGTTATAATTTTTTTCATTTATTTTTCCGATTGTTCCTATGGGAGCTATTTTAGTTTTTGCAGCTTTTGCAAAAATTAAATATTCTTGAAAACATTAAAATTATGAATTACTTGATTATATGTTTTAGCGATAACATTCGATTGGTTTCTAACTCGTCTCGATCGGACCATCACAGCAGATTTTCAATTCTGCGGCTATATAATACTAGTCTCGTATTCACACGCCCTTGGTGCGCATCGTCACTACATGTGCTGTCGTCCATAGTGAAATTTTATTTTCGGGCAACCCTAGGGGAACACTAAATTGTGTACCTATACATTTTAATCCGCAACATATACGTACTAAAAGGGACGCACTTCATTGACATAGATTATTATTATTTATATATTTATTTGTTTAAAAAAAAGTATATTCTACTACGTAAAATATCAATTTTAATCGTTTTTAGTTTAAGACTGCCTTACAACTTATCTTAATTTTTGAAATTCACTGTGTTGCATTGCACTGTGGACAAGTTGCAAATACATAAACACGTGTTCGCTCTTTTCAATCAATTTTTGGAAAGTCCCGTTGTAAATGTCCCCCTAAATGCCGGCTTAACCGGTTAAGGATAACGGTAAAAAAAACCGGTTGGATACCCTGATAAATAAAGAAGCTTAACACTTTCAAAATAACAAGGAGGAGCGCCTAGGACGTCTATGAAGTCAAAGCGCTGCAAACAATATTTAAATCTTAATTTTCTAACAACTTTTGTAACAATTGTTCGAATTTAAAAAAGTTGTTTTGTGTCGATGATATAGACGTCAACCATGTCTCTAGATAGTTTTGCGATTGGTGGAAAAATCTGCATGTTAAATTCCAAATCTCGACTCGGCTAGTAATCCTGATCCAATTAATCTTTCATAGAGCCGGAAACGCTTTCTTCTTCTCTACCAGTAACGGTTTTAATAAGGAAAACCGTATTCAAAGCCAAGGCTCCCTATCATTTTGAAAATCCAAAAGCCAAACAATTCGAATTTGTTGTCAAATATTTGGTCAACTCTTTAACATGCTATCCAAATGTGCAATCGTGGGCCCTTCAGTGAGGTACTGTTCTTCAGTTCCACTCTGCGTGCCAAGCGCCATCAATCGATTTGCAAAAAGAAAAATATGAAAAATTACAATGCATAAAGAGAAAAATGGCAAAACGCGAAGTGGGAGCAGCTTTTCGATTTGTAACAATTATTGGCAGTTATAGCGCGTTCCTGCGTGTGCTTCAATTATTCCACATTTTTGTGGAGCTCTTTTACGCGGTGAGCCAGCACGAAGCGGGCACATAATGGTTCTCTTTCCAGCAATCACCTTTAAGAAATTAATAAATACTATTGACATGCAAAAACAGTACTTAATCAAAAAAACGAGTAAGGAAGCTACTTTGGTAGAAAACAATCGCGTTGACAACACTACAAGCAAAGAGCGAACAGTGTAAAACCGTTGCAGCGCGCTATCAGTGCTCACACATTGACAAGTTTCCCCGTAGAAATTTCTCACAAAAACATTTATTAGTGTGTGTGCTCTCCGCTGCTCTTTATGCACGAAATCATTCAAATATGCATTTTGCAGATCTGAATTTCATGACTGCTCAAAATTATCAGTATTTCATCAGTATGGCGACTGACGACATCTAAGCCAACAAACGTAGCAAACGAAAAAAAAAACTACCACTACCTTCTCAATCTCTCTTAAAAAAAAAATATTCACAACTGATAAAAAAATTATGGTTTTCCATACAATAGTGATGATTTTAAGATGAGCATGTCATAGAGATTCATCAGTAAAGCATATCATCACCAAATCATCTGCAAAAAAACACCTAAATTCGTCAGCATACATATGTATATCAGCATCTCATCGGAGTTAGAGTGGGCGTGGCCACGATTTGAAATAAACTTGCGCTGCGTAAGAATTACTAGAATCTGTATGTCAAATATCAAAACTATACCCGTTAATCGTAGAGTAAACGGTTATATTGTATTAGTTAAAAAGTATGTAACAGGTAGAAGGTATATTATATTATATTGATCAGGATCAATAGATCTAGCCGTGATCGTCTGTCTGTCCGTCCGTATGAACGTCGAAGTCTCGAAAACTTTAAGAGATAACTATTTTTGGATTTGAAATGCAGTACAGTACATCTTATGCAGCGCATATTAAAACGGCGCTACGCCCACACATCGCGAAACACAAAACACATCTGTCACATCACTCTGAGACATGTCTAACCTTAGCTTAGTTGTTATCTGTGTCTGTTTTTTGGTCATATCTGTCGCTAGACACAAGCATTTTCAAAATAGAGCAATTATATTAAAAGTTATAGGGTTATTAAATCCTCTATTGCCGCTCTGCCTCCCCTCCCATTGCTCGGCCGCTGCTCTGCCGGTAATCGCTGATGTAGAGAGACAGAATAAAATATCTATTAGCGGGAGGTGGGGGTGCTTCACGCTCTTAGCTTCTAGTGTTGGCTATGGAGTTCGACAGATGGCGCCACTTAAACTCCGATTGTTTTGTGGGGGAATATTTAGTTTGAAGTTAGTTAGCTGAGTAGCGGATATCTAACTCGACTACAGCGTTCTTACTTCTTTTTAAATAAACCGTTTTTTAGGAAATTAACGCTTCATTAGGTTTTTTTTTTGGGTATCTCAGTTCCGTTACAAGACGTCGGCGCTTCCAAAGAAGCAAATATAAAATTAAGAAATATAAATTATGTCTCTTTTGAAACTATAAAATTCTTTAAAGTTCTTAAAAAACATTAACAATAAATATGATTCCCACCCATTGGTATTATTTTTCGCTCGCTACGTTACAGACACATTTATCGCAGTTTGCCTTTGTGTTTTTCTTTGCTGCATCTTATTGTGCTGGTCGCCGGAATCTTTTCATCGTTTTCGCTTTCTGCCAGGCGCTATTCCACTTAAACACTGAGCTGTTCTTTGGATGCACTTAAACAGCGCCTCAATTCGCACTTCATCTCAAGAGGAGCATTTGCCACACCCCATTTCCAGCTGGACTATCCCCTGCACTTTCCCAGCCCCAATGAGCAAATGACAATCGATAGGTTCAACAGCTTACACAAAACACTCATTTCGAGGTCTTTAACAATTAAAAGTGCGTTAATAGCCGGTGTTCGACACTACTCGCTCATGCCGTATCCATTGCTGCCGAGCAGTTTTCTTATGTGTTTAATAAAAATTCTTTTGGTACTTTTTGCACTTTGTGGATTGTTTTTTGAAATTCTATAAGAATTTCAACTGTTGTTTGCTTGCTGCCTGACTGAATGGCTTCTGACAGACTGACTACCCAAATGAATTGCTAAACTTTTTCACGGCTTTTGTACTACTTCACTCGCTTTTAAGCTGTCCTTAAACTGAATGACAGAATGAAACGACTTGCATTCTTTGACGCTCGCGACGAAAGTATTTTAATATTAAGTAAATTTGATATGTAGTTTATAAAGTTATTTCTTGGTTATAATGATGAGATACAAAAGTCTTGTAGTTTTCGGTTCCGATAAACATCTAACAAACCCTTGTAAGATTGGAGGAATAAACCTTATTAATTCCTCGAAAACTTTAGTCATTTTTATATACTTATTGACTCATACATTTACAAAATATTTTAGTATCAACACTTACCCGACTTTTCTGGGCCCGTTCTTCTTTGTTACTCAAGAATGCAGCTTCGTTGAATTTATCACCTTCTAAGTGAATTGCAATATTCCGCACTGAGAACTGTTATTTAGTAATTTACTGCTTGCACAATTTGTTTGCACACGCGTCTCAGTATTGGTGGAGCGATGAACTTAAAGTTAGCATACTTATAATTAGCCAATATTGTAGGCCAGCTGAGTAGCAGTCGCTCCATATTTTTCTCCCATTACCATCAATTAGATATGTTATTACCCCATCGGAAGCACTAGATAAGAATCCCCAGGACTGTCTATCCTCAGGCAAGTGCCAAATCTTTAAAGTTTATATACCTTGCAGCTATTTTAAAAATGAAATATTCCTTAAAACAACAATATTCCGATTTTAATGCCTATATTTTCACAACACTAAAGCTATTATAATTTTCCGCTAAATTATTCGAACGTTTTTAAGGAAACTATATGACATCGTTGTCCAATTCAAAAAATTAAAAGCGTAAAATTATAAGCGTAGTTCTTACATAATAATAAACCATTAATATATATCGAAAAGCAGAGAATACGACATAGTCGTTCGGTCTTAATAAAATTAAAACCGTAATTCTGAAATATTAAACTATTACTGTATCTCAAAGAATTAAAAAAACACTTTTGGCATTTATTTTTGCATTGTTACGATTATTCCAATCGTAGATAAATGATATAATCGTCCGATTTTAAAAATTTTAATACCGTAAATTTGAAATTTTTTACCATTTACCATTTTAAGGGTAGGGTTTTAAAGGCGGAAAAATCGCATAGTTTTATGATTTGTTTGCGGTGACATGTAATATTATTTTTTTTAATTTAATTACATATTATCATACCACTTTTTTAAGAATGTAAGAAAAAAATTTAAAGAAAAATAATGAAAAGTTAATGAAAGCGCCTGGAAAAAAAGTTGGTTTGCGGTGAACTTCATAACTTGTGACCGGATTATCAGAAAAATCAGTGGTAATCACGCAAAAGTTTTGTTATTTTTTATATTTTTTTTATTGCTTTGAAGTGAACAACGCAATCTTAGCTAACAAAAAACGTGATTAATTTGTTTTTAAAAAATTAAAAAAAAAAATTGATCTCAAGAAGTAATGCTCAAATTTTCAAAAAAAATCGGTTCAGAGATATAAAGTTTTAATGTGTTCGTGAACATTCAAACAAAAACGTTTTCGGAAAAATCGATTTAATGCACGGTCGGTCGTTTGTAACTCCGATAGTTTTACTCGGATTGACTTGCAATTTGTACAGAATATTCTCAACATGTTGTTGATTCAGAGAAAAAGTGGAAAAAATGAAAAATATAAAGTTTTAGAGTTTAAGGTATTCCCGAAAATCGTCTCTTTTCTGAGTTGCTTAGTATTTATATTTTAACTTTATTTACTTTTGTGTAGCGTGAAAACGCAATTGCTAAGAACTACTGAACTGCTTAACCCTCGAAAGATTTTGTCTCCTTTTTGACTTGCTTAATGCATATATTTGCTTTTATTTGATGTTGGAACGCGAAATACACTGCACTAATAGCTGCTCACGAGCACCAAACGAGGACGAAGCGAGAAACCGGATGCGGTGCGGGCAGACATGGTCAAAACAGTCGGAGTCGGAGTCCGGACCTACCGCTTTCAAAGGGCTCTTCTCCGTCTATTTACGCTTCCGATTTTCTCACGAGGAGGCCTAAACACTGCGTCTGAATCGTCCGTTTGCAACTGAACGCAGTCGCCGGATGACAAAAAATGCACGGCTGCAGCGGCGGTCGGGAATCGGATTCGAATCCACGGTCGCAGTCGGTCGGAAAGCCAGCCCAGCAGTCTTCCAATGGAAGCCGAGCGACCAATATGGCCGGAGAAGCAGGCCGTGCCCACGCAGCTTCGAGATTTGGCAGACGGAATTCCCTTTTAATTGGTTTGCATGTTGAAGAGCATACATCCATCAACATTGTCCCAAAATCGGCGAAAAGTCCTGCGAACGTGAAAATACCGAAAAGTGCACTAGAAGTGCCGAAGTGCATAGTGGCTCTCTGCAGATGCTGCACTCTCGACTAGTTTCGTTGGAAAATTTGGAACGCCGTGGGCCCGTGCATGGTGCATGGGGCTTCCTCGCCGGTCTCTCCATACAGCGCACAGCAGAAGGTAATCCCCCAACTACCCGACAGCGGCCTGTTATTCCGCCGCTCTTAGGTAAACAAAGCGCTCTCTTAAAATGCCTGGTATAAACTAAGCGAGACAGTTTCCAATTCCCGAATTTGCCATAAAACTTCCAGGAGATAGTGTCTAGGCACCGTTCTCTTTCCTCGCCGTGCCTCTCCCAGATGTTCTCTACATTTCGAAGCCGCATACTGCTGATAGCTGACGTTATTCCGCCAGGCCATGCAGCGCGCTTAACGGCCGGGGCTTCGGCAGACGGAGTGCAGCCTCCGATGGGCAGGGCCTGCGGGTCAGGACTTCAGCACTCATACTGTTATTCCCGGGCGAATTACGCCTTAAATCTTAAATTTGTATGCCTTTTTATTTAATTGCAACGGCTTCTATTTTAGTCAAATGGTTGCAACGCAGTGAAGGCACATATCGGATCCCATTATGTTTATATATTGTTGATCAGCATTATTATTGGAGTCGTTCTAGCCAAGTCCATCTATTCGCCTGTCCGTTTCTATACAAATTAGCGTCTTAGTTTTAAAACTATCTTCACAAAATATATATATAGTGACATGCCCATATTCCTATGAGACTCTGCACATATTTACTTTATGTATCTACAATATACCCTATACTACCCTAGAATTATTCACCCTTGTAACAAGATCCCAAAATCGAAGGCCAACGGAAAATCCCCAAATATGATTATCACCCAAAATTGTAGACTAAACAACTCACCCCAATTGTCACGTTCACACGTTCAAAGATAATCAAAGTTCGGCTCGCAGACACATAAACTCCTATTTCAATCCAAAGACATTTCAAAGTCGTAAAATCTAAGCTCACTTGAATTCAAGAGTCAAGACTCTTGAATCCAAGAGTAATTAAAGTTTCACTCAAAAGAAACTGAAAGTTTCTCAGAACAATTTCACAGCTCACTCAAATCCCGAAAACTTCGAGACCGAGGCTTGATCATCAACAGAATCAGATCAGCAAGTTAAGTTCAGTTTGAGACCTCAAAGTAATAGGTCGGTGTTCTTCACTAATAAGTTTAAACTCTGTAAACCATCAGTTGAATAAAATAAAATTATATTTTTTTATTTAATCGGAGTTACAAACATTTAATTGGCGCAGTCGGTAGGATCTTAAAATAAAGTCCTTTTAAATACGGTACTGATCAACAAAAAGATATACTACACAACTAGTTATTTTGATCAGCGAATTAAATAAAGTGCACTTACAAAACCTACGAGTGGTCATAAGACATCCAAAAAATCCAATTCGGTCAGAAATAAAAACATTCTGAAAATAAAATTACGTGACGTAAAACCTACGAGTAGTCATAAAACATCCAAAAATCCAATTCGGTCAGATATAAACATTTTAAGAAGCCCAAATACAAACTCAAGACAAGATGGCAGTCCAAAAATTATCAGAGATCCATCTGAACCAGGTACTGGGTCAGATCAAGGAGCTACCGTACTTCGATGGAACACCAGGAAAACTCTCAGGATTCATCAACGAAGTCGAATATTTGTTACAACTGTACCCAACCCAAGAACCAAGACAGGCACACGTCATTTTCGGAGCAATCAGAAGAGTTTTAGTCGACACAGCAGCAGAAACCGTCGCACAATCTGGAGCCAATAACTGGCTAACAACGAAGACAGCTTTAATCACCGCCTTCAAAGATCATAGGCCCTACGAAACATTAATCAAGAAGCTGGCGGAAACACAATTCAAAGGGAGTCTTATTAAGTTTATAAGCGAATTAGAAAAACAATATAGGAATGTGTTCGATAAATTAGAATTAGAATCTGATCCATCAGATAAAATAAATTATACAAGAATGTTGGATTGAACAGTTCATATTTCCATTGATCGAAAACTTCCCGATCGCATGTATATGTCACTAGCAAGAAAAGATATAACCAGTATTCCAAAATTAAAACAAGCATCTATGGAGTTAGGATTTTATGATGCAAATCCAGAAGAAGAATATGCAAAAAATAGAAATAACCATAAAAATCATAGGAATAAAGGAAAATATCAGAGTAATAATCAATATCAACAACGTCCCATTCCCCCACATTTGCAAGGCAATTACCCAACATTTAGAAACAGTTTGAATCAAGCCAGATTACAAAATCCGAATAACCATCAAAATTCGAATGATCAGGCTAATACAAATAGATTTAGTGGTGCCCCAGTAAAAAGACAGAGGGAAAGTCAAAGTGGCCAAAATAGGATGGATGTAAATTTTCATCAAACTGCATCGGAGACCGAAGACACAATCCATATGTAAAAATTTCACAATAAATTTTATAAGGGAATGATAGACACAGGATCATCAATCAACATAATGAATATACATTTTGCTAAATTAAAGGAGACAAAAGAAGATTTAAAAGTGTATATTATTAGAGGTCCGGTAAAAATACATAAAAGTATCATAGTAAAACCAAGCGTAACATGTCCATCAGAACAAAAATTTTATTTACATAAATTCTCTGATAATTATGATATCCTGTTAGGTCGAAATTACCTAGAAGCTGCTAAAGCAAAAATTGATTATGAAAACAAAACAATTAAACTAGGCCCAAAAACATATAATTTCCGATACAACGATGAAGACATGCAAGACGATAAGACCGCACAGGAGTGCCTTAATCTACCTTCTACAGAAGATCAATCGGTAAACTTCGCGATCCATAATGTTTTACGCGAAAACAATGAATTTACGCTCGAACATCTGAATAGCGAGGAGATTGAAAGTTTAAAGAAAGTTCTATTTGAATATGGTGACATTCAGTACAGAGAAGGTGAAAATTTGACTTTCACAAGTACTATTAAACATACAATCCAAACTCAGCATGAAGATCCAGTTTATCGTAAGCCATATAAATACCCCCAGAGCGTTGATGAGGAAGTAAATAGGCAAATCAAAGAAATGATAGAGCAGGGAATAATTCGTAAGTCGAAATCTCCTTACTGTTCACCTATTTGGGTCGTTCCAAAAAAGACAGACGCGTCTGGCAAGAAAAAATTTAGGTTGGTTGTAGATTATAGGAATTTAAACGAAATCACTATCAATGATAAATTTCAAATTCCTAGAATGGACGAGATCCTTGACAAATTAGGAAAATGCCAGTATTTCACAACCATAGATTTAGCTAAAGGATTTCATCAAATCCAAATGGACAGCAAGTCAATCGCAAAAACCGCATTTTCTACGAAACATGGTCATTACGAGTACACTCGAATGCCATTCGGCCTTAAGAATGCCCCCGCAACTTTTCAAAGATGTATGAACAACCTTTTGGAAGATTTAATCTACAAAGATTGTTTAGTTTATTTAGACGATATAATAATTTTTTTCACTTCATTGGAAGAACACATCTTATCTCTAAAGAAAGTTTTTGGAAAACTTAGGGATGCAAACTTACAATTGGATAAATGTGAATTCATAAAAAGAGAAACAAAATTCCTAGGTCATGTTGTAACCACTAATGGTATCAAACCCAATCCAAATAAAACCAATGCTATCACAAACTTTCCACTACCAAAGACTCAAAAAAAAATAAATTTTTGGGATTATGCTAATTCTATCGCAAGTTCATTCCAAACTTCGCTAACATAGTTAAACCCATGACCATTAAATTGAAAAAAGAAGCAACAATAGACATAGAAAATAAAGATTACAAAGCAGCATTTGAAAGGTTAAAGGTACTTATTACATCAGATCCGATTTTAATCTACCCTGATTTTAGTAAAACATTTTCCTTAACTACTGACGCTAGAAATATTGCCATCGGTGCAGTCTTGTCTCAAAATCATAAACCCGTTTGTTATGCTAGTAGGACATTGAATGAGCATGAAATAAACTATGCCACTATAGAGAAAGAACTTCTAGCTATAGTTTGGGCGACAAAATATTTCAGATCATACTTATTTGGGAGATCTTTTGAAATACTTAGTGATCATAAACCCCTTGTCTGGCTTAATAATATTAAAGAACCAAATATGAAACTTAAAAGATGGAAAATTAAATTAAACGAATTTGATTATAAGATTAAGAATCTTCCCGGAAAAGAAAATTATGTAGCAGATGCATTATCGCGTACCAAAATAGAAGAACTAATGCTTGGCGAAGTTGCCAATAGTGTAGATGCAACTATACATAGCGCTTCTGAAGATAATCTTAATTATATATTTATCACCGAACGACCATTCAATTATTTCTCTAGACATATAGAATTAGAGAAAGGAGATAACGATGAAACTGAGGTAAAGCATTATTTTCACAAATTAAAAATCAAAATAACTTACAAAAAATGACAGATGACTTTGCTAAATACATCATTAAAGAATATGTATGCACTAAGAAAAGCGCAATTTATTTCCATAATGATGATGATTTCTTAACATTCCAAAGGGCATACGTACAAATAATAAGTCCCAACAATTTAACGAAACTGGTAAAATGCACGCTTATATTAAAAGATATTTTGACTTATGCCGAATTCAAAAATATGATATTAAAAATGCATAAAGAACTTCTACACCCAGGAATCGAAAAAACTATCAACTGGTTTAAAAAAGAACATTACTATCCAGATAGCCAAAAGTTAATACAAAATATAATTAATGAATGTGAAATCTGCAACATTGCAAAAACAGAACACAGAAGTACAAAACTATCATTTGAAATAACTCCAGAAATACTTAACGCAAGAGAACGATATGTAATTGGATTTCTATGTGGTCGGTAACCAGCAATTTTTATCTTGTATCGACATTTATTCGAAATTCGCTACTTTAATTGAAGTGAAAAGTAGAGATTGGCTAGAAGCAAAAAGAGCCATAATGAAGGTATTTAACGATATGGGAAAACCACAAGAAATCAAAGCAGACAAAGATTCAGCTTTTATGTTTCGAAGTAATCTTATACGTGTACAATCATAAAACAAAACACAACACGACTAATAGAACTCCCGCAGATATTTTCCTATACTCAGGAACACCAGATATTAACACTCAACAAAATAAAATCAATAAAATAGACAGGCTAAATGAAAATAGACACGATTTTGAAGTTAATACGAAATATAGACAAGCACCATTAGTTAAAACTAAGATTACCAATCCTTTCAAGAAAACAGGTTTAATAAGACAGGTTGACAACAAACACTTTGAAGAAACAAATAGAGGCAGGAAAATCACACATTATAAGTCAAAATTCAAAAAACAAAAGAAGATTAACAAGAGTAAATATAATAATTCCAGACAAGCCGAGGAAGATGAAACATAACCAAGTCATCCCTATATTATCCCTGATATTAATCTCGCTTATAAGTACAACCAAGGCACAAAGTATCGAAATAAGTCCAATAAACGCAAAAAAACGGATATCTGATATTTAAAACCGGATCAATGGAAATCCCAACGAATTTTGAATACCACCATTTAAGTATAAATTTAACAAAGACCGAAATAACATTCGACAACCTACTGGACGAAGCCAAAGTTGAAAAATTAAAAAGAGAAATGAATGGGTTAAGAATAGTCAGAAGAAGTAAACGCGGGCTTTTAAACGTGATAGGTTCAGTTTATAAATATTTGTTTGGCACACTAGATGAAGAAGATAAGGAAGAACTCGAAATGAAAAATAAAAATCTAGCAGATAATTCCATCCAAAATCATGATTTAAATATGATTATTGACGTTGTTAATAACGGACTTGACCTAATAAATAATTTTGAAGAATCTAAAAATAAGCAAGAACAAGCTGCAGTTCTGATTTTTAATCTCCAGCAATTCACAGAATACATAGAGGACATAGAATTAGGAATGCAACTAACTAGGTTAGGTATATTTAACCCAAAATTATTGAAACACGATTATTTAAAACAGGTTAATACAGAAAAGTTGTTAAAAGTAAAAACATCAACTTGGCTCAAAACAGACACGAACGAAATCCTGATAATTTCCCAAATTCCTAATGAAATAACGAAAACTCCTGTATATGAAATAATTCCATATCCAGATGAATTTGATAATATCCTAACATATCACATATATGAAGATAAAGTATTCAATGAAAACACAGGTCAAATTATTTTCGACAAATGCATAATTGGAATCCTAAAACAAGAACCGACAAAATGCAAATATGTAAAAACCCATAAAAATTTCCAAATAAATTACATTGAACCAAATATTTTGTTAACATGGAATATACAAAAATCAACTATAAATCAAAATTGTATAAGCACAGAAGTTTCGATCGTTGGTAATAATATTGTTAAAATAAAAAATTGTACTAAACAGTTAGATGAGTTCATAATATCCAACAATATAGCAGATTATACACAATCAATTTATGTTAACAACAATATCACAAAAATCGAACCATTGTCATATATCCAAACTAAAGAAATAGTCGAATCACATATAAAATATTACAATACATTTCAGATAATATGTTTAACCACATTTGTAATCACTATAACAAGTTTGACATTATATTTAATTTACAAATTTAAAAATATTCCTAAGAAACTTATTGTAAAATATTCTAAACGTGAAGAACAACCAATCATAGCAAATAAGAATGTAAAAACTACTGAGGAAAATATTGTAGCAGAAAATATTATGTTATACCCTACATTATCGCCCTGAGGACAGTCCAAATTCAAAGGTTAGGGGAGTGACATGCCCATATTCCTATGAGACTCTGCACATATTTACTTTATGTATCTACAATATACCCTACACTACCCTAGAATTATTCACCCTTGTAACAAGATCCCAAAATCGAAGGCCAACGGAAAATCCCCAAATATGTTATCACCCAAAATTGTAGACTAAACAACTCACCCCAATTGTCACGTTCACACGTTCAAAGATAATCAAAGTTCGGCTCGCAGACACATAAACTCCTATTTCAATCCAAAGACATTTCAAAGTCGTAAAATCTAAGAGCGCACTTGTATCCAAGAGTCAAGACCCTTGAATCCAAGAGTAATTAAAGTTTCACTCAAAAGAAACTGAAAGTTTCTCAGAACAATTTCACAACTCACTCAAATCCCAAAAAGCTCGAGACCGAGGCTCTGTAAACCATCAGTTGAATAAAATTATATTTTTTTATTTAATCGGAGCTACAAACATTTAATTATATATATATATTCTAGGTCAGCATTTCAACAAGAGTCGATCTACACTAAAACTATTATCTTTCTTAAAAATAGAAAAAAAATTTTTTTCGACATTTAAAAAAATAATGTCTTATATAAGGAAAATATTTTCTGTGTTTTAGAAAAGTAAAGAAAAGGGTTTTTAGAAAATATTTTCTAAACTAAAGGGTTTTTTTTAATTTTCTTAAAATTAGGTGTTTTTTTCTAATCTGCCTCATCTTAATTTTCTATATTTATAAGGGGCTGAAAATAATAGTAATTGAAAACAAAAAATAACTGTAAAGGAGTTGACTGACATTAAAGATCTATATGCCAATAATGTTGTTTTTTTTAACAGCTTTTTAAACCGCGAAAAAACTTAAAAAGCCATTTTATTTTAGTAAAAATAAAGTTTAATAATTATTTTTAATGTTTGTTTATAAAAATCTTAAATAAAAGTTATTTTTGATTTTTATCTCAAAAGATAAAAAATAAGAATAATTAAAGAGTTTTATTCCAAAAAATTTTTTATACGAGTTATTTGTTATTTTTATTCCAAAGGGTCAAAAATTAAAAATTTTGGAGATTTTTATTTTTAAAAATCCGAATAAAAATCGTTTCCTGTGCCTTCAGTTATCAAGTACACACAACCGCCAAAGGGTCATCCACCAAATATCTAAAAATTGTCTCAGTATAATTATATTACATATTCACTCAAAATAAAATTTACGCAAAATGGTATTACTTTTTGTTTAATAGGGATCATTTTTTATTAGTCCGACCTCAAACTCTTTCGCCAACGAGAATCGTCCAACCGTCCACTAAAAAAAACAGAGTGCCAAAATTAAGTGCCTTTAGTGCACTTTAAAACAAACTGTAGAACAATTCTGATTTAAATACGAAACGATTTACTCAAATTCGTTGTCCTGCCACTCCGAAACTGGAATTTGAAGACCGATATCATGATTTACTAACACCACAAAGAAACCATAAGATTAATATATTTTTGTTAGGTCTTTCATTTGTTTTACCCTTACAGAGGGTATTATAATTTCAGTCAGAAGATGCAACGCAGTGAAGGAGACGTTTCCGACCCTATGAAGTATATATGTTCTTGATCAGCATCTGTAGGAGAGTCGATCTAGCCATGTCCGTCTGTCCGTCCGTTTCTACGCAAACTAGTCTCTCAGTTTGTTTCTGTAGTACATTAGTCAGAACGAGCCGGATCGTCGACTATAGTATATAGCTCCCATAGGAACAATCGGAAAAATAAATAAAAAAAATTATAACTTTGCGATTTGCAGAGGATATTATAATTTCAGTCAGAAGTTTGCAACGCAGTGAAGGAGACATCTCCGACCCTATAAAGTATATATATTCTTGATTAGCATCACTAGGAGAGTCGATCTAGCTATGTCCGTCTGTCCGTCCGTCTGTCCGTCCGTTTCTACGCAAACTATTTTTTTTTTTAATTTTTTTTTTTTAGTTCTTCGACACATAGTAATGGTTAATTTTTCAGAATTACGATTTAAATTTCATCAAAATCGGACGACTATAGCCCATAGGAACAATCATAAAAATAAATAAAAAAAAATTATAACTTTGGTTTTTTTTAATTTTTTTTTAGTGCTTCGAGATATAGTATTGGTTAAATATTTTAGAATTACGATTTAAATTTCATCAAAATCGGACGACTATAGCATTTAGCTCCCATAGGAACAATCGTAAAGCTGGCATAGGAACTATCGAATAATTAAGCTGAAAATCATCATAGCTTCAATGTTTTTAAACATACACGCAAGTAAATCATAATTTTAACGTTTTCAAGAGTAATTAGTTTTTGAAATAGCTGCAAGGGTATATAAACTTCGGCACGCCGAAGTTTACTTCCTTTCTTGTTTTTTATGTCTTCGGCATATAGTATTGATTAAATATTTAAGAATTACGGCTTCAATTTCATCAAAATCGGACGACTATATCATATAGCTCCCATGGAAACAAAATATTATAAAAAGAAAAATTTTTTTTTATGAAACTTTTCTATTTTGTATTTGATTGTTCTATTACTTAAAAAAACCGCGACTATCTCCCAAAATGTACTACGATAATTTGTTTCTGGAGTTGGGGCACATGAAAAACTTTTTTGGTTAATGTAATCAGAAAAATATTAATTATAGCTACTCTTGGAAAACAAGTCCTCGTGGCTGGACCTACTGGATTCTCAGCTCGCAACGTAAATGGATTAACTGTACATACATAGATCGTTAAATTTGCCTGTTGAGCATGGAAGCATAGATAAGTATACACAATTAAATAATACAAAATTTAAGTTAATGCGGAATAACAAAAAAAATCAACAAAGGAAGCAAACTTCGGCAAGCCGAAGTTCATACACCCTTGCAGCAATTGCAAAAATTAAATATTCTTGAAAACATTATTATTATGATTTACTTAAGGATGTGTTTAAAAACATTAAATCTATCATGATATGCAGCTCAATTTATTTGATAGTTCCTACACATTCTGACGTTCAGAAATTGAGAATTTGAATATTCAACTTGAGGATATACTCATTTTGAGTACTGATTTTGCCCAAAAACTCACATTAAGAATATTTGTACCCATTTAAAAAAAAATACTTAAACTGAGAATATATTCTGAATTTCAGAAAAAATGTGCTAATAATGAGGCAAAATGTACTCAAAATCCGTGGTCTAGCGGTCTGAGATGTCCGGACAAGGATGCCAAAACCCAAAATTTTGAAGTTCCGAGTTCACTTCGAGTTGTGTGATTCTTTTTTTTTGTTTTTCGTTGTTGTTGTTTTTTTTTTTAATGCTTATTTATGTAACTCTTTATCGTTTCTACAAAATACCTCAAATATTTTGCTTAAATTACGAATTAGCCTTTTGAAATAAAATAGTTGTGCGGCTTTAGCTTACTGAGAAGTTAGAGCATGCTTAAAGTAAAGGCTTACATCTAGAGTGCGAAAGGTTCCGAGTTCAATTTTCAGTCGAGGCATGTGCTTTTCATAAAAATAATTCGTAGGTAAAATGATTTCATTTAACACGTAAGTTAGTAATATAACATAATGTAAAACAAACAATAAAGTTGAAAAAAATGTTAGTTACATTTTTGGCCGATTTATTTTGGTAAATTCTCATACACCCATACAGTTTTTTCATTCTTGAAAATTTGTACTCAAACTGAGTAAAATGGTCTCAAAGTGAGAATTTTTGCTCTTGGATTTCTTTTGAGTACGAATATTCTCAGATTAAGTGCAATATACTTGATTAAACTCTGTGTATGGCAGCTATATGATATTGTTATCCAATTTTAATAAAATTAAAAGCGTAATTCTGAACTGTCAAATTATTAAAAAGCCAAAATAAATTCTAAACAAGAAAGAAAGCAAACTTCGGCAAGCCGAAGTTCATATACCCTTGCAGCAAATTCCAAAAATTAAATATTTTTTAAAACATTAAAATTATGATTTACTTGCGTATATGTCTAAAAACATTGAAGCTATGATGATTTGCAGCTCAATTGTTATATAGTTATTTTATATATTTTTATTATTTCTATGGGAGCTATATGATATAGTCGTCCGATTTTGATGAAATTTAAACCGTAATTCTGAAATATTTAACCATTACTATAAGTTAAAGAACTAATAGAAAAATGAAAAAAAAACAAAGTTATAATTTTTTTGTATTTTTTTCCCGCTTGTTCCAATGGGAGCTATATGATATAGTCGTCCGATTTTGATGAAATTTAAAACGTATTTCTGAAATATTTAAACATTACTATATGTCGAAGGAGTAAAAAAAAAAATAAAAAAAAACAGCAAAGTTATAATTTTTTTTGTATTTTTTTTGGCGATTGTTCCTATGGGAGCTATATGATATATCGTCCGATTTTTATGAAATTTAAACCGTAATTCAGAAATATTTAACCATTACTATATGTGGAAGAACTAATAGAAAAATTAAAAAACAGCAAAGTTATAATTTTTTTTATTTATTTTTTCGATTGTTCCTATGGGAGCTATATGCTATAGTCGTCCGATCCGGCTCGTTCCGACTTATATACTACCTGCAATAGAAAGACAACTTTTGGGAAAGTTTCATGCAGATAGCCTTAAAGCTAAAAGACTAGTTCGCGTAGAAACGGACGGACAGACGGACAGACGGACATGGCTAGATCGACTCGCCTAGTGATGCTGATCAAGAATATATATTTTTTATAGGGTCGGAGATGTCTCCTTCACTGCGTTGCAAACTTCTGACTGAAATTATAATATCCTCTGCAAGGGTATAAAAACAGCAAAGTTATAATTTTTTTTGTATTTTTTTCCCGCTTGTTCCAATGGGAGCTATATGATATAGTCGTCCGATTTTGATGAAATTTTAACCGAATTCTGAAATATTTAACCATTACTATATGTCGAAGAAGTAAAAAAAAATTAAAAAACAGCAAAGTTATAATTTTTTTTGTATTTATTTTGCGATTGTTCCTATGGGAGCTATATGATATAGTCGTCCGATTTTGATGAAATTTAAACCGTAATTGACTATATGTCAAAGAACTAATAGAAAAATTAAACAAGAAAGGAAGCAAACTTCGGTAAGCCGAAGTTCATATACCCTTGCAGCTATTGCAAAAATTAAATATTTTTTAAAACATTAAAATTATGATTTACTTGCGTATATGTCTAAAAACATTGAAGCTATGATGATTTGCAGCTTTATTATTATATTGTTATTTTATATATTTTAGTATTTTTATGGGAGCTATATGATATAGTCGTCCGATTTTGATGAAATTTAAACCGTAATTCTGAAATATTTAACCATTACTATATGTCGAAGAACTAATAGAAACATAAAAAAACAGCAAAGTTATAATTTTTTTTGTATTTTTTTCCCGCTTGTTCCAATGGGAGCTATATGATATAGTCGTCCGATTTTAATGAAATTTAAACCGTAATTCAGAAATATTTAACCATTACTATATGTTGAAGAACTAATAGAAAAATTAAAAAACAGCAAAGTTATAATATTTTTTATTTATTTTTTCGATTGTTCCTATGGGAGCTATATGCTATAGTCGTCCGATCCGGCTCGTTCCGACTTATATACTACCTGCAATAGAAAGACAACTTTTGGGAAAGTTTCATGCAGATAGCTTTAAAGCTAAAAGACTAGTTCGCGTAGAAACGGACGGATAGACGGACGGACAGCTTGAGATCGTCAGCATTAAGGAGGTATTCCGAATTTTTTAGGGAATAGCAAATATTGTTGATGCATTCGGCCCTGCCTTGCGAAAGGCCAGATTTTGCTTTAAATGGGCAAGAAAGTATTCCATTGATACTGATCCTATAAGTGCGGCGATCTAGATAAGATTTAATCAAGTTCAGTAGTGAAGAATGTAAACCAAGTTTTTCGAGTTTTGCAAAAGAGACAAAGGTAAACTTTGTCAAAAGCTTTTGCAAAATTCAGATAAACTGTATCTATCTGCTGAAGACGGCCAAATTTGTAATTGCAGTTCTACCAGGCATAAACCCGTGTTGGTTGGGAAATATATTAGGCTTTACTAGAAAAAAAACTTGCTTCGTTATTATATGTTTAAAAAGTTTCGAAATGGGACGGTAATTATAATTATAATTATTATTAATTAAGCCTTTTCTGCCGTATTAGATCGGTGCACCAGTAGCTTCTTTCCACTTAAGTAATAAAATGCAAATTAGAAAGTTCTCAATGATTTTTTTAAGAGTCTGACACAGTGCACACACACAATTTTTTAGGAAGAATGGTGGTATTCCGTCAAAATCAGGAGTTTGGTTGTCATTTAGACCATCCAAAGCTTGATGAATATCATTATCAGATATAGTGAAAGGGCCAACATTTAGAAGAGTAGGAATATTGATTAATGTTTCCGAATGATTAATATCACTCTCAGGCTCAAAATTGGAATTACAAAATGTTGCGAAAAGGTTCGCCATAGTAAAATTTTCCAAAGTCATTGGCGTAGGGATGGGCGATGTTTTTTTTTTTGGAGTTGATTAACTGCACAAAGGATTTTGTATTTTGTTTGAGGCTGATCTCGATATCTGCAATATACTGGTTATAGAGAAATTTAAAGAACTCGAACTCACTCTTATGCTGCCTATATCGCTCCCAGTCACTAGCACTTTTAGTTGAAAGAAAACGCTGGTATAACTTATTATTATAAAATCAGAATCAAGTAGGCTTTGATGAATAATTCAAATATTTTCCACATGTGCTTCATAAAGGTCGCAGTCGCTACTTGGTGGAATGTAGGACGCAGTAATTACAACTTTTCAGCCGGTCCAAGAACTAAAACGCGGACCTGTTTTAGCAACGAATTTTCATTTGAAAGCATAATGTTTTTACTATGGACAGTTCAACTTACTGCCACAATAACTCCACCACCTCTGAAACAATGCGATAATTCAGTATCTCTATCTTTACGGTAAATAAGGAACTGGTTTGATTCGAAGAATTGATAATTAAAATAGCTGGAATTGAGCAAAGTCTCTACCAGAACTATATCGTCGAAGTCGCATGTAGAAGTCATTAAATATACCAACTTAGCCTTAGTGCGCATGCCTGATATGTTATGGAAGATATTCTTAGAGAACAGATACGGGCAGGTAAGGGTGCTTCCGTGTGGGGCGTCAAAGAAAAGTTTTACGCAATAGTTGCAGGTTTAATAGGTAAAGCAGAAGCTTGCTCACATTGTGCCTGAGGCAAGTCCCCATCCTTTTTCGTCCAAAAATCAAAAAAAAAAAACGACAGCATTGGTTATGCTGTTCTTATGCGACCAGTTCCAGAGAATTCCCAGACGGTGACAGAGTGTGGATTAACTCAGGCACGTATAAGGTGAAGTCTATAGAGTTTGAAAACAGATTTATTTAGCTTATTCAGAAAGTGGTCTGGGAACAGTTGAAGCAACTGAAGAGATAATCCCACGAGGTTCCAAACGTTAAATTAAGAGCATCGTCAAAGGCCGGCAACAATGAGACTGATAAGAAAATCCGTTTTAAGATTTCGATGTCATCAAATCTAAAGAGTAGGCAAAATACACGAAGCGCAGGTGCTGAAAAGTTCCATGTGGGACAAGCGGCGAAAACTGGCGAGAGCCCAACTGCGAAAAGCGCGCTTAGAACGGTATCATATACAGCACTTGAGCGCTGATAATGTCAAGTGGACAGCGATAAGAATTCCCGACTTGTAGCTTTCGAGTCAATTCGTTCTTCCAGAAGGTACCCACGACGCTCACAGCTCCTTCTTGAGTTCCACAGCGCCGACCCTTTTTCCCGATTTTGAATTTCCCACCCCAG
Organism: Drosophila gunungcola; assembly: GCF_025200985.1. Lineage (NCBI taxonomy): Eukaryota > Metazoa > Arthropoda > Insecta > Diptera > Drosophilidae > Drosophila > Drosophila gunungcola. Next base: position 541,660 of record NW_026453183.1, read on the forward strand.
ACGTTTCCCCAAAGACTTTTGAATTCCCGCCCAGACGTTTCCCACGTTGACTTTCTCGAATTCCGTGTTTTGCCCAATTCGTTGTATAGTCACTCTACGCCGTGCCGATCAGTCCCCAGCTGCTATCGGTTCCGTGACCTAGTGTGGCGTTGCCACCAGGTGTTATCGATATTCCCCATTGAGACCCCCCATGTGTCGATATTTCCAGTTTTTTCTGCCCACCGATTGACACTATCGTCCAGTGCCAATCGGCCGCTATAAATCGAGAGGCCCCCATCTTTTTGCTCATGGTGACTTCGGACAATGAAATGTAAGAGAGTCTCTTTCCTTCATAGCTTGGGCCAGGATTGCAGGTTTGACCTTTCCTGCTTTTGGTTCCGGGGTCAATGACCCTGCTAGATTCATCACTCACTTTCGGCGTTCTGCATTAAGTTGGCAAGAGGTTTGTTTCCCTGCGAACCCTTTGAGCATTTATATCTCTCAGTTCAGATTGCCGGCTTAGCTGTAGTGCCTAGTGCCTGTAGTATGTAGCGTGTAACGTTTGACTAAAGTACAAAGTACTTTAAATGATTTCAAGGATCTGTATTGGCTGGGCACGCTTATTATTCCGGCTCTAGCTCGTCGGCTTAGGGGGTGGAGGTCTTGCTCGTACAGATCTTGACACTGTCTACGTATTACTATTAATAAAATCAGAATTGAGCGTGCATGCGACAATATCAAAAGCTAGTTACTTAACCGGAAGAAAATATGCATAATTTAAAAAAAAAGAAAAGTTTGAGAAATTATTGAAAGGGGACAGTGTAAAAGAAAGAGAGAGAAATTTGTTGTTTGCGACGCCTTAGATGTAATTTGGCTCGCATATTGCCAACCCTTCCTATGACCACCTGCCGCTAGAGCATGACTCTGGTGATCCCTTGTATACCCTAAGACCGCAGAGACATCAGCTGAGTTCAGTTAGTTAGTTCATTAAGCTTCTATTTTAATAATTATTTCAATCGCAAGTAACATATTTAATCTTTCTTAGATAATTTACGACAGGTAAAACAATTTCGGCGAGAAAAGATAAAATATAATAAGTGTTAAATCTCATGGGTAAATACTGGGCTTCACAGGTGTATATAATTATTAATGTAAAGTACATATGTATGGTGACAGTATAAACTAGTGCATAAATATATTAAAAATAAGTATTGTGTATATTAAACAATAAAATTAAAAAAAATAGTTTTATGTTTAAAGGAAATTCAAAATTTGTTCTTTTATAAGTACAAATATTTATTCTTATTTCATCATTCATCAGTGGTTCGCTAGTTAATTACTTTTAATTTTATTAAATTAAACATTTTTTTTTTTAGAGGAAATATTCTCAGTGTTAATTTAAAGAATTCATTTTTTTGGTTTAATTAATTTTTTTTTGCAAGGTTAAATTTATAAGTAATGGCTTTCTTAAATTTTCGGCATTGATAGGTATATATATAGTGACATGCCCATATTCCTATGAGACTCTGCACATATTTAAGCAACACATACACAGTCCCATAACACCCTGAATATACCCATTACTTTACGTATCTACGATATACCCTATACTACCCTAGAATTATTCACCCTTGTAACAAGATCCCAAAATCGAAGGCCAACGGAAAATCCCCAAATATGTTATCACCCAAAACTGTAGACTACTCACCCCAATTGTCACGTTCACAAGTTCAAAGATAATCAAAGTTCGGCTCGCAGACACATAAACTCCTTTTTCAATCCAAAGACATTTAAAAGTCGTAAAATCTAAGAGCGCACTTGTATCCAAGAGTCAAGACTCTTGAATCCAAGAGTAATTAAAGTTTCACTCAAAAGAAACTGAAAGTTTCTCAGAACAATTTCACAACTCACTCAAATCCCAAAAAGCTCGTGACCGAGGCTTGATCATCAACAGAATCAGATCAGCAAGTTAAGTTCAGTTTGAGACCTCAAAGGCAGAGCAGAGCAAATGGTGCCTCTATATAATCTATCTATGCTCAAAGTAATAGGTCGGTGTTCTTCACTAATAAGTTTAAACTCTGTAAAACATCAGTTGAATAAAATAAAATTCTATTTTTTTATTTAATCGGAGTTGCAAACATTTAATTGGCGCAGCCGGTAGGATCTAAAAAAATAAAGTCCTTTTAAATACGGTACTGATCAACAAAGAGATATACTACACAACTAGTAATTTTGATCAGCGAATTGAATAAAGTGCACTTAAAAAGATCCGCAAAAGAATCTACGTGACGTAAAACCTACTAGTGGTCATAAGACATCCAAAAAAATGCAATTCGGTCAGAAATAAAAAAAAAAACATTCTGAAAATAAAATTACGTGACGTAAAACCTACGAGTAGTCATAAAACATCCAAAAATCCAATTCGGTCAGATATAAACATTTTAAGAAGCCCAAACACAAACTCAAGACAAGATGGCAGTCCAACAATTATCAGAGATCCATCTGAACCAGTTACTGTGTCAGATCAAGGAGCTACAGTACTTCGATGGAACTCCAGGAAAACTCTCAGGATTCATCAACGAAGTCGAATATTTGTTAAAACTGTACCCAACCCAAGAACCAAGACATTTTCGGAGCAATCAGAAGAGTGATAGTCGACACAGCAGCAGAAACCGACGCACAATCTGGAGCCAATAACTGGCTAACAACGAAGACAGCTTTAATCACCGCCTTCAAAGATCATAGGCCCTTCGAAACAATCATCAAGAAGCTGGCGGAAACACAAAATAGAAATAACCAAAAAAAACATAGGAATAAAGGAAAATATCAGAGTAATAATCAAAGATATTACGATAACCAAAGAAATTTAAGTTCGTACTACAATTCAAATTCAAATTCTAATGCAACAACTTCCCAGAATAACCAAAATCAATATCAACAACGTCCCATCCCCCCACATTTGAATCAAGCCAGATTACAAAATCCGAATAACCATCAAAATTCGAATGATCAGGCTAATACAAATAGATTTAGTGGTGCCCCAGTAAAAAGACAGAGGGAAAGTCAAAGTGGCCAAAATAGGATGGATGTAAATTTTCATCAAACTGCATCGGAGACCGAAGACACAATCCATATGTAAAAATTGCCTTTCACAATAAATTTTATAAGGGAATGATGGACACAGGATCATCAATCAACATAATGAATATACATTTTGCTAAATTAAAGGAGACAAAAGAAGATTTAAAAGTGTATATTATTAGAGGTCCGGTAAAAATACATAAAAGTATCATAGTAAAACCAAGCGTAACATGTCCATCAGAACAAAAATTTTATTTACATAAATTCTCTGATAATTATGATATCCTGTTAGGTCGAAATTACCTAGAAGCTGCTAAAGCAAAAATTGATTATGAAAACAAAACAATTAAACTAGGCCCAAAAACATATAATTTCCGATACAACGATGAAGACATGGAAGAAGATAAGACCGCACAGGAGTGCCTTAATCTACCTTCTACAGAAGATCAATCGGTAAACTTCGCGATCCATAATGATTTACGCGAAAACAATGAATTTAGACTCGAACATCTGAATAGCGAGGAGATTGAAAGTTTAAAGAAAGTTCTATTTGAATATGGTGACATTCAGTACAGAGAAGGTGAAAATTTGACTTTCACAAGTACTATTAAACATACAATCCAAACTGAATATGGTGACATTCAGTACAGAGAAGGTGAAAATTTGACTTTCACAAGTACTATTAAACATACAATCCAAACTCAGCATGAAGATCCAGTTTATCGTAAGCCATATAAATACCCCCAGAGCGTTGATGAGGAAGTAAATAGGCAAATCAAAGAAATGATAGAGCAGGGAATAATTCGTAAGTCGAAATCTCCTTACTGTTCACCTATTTGGGTCGTTCCAAAAAAGACAGACGCGTCTGGCAAGAAAAAATTTAGGTTGGTTGTAGATTATAGGAATTTAAACGAAATCACTATCAATGATAAATTTCAAATTCCTAGAATGGACGAGATCCTTGACAAATTAGGAAAATGCCAGTATTTCACAACCATAGATTTAGCTAAAGGATTTCATCAAATCCAAATGGACAGCAAGTCAATCGCAAAAACCGCATTTTCTACGAAACATGGTCATTACGAGTACACTCGAATGCCATTCGGCCTTAAGAATGCCCCCGCAACTTTTCAAAGATGTATGAACAACCTTTTGAAAGATTTAATCTACAAAGATTGTTTAGTTTATTTAGACGATATAATAATTTTTTTCACTTCATTGGAAGAACACATCTTATCTCTAAAGAAAGTTTTTGGAAAACTTAGGGATGCAAACTTACAATTGAATAAATGTGAATTCATAAAAGAGAAACAAAATTCCTAGGTCATGTTGTAACCACTAATGGTATCAAACCCAATCCAAATAAAACCAATGCTATCACAAACTTCCCACTACCAAAGACTCAAAAAAAAATAAATTTTTGGGATTATGTGGATTCTATCGCAAGTTCATTCCAAACTTCGCTAACATAGTTAAACCCATGACCATTAAATTGAAAAAAGTAGCAACAATAGAGAAAGAACTTCTAGCTATAGTTTGGGCGACAAAATATTTCAGATCATACTTATTTGGGAGATCTTTTGAAATACTTAGTGATCATAAACCCCTTGTCTGGCTTAATAATATTAAAGAACCAAATATGAAACTTAAAAGATGGAAAATTAAATTAAACGAATTTGATTATAAGATTAAGAATCTTCCCGGAAAAGAAAATTATGTAGCAGATGCATTATCGCGTACCAAAATAGAAGAACTAATGCTTGGCGAAGTTGCCAATAGTGTAGATGCAACTTCTAAGATAATTTTAATTATATATTTATCACCGAACGACCATTCAATTATTTCTCTAGACATATAGAATTAGAGAAAGGAGATAACGATGAAACTGAGGTAAAGCATTATTTTCACAAATTAAAAATCTAAATAACTTACAAAGAAATGACAGATGACTTTGCTAAAAACATCATTACAGAATATGTATGTACTAAGAAAAGCGCAATTTATTTCCATAATGATGATGATTTCTTAACATTCCAAAGGGCATACGTACAAATAATAAGTCCCAACAATTTGACGAAACTGGTTAAATGCACGCTTATATTAAAAGATATTTTGACTTATGCTGAATTCAAAAACATGATATTAAAAATGCATAAAGAACTTCTACACCCAGGAATCGAAAAAACTATCAACTGGTTTAAAAAAGAACATTACTATCCAGATAGCCAAAAGTTAATACAAAATATAATTAATGAATGTGAAATCTGCAACATTGCAAAAACAGAACACAGAAGTACAAAACTATCATTTGAAATAACTCCAGAAATACTTAACGCAAGAGAACGATATGTAATTGATTTCTATATGGTCGGTAACCAGCAATTTTTATCTTGTATCGACATTTATTCGAAATTCGCTATCTTAATTGAAGTGAAAAGTAGAGATTGGCTAGAAGCAAAAAGAGCCATAAAGAAGCTATTTAACGACATGGGAAAACCACAAGAAATCAAAGCAGACAAAGATTCAGCTTTTATGTGTATAGCCTTGCAAAACTGGTTAAAATCTGAAGGAGTAGATATATCAGTAACAACCAGCAAAAATGGTGTATCTGATGTAGAAAGGTTTCATAAGACAGTAAATGAAAAATTGAGAATTATTAGTAACGAAAACAATATAGTGGACCGGTGTACAAAATTCGAAGTAATCTTATACGTGTACAATCATAAAACAAAACACAACACGACTAATAGAACTCCCGCAGATATTTTCCTATACGCAGGAACACCAGATATTAACACTCAACAAAATAAAATCAATAAAATAGACAGGCTAAATGAAAATAGACACGATTTTGAAGTTAATACGAAATATAGACAAGCACCATTAGTTAAAACTAAGATTACCAATCCTTTCAAGAAAACAGGTTTAATAAGACAGGTTGACAACAAACACTTTGAAGAAACAAATAGAGGCAGGAAAATCACACATTATAAGTCAAAATTCAAAAAACAAAAGAAGATTAACAAGAGTAAATATAATAATTCCAGACAAGCCGAGGAAGATGAAATATAACCAAGTCATCCCTATATTATCCCTGATATTAATCTCGCTTATAAGTACAACCAAGGCACAAAGTATCGAAATAAGTCCAATAAACGCAAAAAACGGATATCTTATATTTAAAACTGGATCAATGGAAATCCCAACGAATTTTGAATACCACCATTTAAGTATAAATTTAACAAAGACCGAAATAACATTCGACAACCTACTGGACGAAGCCAAAGAATTCCAACACATTGTCCAAATCCAATATGTAGTTGAAAAATTAAAAAGAGAAATGAATGGGTTAAGAATAGTCAGAAGAAGTAAACGCGGGCTTTTAAACGTGGTAGGTTCAGTTTATAAATATTTGTTTGGCACACTAGATGAAGAAGATAAGGAAGAATTTGAAATAAAAATTAATAATCTAGCAGATAATTCCATCCAAAATCATGATTTGAATATGATTATTGACGTTGTTAATAACGACTTGACCTAATAAACAAATTTGAAGAATCTAAAAATAAGCAAGAACAAGCTGCAGTTCTGATTTTTAATCTCCAGCAATTCACAGAATACATAGAGGACATAGAATTAGGAATGCAACTAACTAGGTTAGGTATATTTAACCCAAAATTATTAAAACACGATTATTTAAAACAGGTTAATTCAGAAAAGTTGTTAAAAGTAAAATCATCAACTTGGCTCAAAACAGACACGAACGAAATCCTGATAATTTCCCAAATTCCTAATGAAATAAAGAAAACTCCTGTATATGAAATAATTCCATATCCAGATGAATTTGATAATATCCTAACATATCACATATATGAAGATAAAGTATTCAATGAAAACACAGGTCAAATTATTTTCGACAAATGCATAATTGGAATCCTAAAACAAGAACCGACAAAATGCAAATATGTAAAAACCCATAAAATTTCCAAATAAATTACATTGAACCAAATATTTTGTTAACAAGGAATATACAAAAATCGACTATAAATCAAAATTGTATAAGCACAGAAGTTTCGATCGTTGGTAATAATATTGTTAAAATAAAAATTGTACTATACAGTTAGATGAGTTCATAATATCCAACAATATAGCAGATTATACACAATCAATTTATGTTAACAACAATATCACAAAAATCGAACCATTGTCATATATCCAAACTATAGAAATAGTCGAATCACATATAAAATATTACAATACATTTCAGATAATATGTTTAACCACATTTGTGATCACTATAATAAGTTTGACATTATATTTAATTTACAAATTTAAAAATATTCCTAAGAAACTTATTGTAAAATATTCTAAACGTGAAGAACAACCAATCATAGCAAATAAGAATGTAAAAACTACTGAGGAAAATATTGTAGCAGAAAATATTATGTTATACCCTACGTTATCGCCCTGAGGACAGGCCAAATTCAAAGGTTGGGGGAGTGACATGCCCATATTCCTATGAGACTCTGCACATATTTAAGCAACACATACACAGTCCCATAACACCCTGAATATACCCATTACTTTACGTATCTACGATATACCCTTTACTACCCCAGAATTATTCACCCTTGTAACAAGATCCCAAAATCGAAGGCCAACGGAAAATCCCCAAATATGTTATCCCCCAAAACTGTAGACTAAACAACTCACCCCAATTGTCACGTTCACACGTTCAAAGATAATCAAAGTTCGGCTCGCAGACACATAAACTCCTATTTCAATCCAAAGACATTTCAAAGTCGTAAAATCTAAGAGCGCACTTGTATCCAAGAGTCAAGACACTTGAATCCAAGAGAAATTAAAGTTTCACTCAAAAGAAACTGAAAGTTTCTCAGAACAATTTCACAACTCACTCAAATCCCAAAAAGCTCGAGACCGAGGCTTGATCATCAACAGAATCAGATCAGCAAGTTAAGTTCAGTTTGAGACCTCAAAGTAATAGGTCGGTGTTGTTCACTAATAAGTTTAAACTCTGTAAAACATCAGTTGAATAAAATAAAATTATATTTTTTTATTAAATCGGAGTTGCAAACATTTAATTATATATATATATATTTTTTTTTGTTTATGAGAATTTAATTGGCACAGATATTTGAAATAAAGGTACGATCGATCTTCCGACGCAGGCAGGCTGGAAAAGAAATCAAGGCATTCCTGCTTTGACATGGATTATATTTTATATAATAATATAATATAATATAATATATATTATATTATTTGTGCACTTATAAACGTTTCATAATTATTTTGTTGTTTTTTGAATCAAAACGAATTTAAGAAAACTTTTGGCAGGGAGATTGAAACCGTAACTTAACCGCGCACAAGATGAATCATAACTTAATTTATATCTTATATTTATTAAATGAATTCACATTTTTTCATAACATAATTATTGTTACTTCAATTTTCAACCACTTAATATTTTAATAAATTTTTCTTGATTTACGTTAAAACATGCTTAGGAATTTCTTCCAGTGTAGCCTGTTCGCCGATATGCACGTGAAAATTTTCTTGCAAGCTTGATTTTTTTTTTGGTTACAAATAAGGTTATGATCGAGCCCAAGAGTAGATTTTAAATTTTTTTAGATTTGGGTTAGGGCCGATCTAATTGAACATTTTTTTTTTTCCTAGCTTATATGATTATTTGGCCGAGATATTTCCTCGTTGAATTAAACGAGAGATCACTGTTTCAACTGCTGCAACTGCTGATCACTGAATAAAAATTTGGGGTGCTCCCGAAGACACTGCGGTTTGGCAAAGGCGGGTGCTCCTCACCCCCACAACTCACTTCTTTGCTTGAATTTTTCGCGGGAAAAACCACTTTGCGAGAACTTTGAAATACCGGGTGTATATTTTTTTTTCAACACTTTGCCGAATGTGAACGAATAAAATTTAACACGTCTGACTGCCACGCCGGTTTAATTAATAAGGAAGTTCAAAAATCATGCGGCGTCGGTTTCGGCCTTTTCTAGAAATTTCTGCCAGCTGAAAAATCCGCCATTTCGGCTTAGGACAAGCTTCTCAGCAACAGCTGATTGCAGAACTATCTGGCATCACCCGCAAAAATACTAATTAGTATTTTTTTTTGCTAAACACTAATTTCCAACACTAAGTTTGGCTATGCATCTGGCTAGTCTCCAAGGGTCGCTAAATACTAAAATAATCGCCAGTTTTCAAGCCAAAACAAACAAACGTTCTTCAGCCGCCGCTACAAGTATAAGGTCCGTCACATCTCGGCGCTAGCTTTGCCGCGAAGCCCTCGGCTGCCTTCGGAAAATGGTGCTCCTTCGCCCAGACCGTGCCACCTATTGTTGGGTTCCACTGTCTCTTTCCTGTCTGGCTTGGTCCTGAGCAGCTTTCTTAATGTTCCTGCGCACAATTTCGAAGATTTCATCAAATTCGGACGACTATATCAAATAGCTCCCATTGAAACAATCGGAAAAAAAATATAACTTTGCTGTTTTTTTAATTTTTATACCCTTGCAGAGGGTATTATAATTTCAGTCAGAAGTTTGCAACGCAGTGAAGGAGACATTTCCGACCCTATAAAGTATATATATTCTTGATCAGCATCATGTCTCGATCTAGCCATGTCCGTCTGTCCCTCCATCTGTCCGTCCGTTACTACGCAAACTAGTCTCTCAGTTTTAAAGCTATCTGCATGAAACTTTCCCAGGTAGTATATAAGTCGGAACGAGACGGATCGGACGACTATAGCACATAGCTCCCATAGGAACAATCGAAAACACAAATAAAATAAAATTACAACTTTGCTGTATTTATACCCTTGCAGAGGGTATTATAATTTCAGTCAGAAGTTTGCAATGCAGTAAAGGAGACATCTCCGACCCTATAAAGTATATATATTCTTGATCAGCACCACTAGTAGAGTCGATCTAGCCATGTCCGTCTGTCCGTCCGTTTTTTTTTTTTAGTTCTTAGACACATAGTAATGTTTAATTATTTCAGAATTACGATTTAAATTTCATCAAAATCGGACGACTATAGCATATAGCTCCCATAGGAGCAATCATAAAAATAAATAAAAAAATATTATAACTTTGGTGTTTTTTAATTTTTTTTTTAGTGCTGTGAGGAGTCTTAAAACTCCTCACAAATTCCGAGGCAGGAGAGCTGCATAGCAACAGCGAAGGAGGCGAGAATGCCGGAGGAGTCAAGGGCAACAAGGTCAAACGGTAAACAACGGACCTTGGACCCGGGCAAAGCGGAGACACCGTGGACTAACGGTACCACGCTGGACATTGGACCCTCACACGGCAAGGGCAACAGGGTCGAACGGTAAATTGGCGGACTTCGGACCCGCACAAAGAGGACGCACCGTGAACTAACGGTGCGGCAGTGGACCTTGGACCCGATCACGCGAGCTGGAAAAGGGAAATAACGGGACCATCACAGGCTATAAAAGGCGGCGCAAGCGCAGCATAGAAGGAGTAATCGTGCGAGAATCAAAGCGAGTGCGTGTACGCGAGACCAGTAGCAAGTTAATCAAGTGCCGAGGACCAGGATCAAGATCGCAAAGTCGAGACGACGACCGACTGAGAGTCTACAAGGCTGAGGCTTCAACGCTGAGATCCAACGGGTGCTAGGTCGTGGTTAAATCGAGCTCAGGGAGTCCTTGCGTGGAGTCTGCGATAAAGGTGGCTGGACGAAGAGGTCGAACCGAGTTCAACCTGCTAGGCGATACACCTTGCCGACACAATCCGGACCGACTTAGGGAGCCTGCGATAAAGGTGGCTAGGCGAAAAGGCAGAACCTCGTTCTACCTGCTAGGCGAAACACCTTGCCGGTCCCGACAGTGAGGTTCGCATGACATCCAGAGTCTCGAAGGAGCCGTCACGAGTCAGATACCAGCAAGCAGTCGACGACGAGGCATACCGGCATATTCCTCACAGAGCAGGCAACGAGGATGTGGTCGCATGGAAGCTATGCGTACCAATCGGGTCAAGGCAGCGAGTCATGGCCGAGAACCACGATATGCCGACGGCCGGACACATGGGCAGCCGGAAGACGATCGCGAGGGTGGCAGCGAGGTATTATTGGCCGTGCATGCACCGCGACATTAGGAAGCACGTGCGGAACTCTGAGAGCTGCCTCAGGTACAAGCCCAGTCAGTTCCAGGCAGCCGGAAAAATGCTCACACAGATCCCAGAGGAGCCCTGGGCCACAGTATGCGCCGATTTCGTTGGGCCGCTTCCTCGGTCGAAACACGGGAACTCGATGGTACTAGTGCTGGTAGATCGGTTCTCGAAGTGGACGGAAATAGTGCCAGTGCGTAGGGCTACTACGGAGACGCTGGAAAAGGCAATCCGGGAAAGGATTGTCTCAAGGTAGGCGTGCCGAAGGTCTTGATCACCGATAACGAAGTGCAATTCACGAGCAGGGCGTTCAAGCGGTTCTTGACAGAGTTGGGAGTGCGGCACCAGTTCACAGCCCCGTACACACCACAAGAAATTCCCACGGAGAGGGCCAATAGAACTGTAAAAACAATGATCGCCCAGTTTGCCGGACATGACCAGAAAACGTGGGAGAAACGGCCAGAATTGCAGCTGGCCGTGAACACTAGTGTAGCCGAGTCCACAGGGTATTCACCGGCATTCGTCACGCAGGGTAGAGAGCCCAGGTTATCGAGCGCGTTGTTTGATGAAGAAACCGCCGGCACAGGAAGGGAAACCCAGACCCCGTTGGAAAATGCGAAAAAAATAAACGAAATCTTCGAGCTGGTTAGACGGAACATGGAGAAGGCGGAGCAGGATCAGGCGCGCCACTACATCTCCGGAGGCGCCCTTGGAAACCACAGATCGGAGACACGGTATGAGCCAAGGAGCACCATCTATCCAAGGCAGCAGAAGGATTCGCGGCGAAACTGGCCCCTAGATACGAAGGGCCGTTTAAAATAATTAATTTCGACTCTCCGGTTATTTGCAACCTGCGGCACGAACACACGGGCAAAGAAAGGAAAATACACATAAGCCAGTTAAAACCGCAAAGCAAAGAGGGGCAGTCTCAACAAATCCGGAGTATCGGAGGAGCACTGTACCCTAACCGAAGAAAGGGGGAGGACGATACACGGAATCGAAAGTAACGGTCAAGCACACACACACAAGCACACACACACACACAAGCACACACATCAGGAGCGTGAGAGCGGGACAGGGAGGGTTTAAAAAGCCGTAGGCACCGTTACCGGCTAAACACACACATGCACGGGTTGCGTGTACACGGAGGCGAGTCCCGTTACCGGTACACGTCTCCGCGAATAACGGAACCGAGGATACGCGGAAGAACCGAGGTTTCGTCAGCGACGGCGCTGCATGGTTGAGGTCTTTCCAAAAAAGATAGTCATCATGAGCGCACGTAAGAGTAACACCCAACAACGAGTGGAGCACGAGGTGAGGGAGGAGCGCGCCAGGGAACAGCCAGTGGAGAAGTGGAGACGGGACTCCGATTCCGTTCTCCAGCTTCTGGCGTCCCCCCTGGTGTCGCGATCCCCGTCACCGGTCAGCGAGGCTGACGAGGAGTCCACCGAAGAGATCTCGGACGTGGAGTTGCCGTCCGAGGAGAAGGACGCAGGCGCAAACGCGACGGAGATCGCAAAGGTCGTCGCCATCTCCTCCGATGAGAGTGGACCGGAGGACGCGAGTGAGGAGGAGGAGGAGGGGACGGAGACCGTCAGTCCCGAGGTGTCCTCGGGAGGATCTGCCTAGGGCAGAAACCACTGTCGGGCAAGCCCAAGAAGTGGGCTCGCATCTAGGAGGCGCGGGCGGTCACTGTCCGCCAATGGGAGGCACGGCGTGCGGCGAGGAGTGCAGCAGTCGCCGCGTGGCAGCAGAGGCTCAGGGACGCCGAGGCCAGGAGGCATCAGCAGACGGTCACGTGGACGTGGCCCGCGCCCGAGGAGGCAGCAGAGGAGGCCCGGATGCGGGAGGCCATCGAGTGGCGGCGCCCACCGCCGTTGAACCAGCGCGAGCCGAGGGCCAAGTCGGCGAAACGCGTCGCGGAGACGGCCGATCGCGAGGGACTGTTGACTCCCGAGGAGGAGCGCGAGGCCCAGGAGGGGCTGGAGAAGGGGCCATGGGAGTGGCCATCACCGCCGGAGACGTCGCGGGACGCGGCGCCACCCCCGAAGCTGGCGCGGCAGACTTCGTGCCCGGAGCCGCGAGCCCCACCGGCGAGGCCGACGCTGCGGAGACAGCAGTCGGAGGGCGCGGAACCATGGTCGGAGGTTCCGGAGGCGGAGTGGGCGGCGCGGGTGGCCGAAGAAGCGCGACGGCAGCGAGGGAGGCAGAGGAAGGCCAGGTGGGCCAAGCTCGTGCTGGACGGGGAACAGCGCTACCGAGTAAAGGTAGCAGGGGGCCGGGTGCGGGTGTTTAAGGCCCAATAAAGCGGATCCCAGCATTGAAGCCCAGCAGTTATTATTTGGGCAGGGGATCACAAAACAGCACAACACAGGAAAAAAAAAGAGTGGTCCGCAGCAGCAGCCGATCGAGGAACGGGGGCGGTGAGGGGGGGCATCGCGGGCCAAGCACGCGGGCCGGCAGAGAACACGAGGCTGCCGCAGGGGTATGGCGAGGGGGTCACTTGCTGCCGCAAGGGTCTCCCGGGGCACGCGGTCCAGGGTCAGCACCCCGAGACATGTCAGGGACATCAGGGGCATCATGGTCATGGTGTCGCTGGAAAGAAAAAAGTCGTTAATTAAAGGAAAACTACAAGCAGCAAGTTTACTTACCAGTTTTTTCAAAACAACGAGGCCGTGAGGAAATTAGGGACGGGGGCGCGAGGCGATAGGCGGTCGATCGATAGTTGCGATCGGTGGGTACAAAAAAATACTGGATTTCTCAAGAAACGGTCACACGGAGGCAACTTAAGACAACGGAAACGATAACGATAACGGCAACAACGATGGCAATGCTGGACCCACTATCGATAAGTGCGATCGAGACAGGGTCAGTAGAGTGGCCAGACGACGGGAATCGGAATGGTGATTTCAAACTCGTGGAAATGTCTGGGCGGGAAATTCAAATTCTACGCGGGGAATGGTCTAAGAAATGGGAAAGTTCAAGTCTTTCGGGGAACTGTCTGGGGAACAGGCTAACGCAGCACAGCCATGGGAAAGTTAAAGGTCTTTCAGAACGCTGTCTGGGGGGAGTCTTACGAGGACAGTTTAGGGAAAGTTAAAGTCTTTTGGGGAACGAGGAGAACGAGTTTGGCGGGGAATTTGAATGAACAAACAACAGGGGCGGGGAGATCACCACTTTCATAACATTTCCGAAGAAAGGGGGAAATGTGAGGAGTCTTAAAACTCCCCACAAATTCCGAGGCAGGAGAGCTGCATAGCAACAGCGAAGGAGGCGAGAATGCCGGAGGAGTCAAGGGCAACAAGGTCAAACGGTAAACAACGGACCTTGGACCCGGGCAAAGCGGAGACACCGTGGACTAACGGTACCACGCTGGACATTGGACCCTCACACGGCAAGGGCAACAGGGTCGAACGGTAAATTGGCGGACTTCGGACCCGCACAAAGAGGACGCACCGTGAACAAACGGTGCGGCAGTGGACCTTGGACCCGATCACGCGAGCTGGAAAAGGGAAATAACGGGACCATCACAGGCTATAAAGGCGGCGCAAGCGCAGCACAGAAGGAGTAATAGTGCGAGAATCAAAGCGAGTGCGTGTACGCGAGACCAGTAGCAAGTTAATCAAGTGCCGAGGACCAGGATCAAGATCGCAAAGTCGAGACGCCGAACGACTGAGAGTCTACAAGGCTGAGGCTTCAACGCTGAGATCCAACGGGTGCTGGGTCGTGGTTAAATCGAGCTCAGGGAGTCCTTGCGTGGAGTCTGCGATTAAGGTGGCTGGGCGAAGAGGTCGAACCGAGTTCAACCTGCTAGGCGATACACCTTGCCGACACAATCCGGACCGACTTAGGGAGCCTGCGATAGTGAGGTTCGCATGACATCCAGAGTCTCGAAGGAGCCGTCACGAGTCAGATACCAGCAAGCAGTCGACGACGAGGAGCGACGCCGCGAAAGACAACGACGAGGAGCGACGCCGCAGAGGACGACGACGAGGAGCAGCAGCAGCTGAAGAGCCGCGAGGCTTGTAGAAGGAGACGAATAAAGACAGTTACGAGTATTGGTTAGATATTTCAGAATTACGGCTTAAATTTCATCAAAATCGGACGACTATAGCATTTAGCTCCCATAGGAACAATCGTATAGCTGGCATAGGAACTATCGAGTAATTAAGCAGAAAATCATCATAGCTTCAATGTTTTTAAACAAACACGCAAGTAAATCATAATTTTAACGTTTTCAAGAGTATTTAGTTTCTGAAATAGCTGCAAGGGTATATGAACTTCGGCACGCCGAAGTTTGCTTCCTTTCTTGTTTAATTATTTTTTTAGTTCTTCGACATATAATAATGGATATTTTATTTCAGAATTACAGTTTAAATTTCATCCAAATCGGACGTCTAAATCATATAGCTCCAATAGAAACATTAAAAATATAAAAAACATTATTTTTTTTAAATTTTGGAATTTTTTTTTTTTAATTCTTTTTGTTTTATTATTAATTTGACAGTTCAGAATTACGCTTTTAATTTTATTAAAATCGGAAAGCGATATCATATAGCAGCCATAGGAACTATCGTATAATAAAGCTGCAAATCATTATATCTTCAGTGTTTTTAAACATTTAAGCAAGTAAATAATAATTTTAATGTGTTCAAGAATATTTCATTTTTGCAATAGCTGCAAGGGTATATAAATTTCGGCTTACTGAAGTTTGCTTTCTTTCTCGTTCAACATCGCATTCCTCAGAGGTGATTTGTATCACTGCCACAGGCAGTTTTTCCTCCGTCCATACGTTGTGCCTTCTCCTTTCTGGGAACACCACCGTGTGTCCAGGACACTTTATTTCGCCGCCGACTCCTGTGAGGAAATTCCATTCTAGCACCTGTGAGTCTACCACTCCTGAAAGGATAATCAGGCTCATGGGCAATCGCTTGTTGCCGAATTTGATATCTACCTTGAGCTGTGTGTTTTTGCCGCTGCACATGCCAACCTAACATGCATTCTCGTCCTTGTCATCATTCCTTCAGCAGCCAGAATATCCGCCAGCTCCTCGCTTATAAAGCTCGCTGTTGCTCCGGTGTCGATTGTGGCTTTGTGTGAGGTTCCGCCAAACGTTACCGCTTCGGATAGCTGCTGCTCTTCTTCGATTAATTCGCTAGTAAGTTTGAAAGACAACACCTTTCGACCCCTAGTCGCCTCTTTGCGGCTGGGAGCGCTGGCCATTTTCCGATCTCTGGCAGCACTTTACGCTTCTAACACCATCCTTGCCGCCAATCCAGCAGAAAATTAGACGCTGGTTTCGGCATTTTCGTGCCCAATGTTTGTGACCGCCACACCGTCTGCAGGATTCGTGTGGGTTCTCGACGTGCTTCTGTGACCTGTGGGCTTTCGGTGCTGTCTCCATAACGTGTTCTGGTCATTATAGTTGTTTGGAGTCCATTGGCGTGGTCATCTTCACATGTAACTTGTTGTGGTGCTGTTGATTTGTTTCGCGAGAACTTATTTATTTATTTATTCGCCAATACAATGTTTACTGGCTACATCTTTATATATCTTAAAACTAAACATTACAAGTTAAAAAATATTCAACTAAAGAATAACGCACTAATTGCTAGGTGGTAAAGCATTTTATAATCGAAGAGCCTGACAAATTGGCTCATTAAGGGCTTAATTAGTCCTACAATGCTTAATAAAAAATGGTTCGTGAGAACGTAAGGACCTGCATGGCACACAAAAGTCTATTTTGGAAAGCAACACAGGGCAATCTAGGCTGCCAGTAAGAAGGTCATCCAGGATAATTAAGGCTGGTATTTTCCTACGGTCTTCAAGGCTAGAAAGATGGACAAGACGACATCTGCTAGAGTCAGATGGCAAAGGGTCAGCAAAATTAATTGAAAAAAGAGAAAATTGGAAAAAAAAATTTTTGAATGCGCTCAATTCTATTAACGTGCGAAGAAGCCATAGGGTTCCATATGAAAGAGGCATAATCTAATTTAAAGCGCACAAATGCTGAATAGATTGTAAGTTTAGTATTAGGCCAAAGGTATTAAGGTGCTTTGCAAAACTAAATTTACAATCAAACAAGACCCTAAGGTCTAAAGGCTCACTTTGGTGTGGCAAAAGCTGTGAGTATAATGAATAGGGACTTAAAATTTCAAAAGTTCGTTTACTATACCTGACGAAACAGCATTTATTTAAGTTAAGTGGGAGCAAATTATTGACACACCACGAACTAACGAGGTTCAGGTCAGCTTGAAGCAGACTAGTGTCAGCAACTGAACGAATAGATCTAAAGATCTTAATATCATCAGCATAAAAAAGATATTCTGAATTCATAAAACAGCAGGAAACGTCATTAATAAATATTATAAAAAGAAGAGGGCCAAGGGCACTACCTTGACGAAGGCCTGAAGGTGCAACGAATGGGCAAGAAAGATTACCATCAACGTTGACCCGATAGGTTCTCCGATCCAAATATGATACAATCAATTTTAGCAATTTAGCTTGGCGAAAAATGCTTTATTTCAAACTTTATCAAATGCTTTTTCAAAATCCAAGTAGATACCATCTACCTGACACTGACGTTGAAATTCACTGAGACAATAATTACTAAAAACAGCTAAATTTGAGGTACGTCTACCGGACATAAACCCATGCTGATTAGCTGAAATGTAGGGCTTAACAAGTAAGGAAAAATGCTTGGTGATAATCCGCTCTTAAAGTTTAGTTATGTTACTCAATGGCAATGGGTCGATAGTTAATGATAAGGCATTTACAACCCGATTTATGAATTGGTGTAGCCGTGGATTCTTTCCATTTATAAAAAAACTCCCCTTGGAAAGTGACAAGTCGAAAATTAACTTTAGAGAAGCAGGGAGAAATCCAGGTCAGGCTTATTATTGTCGTCAAAAACGTCTACCGCATGATGAATATCATCGAAGGCCACTGATCAAATTTCAGGATTACGAAGAAACGGAATATTATTCAACGTCTTTAGATGGGTTGAATTAAAAAATGTTGCAAAAAGATTTGCCACACCCAACTCGGAGGAAACAGTAAAGTTATCCATAGTCATAGACGAAGGTGTAGAACACAAATTCTTTTTTGAACAGAAAGTTTTTGGAATTGGTTTAAGGCCATTCTCAACATTGATAATGTACTTGTTGTAATTTGTAAAATTCAAACTCCCGCTTGTGCTGCCTGTATCGTTCCCAGTCAAGAAAGTTACGAGTTGCCAGACTTGTAAAACTTATTAAAAAGGTTTTTATATTTTTAGGCCACTTGTGTATCATGGCAGCCTATAAGAACTCCGTACCTTCAGAGGACAATTCCTTTTGAAAATATCAGAAATAATATTAAGAAAGTTTAAATAGGAATCATTAACACTAGCATGCGACAAAACTAAAGACCAATTAACAGTTATTATATCATTACGAACAGCGAGTAGATTATTTTCGTTATTTATTTAAAATGGAACTTGAGGTAAAGTGTGTTATCCACAACAGTTACTTCAACTGGTCTGTCCCTACCTTGACTGTTTGAGGGCAAAATTCGCCACTAAAAACAGTGGAAAAAATCTGCTCAGGAACTCCCAGCTTAATGTTTATGAATTTAAGCGATAAAATGTCCAAATCTTTTATTACCAACTAGTTGAAGGTCGAATGGGAAACGCTGCAATTGGAGTTGCAGGGGTAATGACCGTCTTTTTCCGCGGCATAGTGTCTACATGATTTTACAAATTCGGCAGGGCATTTATAAATCTGGTATTTAAATCCATATATTGCCTTTCCAACTCAATAACTATATTGTTGATTTCGTCAACTTTAGAGTGAGAGTAATTGTGGACAACACAGCCATCACACTGCCAAAGTAGGTTTGGCAGGTTCGTTAGCAATTTAATTGGATCCGGCTGCAATTCGACACAAGCAATGTAAAAAGCGCGACAGCAAAGATAAGAACAGATTGACATAGCGAAGAAGAAAGCACGTCCGATCGCAATAAGAGCTGACAGAAGACTGAAATTTGTTTTCTTGTATGAATGCTGCTCGCTCTTTCTCGAGTTTTTCATACTCATCAGCCAGGACCATTAGAGATTCTAGATCGTCTATCTCAGGGAGATCCTCAGATAAGGCGTGTAGTTGTCCTTTATCATCTCGAGCGTTTCCGTGGGGGAGAATCCGAGTGGTCTCATCATGTTCTGCATGTCGACCATATAGTACTTGAATGGATCTCTGAAACCCTGTTTCCTTTGCTTGATCTGATCTGCGAGCTTTGAGAGTAATCACCTCGGCAGGAAATAAGTTTGGAAACTTTCGTTGAACTCTCTAAACCACTTTAGAGCCTTGCCTTGCAGCAATTCTGGCATGGCTCCGTATGTGTTTGCAGACCAATCTACTTCTTCCAGAAACTCCATACCGTCTTCCTGCATCCTTCATGGCGTGTGGGACTTGCATTTTGCCGCTTGTGCCTGGTTTGCGTAGATCTCCTCCAGCTCAGCCCAAATTTCCATTATTCCTGGGTCGTTTTTGTGTTTTTGTGATATATTCATAAAGAGCTTTCGACCTTCCAGGATGCTGCCAAGTTTGGCTGCCACTTTTGAGAGATCCTTCCTTTCCCCATTTCTGTTTGATACTGAATTTCACTGTCAGGACAATCACGTTTTGGGCGTTTTGTTGGTTATCTGCTCGCTACGAATATCGTGCGACTAGCACAGAAGATGTATGTGTTCGTGCCACCAAATTTTTTATAAACGTGACCACCCTATTGATCAGTGAAAACGCACAGAAAGATTAGGAGTTCGGTCGGTTCCTTCCCACATTGAACGGCTTGCTTAGCTATGACTGCTCCTGAATGATGTCTCCGTCGCCTGCTATGGTCGTGGTAGCTTCTGCTGCCACTGGCTCGGCGGGCGAACAGGGCTTAGGGATGCGTCACCGTTCCCAGACTAGGGTTCACTGAACAGGCACTGTGCTCTTAGGGCGTACTCTGTTCGCAGCCGCAGCCACCTGTTCTTGATCTGTCCTTTGCTCTGTCCTGGCCGGTCGCACCGGACGCCGGCTCAGTTTCTACCTGACGGTTCGAGCGTACGCCAGAAGCCGCCAACGCAGTACCTGGGCCAAACGCCAAGTTCTAGACGAACGCTTCCACCCGTCCCTCTCTGCCGCAGACTTTAGAAGTCAACGTATCTGCTGCTCGCACGGCGCTTGTCGTTCGTCGTCATTGGTGTCCTCGTTGTCCTTGCTCTGTCTCCGGATATGTTGACTGGCTCCGCTCCTTGCTGACGTAGCGCTCGCGATTCGGTAAGCAGCCGTTCTGGGACTCTAGCGGTAAACTGCTCAAAGCATATGGCTTTCGAGACACTAGCTGAACAAACGCGTGTCCTTCCGGGCTAGGCGCACCAGGACCTGTACAATTCTTGCAGAACGATCAGGCATACGCCGGAATTCGCCAGTACAGTCCTTATAAACAGGCAGCTAGTTCTAGACAACTTTCCTTCTGAGCCCACGGTTCTTTGTCGAAGGACCCTATTTGTTCACCTCTGCCGGACACGCCGGGTGGGATGCCAAGCTCAAATCGCGACAGAAGTTGTGACAAAGCGCCTGGACTTGGCCGTGTGATGCCGTAAGGACCTCAGCTACCTGTGTCTCAATTCGGAGACTTTAGCTCTAAGTCCCGAACGTTTCGACGTAGCGATCTTGTTTCCTTGATGACTCCACACGGCTCTACTTCCGAGCCCACGGTTCCTTGTCAACTCTGTCGGACACGCCGGGTGCGCACGGCACCAATTTCATGGTCCGAAGTCCGGTGCTGTCCCGATATTTCCTTTTGTACACGGCCCTTCGCTATTCCCTTATATTGCCGTCTCTCTCTGACACTCCCTTTCCTTGTCTGAATCTCAGGGCACCACTCTCTCTCGGCGCACTACCGTTACTTCTGGCGAATTCGCCGCGTAACTGGTATCTGGTAGGCCACTGCTTGCATTCGCTTATGCTGCTTGCTTCTTAATTTGTGGGGAGTTATTCAACTCCCCACAAGTTGTCTTTCTTTTGCAGGTAGTACATAAATCGGAACGAGCCGGATCGGACGTCTATAGCATATAGCTCTTATAGCACGTACGCCCTAGGAACACAGTGCCTGTGTAGGTTAACCTAGTCTGGGAACGGCGATGCATCCCTAGGCGCTGAAAGCCGCCGACCCAAAGGCACCCCGAGCGGAACCTGCAGCAGCAGAATCAACCCGGAGCGAGTAGATCAACGCCGGAGCCACCCAGAGCATCATCTTGGAAAGAAGAGTGCTCAGACGGAGCTGGCGAAGAAAGCTAAAGATTTACCCATCTGTCACTATCAGCCCCAGGCCGAGGATCAAGTCGGCGAATAAAGATCTTTGTGTAAACCCGAACATTTTTGTGCATTCTTATAAACAATTGGACAGTCACGTTTATATAAATTTGGTGGGACGAACACATACATCTTCTGATGTATAACAATAACAAACAACATCAGTTCGTTACACATTGATACCCGTTTAATTATGAAACAGTTAAGCAGGGATGTGTACATTGTAAGCCAGTGCAAAACAATTATTGTGTCTTACCAAAATGTTACCTTCTTGGATATAGGTATTCTGAAACTTATGTTTGATTTTATAACATGTTTTGCAAAGAAGCAAGGCTGCGCACAGATCCAGTCTTGAAAGGCACACAGTCTAAATAGGCTCAACCTATGTTTTTATAAAAGTTAAATGCTATGCAGATTGTCCTTCTGGGGATGATCGTTGATGAACACAACCCCCGTAAGAAAGCTCTGAGTCGTCTAAGACTGTACTATGCGAGGAAAAGTCCAATCTTGTAATTTCCATTTGGTTTAACTTGTGTAAATCGGATTTCCATTCGCCGCCAGCTTTCTTGCATCGTATCAAGCAGTGGGTCATCCCACTCAAGAATATTCCCCGAATGAACTTGTACAAATAAAATGACTGTACTTAGGAGTCCAAGGACCAAGGAGGTCGTACAAACTATTAACCAAGCGGAAACAAAATATATCCGTTTGCGGTTTCTATGACATTCCCAAGACTTTTGTCACATCTTTGCCATCCATATTGAATTGGTGTTTTCCTAGTTTTATTTTAAGCAGCTTCAAACCTGCTCGGGAGAGAATCTCTTTGGTCTGAAGCATTTTAACTCCGCATTTTTCAAAGAATTTTCTATACTAGTTGGGAATGGCGCGAATGGCAAACGGATTTGAATTTGACCGAAGTCAAAGACAGCAGCGTTCTCACCAAAATGTGGAACGCACTCTTCTTTTTCAAGCGTAAAACTGTTTTTGCTTATCTCCTCAAAAGGTTAGATTTTCCAAAACCATGCTTGGACATCTTTAAGATCCTGGGTCTTGACAACATTGTATGAGAATGAATGCGCTCTTGCGCCTGGTTTGAAACTTTTTTTTTCTCCAACAATCCAGCCAAGCAATGAGTTGAGAAGAAACGGCAAGCGAAGTAAAAAACTCCTGCGAAGTGATCAAAATATAAATTTTTTTAGGTTTAAATAAGTGTGGGTATTGTGAGGTATCTTAGCAATGCTCTGGCTGCTGTTGAGCTATAGATTTTGTTACTAAAAATTGCAGCGATGGATGCTTCTAAAGAAATCTTCAAATACTCTCGAATGTTCCCAATTCCTGATACCTCAAAATTCTTTCGCTTTAATGCTATCCGAATGGTTTTTGCTAACGATTATGTAATATAATTGACTTCTGACCCTGAGCTCTAGAAGAGTGAAACATGCATCACTTGTCCCTTATTAGGACAAACGCTGCTATGATGAGCGAGCATTTCGAGTTGCAAACACCTAGGTTGACGAACCGGCTTGAGAGTCGTCTTGATCTTTACATTTCTCAATCGAGGTCTTGGATTCGGTTGGAAAGAGGAATGATGTGGTTCGTGGCACTGTCTTACAACGAAATTTTGAGGGACAAGCTGGCTAACAGGCTACTTTCTGTAATAAAAGATGAATGATGATCCCACTTAAAATATCTCTCTCAGTGCCAAGAGGAAGAAGCGAGCCAATGGGGGTCAGATTTTTTCATGAATAAATATGAATAAACTAGTGACATGCTCAATAAGTATCAATACTTTTGTTGGGAGCGGACAAATCTTTATAGCTAAATTAAATGGAAGCAATAGATTGTTATCTATTGCAATGAAATCACTGTAAGCTCCAGCTGCCGGCATTTCTCTCGCTCTCTTGCTCTTGTCGTTGTTTCCTTTTTGGCATAAACATATATACCGATTGCGGCTCTCTGGGTTCTGTTGATCGTTGGATCTGAAGAAAATACAATGTCGTTGTCGTTCCGCCGCAAGTTTTAGTTTTAAACAAGAAGGAAAGCAAACTTCGGCAAGCCGAAGTTCATATACCCTTGCAGCTATTGCATTAATTAAATACTTTTGAAAACATTTAAATTATGATTTACTTGAGTATGTGCTAAAAAAAACATTGAAACTATGATGATTTGCAGCTCAATTATTAGATAGTTATTTTATATATTTTTATTATTTCTATGGGAGCTATATGCTATAGACGTTCGATTTTGATAAAATTTATACCGTAATTCTGAAATATTTACCCATTACTATATCTCGAAGAACTAAAAAAAAAATTAAAAAACACCAAAGTTATAATTTTTTTTTATTTATTTTTCCGATTGTTCCTATGGGAGCTATATGCTATAGTCGTCCGATTTTGATAAAATTTAAACCGTAATTCTGAAATATTTAACCATTACTATATCTCGAAGAACTAAAAAAAAATAAAACAAGAAAGGAAGCAAACTTCGGCAAGCCGAAGTTTATATACCCTTGCAGCTATTGCAAAATTAAATATTTTTTAAAACATTAAAATTATGATTTACTTGCGTATATGTCTAAAAACATTGAAGCTATGATGATTTGCAGCTTATTATTAGTATTGTTATTTTATATATTTTTAGTATTTTTATGGGAGCTATATGATATAGTCGTCCGATTTTGATGAAATTTAAACCGTAATTCTGAAATATTTAACCATTACTATATGTCGAAGAACTAATAGAAAAATTTAAAAACACCAAAGTTATAATTTTTTTTTATTTACTTTTATGATTGTTCCTATGGGAGCTATATGCTATAGTCGTCCGATTTTGATGAAATTTAAACCGTAATTTTGAAATATTTATCCATTACTATATCTCGAAGAACTAAAAAAAAAATTAAAAAACAGAAAAGCTATAATTTTTTTCATATATTTTTATGATTGTTCCTATGGGAGCTATACTATAGTCGTCCGATTTTGATAAAATTTAAACCATAATTCTGAAATATTAAACCATTACTAAATGTCGAAGAACTAAAAAAAATATTTAAAAACAGAAAAGTTATAATTTTTTTTCATTTATTTTTCCGATTGTTCCTATGGGAGCTATATGCTATAGTCGTCCGATCCGGCTCGCTCCGACTTATATACTACCTGCAATAGAAAGACAACTTCTGGGAAAGTTTCATGCAGATAGCTTAAAAACTGAGAGACTAGTTTGCATATAAACGGACGGACAGACGGACATGGCTAGATCGACTCGGCTATTGATCCTGATCAAGAATATATATACTTTATATAATGGAAAACGCTTCTTTCCACCTGTTACACACTTTTCAACGAGTACAATATACCCTTTTACTCTACGATTAACGGGTATAAATACATACTTATTTTTTGGTTTATATTAAAATGAAAATTTTTCGGTGGCTGCTTATCAGTTTCAAAAGCTTTTAAGGACTTCTTTTAGAATTCTGTAATAATTTTTCATGTGTTGGGAAGGTCGTTACAAAAAAAGTTTGTTCTACGATTTTTTGAAAAACTATTTGTTTAGCGGAAAATCGCCCGAAATAGTTTAACTATTCACGGCTATAACTTTTAAACAAGTAAAGCTATAGACAATTATATGAGTATATACCATTGAAAGGGTTTTGTCAAATGCTAGTCATGCTGCTTTAAAATAATTGATCTAAATAAAATACTTATTATGTTTTTTTTCTTTTTTAGAAAATTTTATATTTGGTTAGAACCGATTTTTGTTTAACCTTTTGCTTACATACCCTTTGAGAATCCTCAACTTTTGGTGTGTGACAATGTGTTCTGCATGAATGTTTATTAAGCAACAAAAACTGTATGAATGTTTATTTAGTATTATAATTTCAGTCAGAAGTTTGCAACGCAGTGAAGGAGACGTTTCCGACCCTATAAAGTACATATATTCTTGATCAGCATCACCAGGAGAGTCGATCCAGCCATGTCCGTCTGTCTGTCTGTTTTTTTGTTGTTTTTTAATTTTTTGTTTAGCTCTTCGATATTTAGTAATGATTAAATATTTCAGAATTACAGTTTAAATTTCATCAAAATCGGACGACTATAGCATATAGCTCCCATAGGAACAATCGGAAAAATAAATGAAAACAATGTAGCTTTGCTGTTTTTTATACCCTTGCAGAGGGTATTATAATTTCAGTCGGAAGTTTGCAACGCAGTGAAGGAGACATCTCCGACCCTATAAAGTATATATATTCTTGATCAGCATCACTAGGAGAGTCGATCTAGCCATGTCCGTCTGTCCGTCCGTCTGTCCGTCCGTCGTCCGTTTCTACGCAAACTAGTCTCTCAGTTTTAAAGCTATCTGCATGAAACTTTCCCAAAAGTTGTCTTTCTATTGCAGGTAGTATATAAGTCGGAACGAGCCGGATCGGACGACTATAGCATATAGCTCCCATAGGAACAATCGGAAAAATAAATGAAAAAAAATTATAACTTTTCTGTTTTTAAATTTTTTTTTTAGTTCTTCGACATTTAGTAATGGTTTAATATTTCAGAATTATGGTTTAAATTTTATCAAAATCGGACGACTATAGTATATAGCTCCCATAGGAACAATCGGAAAAATAAATGAAAAAAAATTATAACTTTTCTGTTTTTTAATTTTTTTTTAGTTCTTCGAGATATAGTAATGGTTAAATATTTCAGAATTACGGTTTAAATTTCAACAAAATCGGACGACTATAGCATATAGCTCCCATAGGAACAATCGTATAGCTGCCATAGGATCTATCGAATAATTAAGCTGCAAATCATTATAGCATCAATGTTTTTAAACATACACGCAAGTAAATCATAATTTTAACGTTTTCAAGAGTATTTAGTTTTTGAAATAGCTGCAAGGGTATATGAACTTCGGCTTGCCGAAGTTTACTTGCTTTCTTGTTAATTTTTTTTTTTATTTCTTCGACATATAGCAATGGTTAAATATTTCAGAATTATGGTTTGAATTTTATCAAAATCGGACGACTATATCATATAGCTCCCATGGGAACAATAAAAATATTAAAAAAAACATTTTTTTTTAATTTTAACTTTTTTATTTTGTCATTTTTTTAGAAATTATTTTTGATTACTTAATAATTTGACAGTTCAAAAGTACGCTTTTAATTTTATTAAAAATTGGAAAACGGTATCATGTAGCTGTCATAGGAACTATCAAGTAATTGAGCTGCAGATCATCATAGCTTCAAGTAAATCATAATTTTAATGTTTTCAAGAATATTTAATATTTGCAATACCTGCAAGAGTATATGAACTTTGGCTTGCCGAAGTTAGCTTCATTTCTTGTTTAAAAGTTAAATTTATAAATATTCCTGAATTAAACAAATTAATATGAAATCAGATACTTTGCAAAAAAGTAAGCGAATTAGGCAAATATCTTAAAAACAACGAAGTTATGAAAAATTGAATGTTCTCTTTTAAACAAGACAACTTTCTCGTTAATTTTTTTATCATTACAAATGGTATTATAATTTCAGACAGAAGGACACATTCCCGACCCTATCAGAAAAACTAGGAGGGTCGATCTAGCCATGTCCGTCGGTTTGTCTACTGATTTCTACCCAAACTAGCCTATCAGTTTTAAAACTATTAGAATTAGTTAAAACAAGCCGGATCGGACGACTATTACTGTGTTCATGAAATGGGGAAATACGTGTTTGCATAAACACCATTTTATGTATTTATGTATTACACACGAAAGTTGATTATAAATTGAAACAAAATGCGTGAAATTTTAAGGCGCAGCCAACTTAGTTGGGACTTTATTTTAAACGTCTAGTATCTCTGCTTATATTATTTCATACATTCGTCTGTATCGCATAAACAGGGGCTATTTTGATTTCATAAATTCAATTCAATTTTTAATTGATTTGAATATGGTTCGATACAAATTAATAGTTTATTGTTTTAGAATTACGGTTCTAATTTTATTTAAGTCGGACAACGATTTTACAGCTACTTGTAAAATATAAAAACATTAAAATCGGAATATTGTCGTTCTAAAAATGTTTAACTTTTGGAATAGCTGCAAGGGTATGTAAACTTAGGCTTTGTCAAAATAAAATTAGTACTGAAGTATAGCTAAACTTTTTTTTTTAATCATGGTAGTAGTATTGGGTTACTTTGACTATATTTCAAACAAAAACTTCTGATACCAAACAAAAACACTTCTTAACCATGTAAAAAAGTCGTGACGATCGCACCTTCAACATACAAAATATCTGATATCAAATTGTGTGACAAATAATGAATAAGCAATAGACTAAATAAATACGCTTTTTAAATGTCTGACAGCCACTGCGTACCTGTTGAATCTGTCTCTTGTTCTTGCACATTTCGTATGATGGCATTTGTCAAAATCCACCGCCTTCAGAATTTGCATATTAACCTCGCTGAGCTCTTTGAGGTTGTTTTTGAACGCATTTATGCCAGCACCGCGGGCAAGACCGTTTATTCCGTTTCTAAATAAACAAATTGATAAAGGAGCAAATATATATCGGCTGTTTATTTTTAAATAATTGCATAATAAATATAATTCGAACTGAAATTGTTTGACATCCAATACCTGGGGGGTAAAGATTACAACATTTCGCTATAGTCACAAGAAGTCACATTGACTTTCATCATATTACCTTAAAGGAAATTTTTTTATTTGGATTTGTTTCTTAGGTTTCCTATTCATGATTAAAGGAG
The DNA here is from genome assembly GCF_025200985.1 of Drosophila gunungcola. NCBI lineage: Eukaryota > Metazoa > Arthropoda > Insecta > Diptera > Drosophilidae > Drosophila > Drosophila gunungcola. Next base: position 569,968 of record NW_026453183.1, read on the forward strand.
CCGTCTTTTGAATTTATCTTTGAAGGATTACTGGGAGTGTTCGGAAGATTTCTATTGCAGCACTAGATTAAAATTCAATGTGCAGGAATGATAGTTTTCTGGTTTGGACTTTGGCATTCCATTAAAATAACATTTGTCCGCTCTTTATTTAATAATAGTCCTGTGTATCGGCGACAAGTCGTACCACCATCCGAGTAGTGCCCATCTTAAAAATGTTTATCCCGACTTAAGAGCTTAAGCTCTTATTAGTCTTAGAATTTGCGTTAAGCCCTGATTCCTGCAAATATCGACTAGGCTTGCTCTTTTCCTCCTCTACCTTGCAAAATAATACTTTACTTCGCCCAATGTCTTGATCGGCAATGTGACAATCGGCAGACTTTATAATGGTAGCATTACAAGTTTTCATAGATCTGTCTTGGGTAGGGCAACAATCTGTTTGAGAACAAACTTCTGGAGCTCCAGCCAGTTCTTCGATACGGCTCCGCAGTTGACAGAATATCTTTTTTTGCTTTGCGCGTACTTGGCCAGTAAAGGCTGAGTTGCATCGCATGCCCGGTACCCCTTTCTCCCGCCTTTTCTCAGTCCCATCCAGTCCCCGGGCTATCAAGCGTTCTAGATCTTTGAGAAGACGGTCCCTCTCATAGGCTGAAGCTGAGGCTATCTGTCGGAGCCGAAACTGAATTTTGTCGTAGTGAGAAGAAATCGTGAAAAGCGCCTCTTGCAGCTGCTCGACGTCGTCCTCGAGCTGGCACTCGTAAGGAGTCATAGCCCGGCTGACCATGCGTCCTTCCGAGTCAAGCTCGGTAAAGAGTCGCTTGTTTCCTTCGATCGCTTCCTTCCCGTTTTCACTATCATACATATTCTGTGGAGAGCCTATGAAATTCGCTTAAAGGTCGGTTTACTGAAGGCAATATTTTTAAAGTTTAAATCATATTTTAAGTCCAGAACTTACTGATGCTTAAAATAATAATTCAATAGAGAGCCTGTGTGACGCAGACGCACAACACTGCCAGAAACACAAGGAACCGGAGAAGTGTATTCATAGGTGTGAGTCCAGGCGACATCAATTTCATTGATAGTTGACCAAACGCCTACTGGAATTTTTTGATTGTCTATATGATAGTTGACATTTAAAAATCAATCAAGACAAAAGCGATAGCTATCGTATAGTATAGAGTACTTGTCTGGTAACCCTTTTAAGTGACCTGGGTAGGTCTTTAAAAAAAACCCAACCTTCGGACTTTGTAGGGTTCGCGGTAATAGCAATAAACAAAACGTATTTCGCATGTCAATTCGGATAGGCCCGGGCAGGAATGTAGAGAAGTCTTCCAAACTTCCAATCGGTTATGCCTGCTGAGTCGCATTGCACACGCACACACTTAGATCTCTCTCTCTCTCGCTCTCTATCGGCGTGCGAAAGGCAAAGAAGGAAAAATGAGCGAGTTTGGGAAAAGTCCCGTTTCTGGTGAATCTAGAAGTTTCCAATTCGCGCTGCCTGAACCAACGCGAAGAGATGCTCGCTCACTTGATTTTGGGAACGATAAGCAACCACAAGTATTTGGTCAGCAGTATTAATTTCAACTTGCAATATCGACACGTGCATAAACTGTACCCCAAAAGCCAGAGAGGACATAGACCACGCGCTCTTACAAGAAGATATATATATATATATATATATATATATATATATATATATATAGTTTGATTTAACCGGGTAAAATCATGAATTATTAGAATATGTCTGAACAAAATATATTTAAGAAGTTTAAATTGAAAAAGAACATGAATTATTAGAATGTAAGTTCAGAAACTAAAAAGAAACATAGAACAAAGAATGAATATGAAGAATTTATGTAAATTATCTTGGATTTTGTTACCGCTTTATATGAGCGAATAATTTGTATAAATACGGTCCGCTGCTAGTACAGCGATGCTGTTGTCAACTTCTCGAATATGATTAAATCTACAATAAAGCGTTTGCCAAGGGATAACAGCAAGCAATTTCTACTGTTGCTAAGGTTGAGAGGGTAGAGAATGGGGGCAAATTACAACTAAGCCACCCACATTGGTATTCTTCTCTTATTATATATTCTTTAGGGTCCGTCTGTGTCGTCCGATATCTACCATATTTTGATCAGTCATTGAAGTACAGATAGTGCACTTAAAACTTTTCGTAGTAGAACGGGTGTGATATATAGATGAGGAGGAAGACCCACGCCATATCCGACGAGCTTTGCACCGAGCCATACAAGATCCGTCTATACGCTAGAAAGCTAACAATATCTAGTGAACACCTACCTCTGGGCTACTAAAACTTGCAGAGGAGGTAAGAACCCCAATAAATTGCAAAAGCGTCGTGAAAGAGCCGCGGACTCCCAGTCAGGGCGCTATGATTCCGACGACACCGGAGGGGGTTGCTAAGACTAGCACTCCACACAACAACCACAACACATGCGGAACCCAGCCAGGTACCAGCAAGGCATTTGGAAATAGCGGCAAAGCGGTAACCCATCAGCAACGGAAGGCGAAGGTCAGTCGGGCGCGCTTTATCCTGGGCAAGAAAGCCAAGAATAAGGCGGAGGGCGAGACCAACCTGAGAGTTGCGGAGCACAAAACACGATGCCTTACGGAACCGCTCCCACGAAGTCAGTGAGAGCGCGCCAAAGCGAGCAAAGGACGCTCAAGAAAGAGCGAGGCCTACCTTCTTCGTAAAGTCGTCATCTAGCTTTCAAAGCGTTTGGACAATGATCTAGAGGTGGCGGCCTTCTTAAAGCTGTGCGGCGTAATCTGCGTTGCGCTTCTATTCGTCTCCTAATAGAGGACTATCTCTTTGATCAAATTTGCGTATCTCTCTCTAATTCTGCGGAGACTATTTTCCTGGTGGTATCATATATACCCCTAAGCAGTATTTTCGAGCTACACAAGGCTCATGTGGGGATCTATCTATCAGGATCTAGATGATAATCAGTACACCTGCGTTCTGGGCGACTTCAACCTCACTTCGCTTGTGTGGGTTCATGATGCAGGTGCCTCGGCGATGGTTTCCAGTAATTTACATCTGCCTCATGAAATTATATTTATTGATGATATTTTTAGCATGTAATTAGTCCAGATTAATCATGTATTTAATAGTTTAAATAAACTTTTAGACCTAATTTTTATTGACCCCGATTTAAGCTTTAATTTTAAGTTGTTGCAGTAACCCAATATCTGAGAGCAATGCTCGCTATCATCCACTTCTAATTAAGTTGACCTGTCATATTATTTCACCATGTAACTTACCGGCGCCATAATCTTTCGTTAGAACGAGCAGTTTAATTTTAATTCTGAATGGTATTTCTTATGTTAACTGGAATGAGATCCTCTCATTTGCTATGGTGGTTATTTGCTATGAACACTTTTGTCTTCTCTCTCTTCTATTAGCAAAAAGTATGCCATAATTTGAGCTCCTAGTTCTTTTAGATTACCATGGTACACGCAGGGTCCAAAGAAATACAAAAATCTCAAAAACAAGTTTTATAAGCGTTATGCTAAAAGCAGGGATTCTGCAGACTTTGATCGGTACAAGCTACATAAGCGCGAAGTCGAGTTCTTGAATAAATTTTTATACAGTCAATACATTGCAGATGTGGAAAGAAAACTGATTACAAACCCTTAATCATTTTGGCGTTTTGTACATTCTAAAAGAACAATATCCCACGTTCCTTCCTTTATGTTGATTGAAAATAAATCAGCTTCCTACATAATTCCGAAAGCAAAAGCTATGTACGGCTTTGTTAAGCGCAACGCTCTGCAGGTTTCCGACTCATATACTGGGCTTATTATCGTCATTTGTTAGATCAAAACTTGAATATGCCTCGTTTGTCTGGAATCCGACTGAAGCCATACATATTCGCCGTATTGAGCGTGTACAGAAGATTTTTTTTTTTTTCGTTTTGCCCTTTTTTTTTAATTTTCACGACCCTGCTCCTTCAAATTTAGCTAAATGTCGTCTTCTACATCTTTCTTCGTTTTAGGATCCCTGAGAAGTATCCGCACTTATCTTAATCATCGATTTGCTCGATGGTGGGCCTACCGAGTTCCCCTAGAGAATCCGTTAGGCTTGCATTTTTCAATTATTTTTCTACTATTAATGATTAGTTAAGTCCTAGTTAAGTCTTAAATAAGTAGCCAGTAAAAGATTTTTCTGTTGGTGAAATAAATAAATAAGTAAAGTAATCCAAGAAATTCAGCGACGTAGCCAGAGGCAGTCTAGCATCGGCATTGGAGGAAGACTTCACAACGACGGACGCTTGCTGTCCGAGAAGTGGGATACGATTGAGGTCAAGACTTGATAGCCAAAGCAGCCGTGCCGGACAGACCCATTCCCTTCGCAAACTCGTCAGACATGGTCAGAGGTCACCGGGCATTAAGTGTGATGACTCGTTCTCGAGGATCCCACAGCAGGTCAGGTGAAAGAATTAAATGGGCGATAGACTCCTTTGACCAATATAGGAGCCCGGGGCCAGACGGCATTACCCCGACTATGCTACAAACTACAAATGACAGCATTAGAAAGTTACTGCAAGCCATTTACGAGGCATGCTTCAAACTGATACATACACCGCTTTCATGGAGGGAAGCTAAGGTAGTATTCATACCAAAACCAGGAAATATAGTTCACATCCTGGATTATAGGCGAATATTTTTTAACTCCATCATGATGAAAACAAGAAAGGTTGCCATCTTTCATCTACATCATGCATGCAAGGGTTGGCAGAGTTAAATACTACTTTGACCTGCAACGTGAACAGTTTGGTAGTAAAAAACTGCTAAGTGTGTCACCTAAGCGTAAATATACCGAGCCCATTGGAACGGGGCTTCTTTAAATTCAGTTTCAGAAAAGGAATCTTCCCCAATTTCAATTTTAAATACTTGTAATGAGTCTTTACCGGCACCTAGTTCATCAACCCATGTCACTGGAGAAGCTGTAGAGCAGCCCGGTGGATCAAAAGCTTTACAGCCAGCTTTTCCTAATGGTACTGCGTGCTCTGAAGTACTCCCTTCATCAGAAAGTCGGAGTAAAAATGTGCAAAGTGTGCAAGGCTGTAAAAAGAAACATTCTGTTGTTCTCCATAGGAAACAATTATTTGTTTCTCGATTCATCTCCGAAACCACATCTGATGATGTTAATGTTAGTACTGTTGAGCAATTGAAATTTTTAAACGCTCGCAAGATATCCTCTTTTAAAATATCTGTTCCTCCGTAAGCATTTAACGTTCTAAATAATGGAAGTTTTTGGCCTGATGATGAACTAATAATAAAGGAATTTGTTCCTTAAAGACAGTGAAATAATAATGGGCCTCCGATTTGAGAGTCTGTTCCTAAAAACTAAACACTTCTAAATTTCTAGCCTATCAAAAGTAAAGAAACTTAATACCAAACCTGAAGTTACCTAGCCTGTTCGCAAGCTCCTCTGCCCTTAATGAACATATTTCAGTCTTCTCAGAAACTTGGCTGAAAACGGAGATTTCCAACCTTGCAATGATTCAGCTGGAATCGGGCTTTTATTCGGAATAGCTTTCTCGAGACGGAATTATGTGTTTGTAGGTGATAATTATACCCTTGCAGAGCGTATTATAATTTCAGTCAGAAGTTTTCAACGCAGTGAAGGAGACGGACAGACGGACATGGCTAGATCGACTTTCCTAGTGATGCTGATCAAGAATATATATACTTTATAGGGTCGGAGATGTCTCCTTCACTGCGTTGCAAACTTCTGACTGAAATTATAATACCCTCTGCAAGGGTATAAAAATTATAACTTTGCTGTTTTTCATTTTTTTTTTAGTTCTTCGACATATAGTAATGGTTAATTATTTCAGAATTACGGTTTAAATTTCATCAAAATCGGACGACTATATCATATAGCTTCCATAGGAACAATCGGAAAAAAAAAGAAAAAAAAATATAATTTAGCTGTTTTAAAATTTGAATAATTTTTTTCTTTGTTCTTCGACATATAGTATTGGGTAATTATTTTAGAATTATGGTTTAAATTTCATCAAAATCGGACGACTATATCACATAGCTCCCATAGAAATAATAAAAATATATATCTAATAATTGAGCTGCAAATCATCATAGCTTCAATGTTTTTCAACATATACGCAAGTAAATCATAATTTTAATGTTTTCAAAAGTATTTAATTCTTGCAATAGCTGCAAGGGTATATGAACTTCGGCTTGCCGAAGTTTGCTCTGTTTCTTGTTTTTAACATAAGTTTCATGGGCTGTTTTTCTTCTTGCCTCAATATTCTAGAAAGCTTGCGTGTGGTAGCTACTAGTTTTTCGTGTGGAAGCTACTAGTTTTTCGTGTGCAGATGGTGATTTGCTGGCTTCCCAGTATCGACGAAGGCGGCGCTTTTCCCTGACTAATTGCTCAATACTCAATACTCAATGCTTACTGCTGTTGGTGTGATTTCTGAGAGCTGATGTCGTACTTTTCGGTGTTACTTCGGCGTTACTTGCTGCAGATACAAGAAGTGCTTCCAGGATTTGAACTGTGTCAACCATGTCCTTAGTACCGTTGATGATTGGATTTTGGTTGATTTTTAAGCCAAATCGTTCTATTCGTTGTTAAGATCTATGTGATGTTTGATAGCTGAGGGCGCTCAATGAGGCGATTAAGTACAGGCGAGTGGTCAGATGATAAATCAGATGGACTTTCGGCATCTATGAGATTATTTGAACAACACTCAACACCCCGCCATGGCGAGTGTTGGCCAACTAAAACCATTCGACGTGGGACAGCTACAGAAATTGATAACCAACATGGAACGAATTAAACTCTACGTCTTGGCCGACAGATGAAGCCCGCCGAAAAGCAGCTTTCCTTACATTGGTGACTCCCATTTTCGATCTGTTGACGTCCTTGGCCTCACCAAAACAGATATATGACTTAAAGTTGGCTGAAATTAGTTACATAGCAGCGCTGCGAGCGTTGGATGTGGACTGCCAGTTCGGGTCAGCGTTAGATCGCATGCTTAGGGATGGTTTTGTGTGCTGCATGTCGGACGAAGGCTTGGTCTCGCCACAGTGATTCAGCTAGAATCGGTGGCTGATATCGGGATGAACTTTCCAGAGCAGGAATCTTGTGTTCGTAGGTGATAATTTTAACATAAGTTTCATGGGCCTGTTTTTCTTCTTGCCTCAATATTCTGGAAAGCTTGCGCGTGGTAGCTACTAGTTTTTCGTGTGCATTTCTGAGAGCTGATGAGATACAAGAAGTGCTTCCAGGATTTGAACTGTGTTAACCATGTCCTTAGTACTGTTGCTGATTGGATTTTGGTTGGTATTTAAGCCAAATCGTTCTATTCGTTGCTAGGATCTGTGTGATATTGGATAGCTGAGGGCGCTCAAAAATGTGATTGAGTACAATCGAGTGGTCAGATGATAAACCAGATGGACTTTCGGCATCTATTAGATTATTTGAAGTCAGTTGGCTAGAAGGTGACCTTCCAAGCGAAAAAAAAGTGCAGATTGTTGCTTGGTTGGAAAATCGCGCTGTATAGTTCTCTGCTTTTCGGGCTCAGATAGCGAAATCTCCAGTGAGTGTGTTTCGCATTTCAGTCCCTGCATAAATTGGTTGTCGGTAACAGAAAATCGCGGAGAAAAGTAAACAGCGCTTAGTGAGGTCACACCACAGTTTGTAAATATATAATTATTAGTGTACAAATTGTTTTTGCTTGTTAGATGCGGTTCTGAGATTAATATAATGTCAATTGCCATCTTGGGAGAAACTGCAACAGTTTTAGCATGTGCTGGAAAATTGCGTTTGAATTCCAGATGCCAATTCTAATAGAAGATTTTGATTGATTTGATTCTTCAATAGCTCCGACATTGTTGCCTGCATGAATGTCATGAAGTTCTTGAGGCTGGGTTGCAAAAAGGCGGTTAGTGATTCTATGCCATTGTGTTTTCGATGTGTTTGTTCTTGGATCTAATGAATCGCTGTTTGTTTCTGGTACTGGCCCTGCTGTTGTAATTGGAACCATACCTGGATATCAAAGAGCGTTAGCGAATGACACTCCCGGTGTTATATATAGTTGTAAACGTTCTATTAAGGTCTTGTATACCGGGAATTCTCTATAGTTAGTTGGGGAACACCGCAATTACCGCATTTCCTCACTGTTGCATCGTCCTTATTGGCTTTGCAGGATGCTGTGGCATGTAGGCTCCGCATGCATGGTGCAACCGGTTTTCGTGTGACAGAATTCTTGACAGTTTGTGCATTGATTTGCTTCGTTTCCGAACATAGTTCAATTTTTAAACATAGTCTGCGGAACTTTTTTTCTGTTAATTATGCTTATGGTTCCTGTTACCAAAAGCATTCCGATTCAAAAGCACGAACTGTATCGTCAGTGGGAACGTTAGATTAAATTCCTTTTATAACCACTTGCAGCCTGGTGCTGCTTTTAAGCTGGTACGTATAGAAGCTTTAGCTTTTGACTTGTAATGGATTTGGTAGTTCTTTTTATTTGTATGTCGGAGAAATATTACTTTCGGTTATTTCTATATCAACGTGTCTCACGTCACCTCTCTCACGCCACCTCTTTCTCTTCTCTTATATCTTGCTCTCGCGCGACCGTCCCACTCTCGACGGTTAAGCTGTTCCTTAAAGACCTTACAACACCGTCTCGCTAAAGTTGGGCTCTCGGTCTAAAGAGAGAACCAATACTTGGTTTTCGGTACCTTCCTTTTAGAAATATTTGTACCAGTTTCGATTACCGCCAAATAGGTAAACGGTTTCCAGAATTCAAATAATTCCGAGTACTGCGACACGGCATTCCTAACAGGCACACGACCTCATGTACTCCTGATTATAACCCAATTAGCTTTACTAAAACTCTCTGCTCTAACTCATTTATTGACAATACTTTTAACTAATATTATTATGAACATTATGATGGTCACGAATTCAATAAAAACTTTTCTTCTTTTGTCTTAAATCATCTTTCACATTTGATCTTTGTTTCCAATTGGCCTTTCATAAAAACTCAACTCGTCCCCTGACTCCCGCCTTGCATCCACAAAGAAACATGGTGCAGTTTACTATAAAAAATATTACTTATTTTATAAAGATCTCTTAAATTACAATTCGTCTTGCCCACCTCCGGTCTGATCATCGTCATCAATTGTCCTTCCAATTATTTGTCAAATTCGTCCAGCAAGTGTTCATGTGAATATAAATAACTTGTTAAGGATTTAAACTTATAACGGATACACTCTTATACTTCATTAATTTCAAATGGTTTCTTAAACTCTGGGTCTAGTTTGGTTTGATTTAAATTCTCATTTCTTATTAATACATAATCACCAACCTGGTGCCTTACAATTATAGCATTTTTTTATTCGAATCTTTTTTTCTCATTCTGTGTGTTTATAATAGTTGACCCAGCCTGATCGGCAATCACGCGCATAGGCAAACCGTGTTGTCCGTGTTAAAGCTTAAAATATGATACTGATTTACAAACTTAGTAAAAGCGTCTATCATAATCATTCTTTCAGAAACTTCAGGGTCGCGTTGCTGTTCAGCGAAAGGCGAGTTGTCAGATACCTTCGTCAGATTAATGCTCTTTTCGACTATCTTTTGTGGTTTACGATTTAGGAAATCTGCATGGGCCATTCTCTTCCCATCTCTTTTCCCCTTTCCTGTACTCAATGCGAAATTGAACGACCTCAAGTTCATCATATTTTCAGGAGTTCGCAGTTTTGCTTATGTTATTATTCAGGACAAATGAGCAACAGTTAAAGTGCTCCATCATGTGAGATCAGATGAAAAACCAGTGGAAGTGTTTGTTTATATTCGTATTTGGCAACAATAATAGTTTACCATTATATATGTTTAAAAAACCGCAAAAGCTTTAAACGATGAGAGTCTATATACTGCATTAAAGACGTTTCATAATTTAAATGTAATCCGAAAAACAAAATTCATTGTTAGTTGTAAGAATTAATTTCTATGAAAATCAGTATTAATTTATATTTTCTTATTTGAGATCAAGTAGGGAACAATTTTCATCAATATAAGGCAGATAAAAGCACCTTTTTATAGCCTTGCAGAGGGTATTATAATTTAGCATATAGCTCCCATAGGAACAATCGGAAAAATAAATAAAAAAAATTATAACTTTGCTGTTTTTTAATTTTTTGTTTAGTTCTTCGAGATATAGTAATGGTTAATTATTTCAGAATTACGGTTTAAATTTCATCAAAATCGGACGACTATATCATATAGCTCCCATAGAAATAATTAAAATATATAAAGTAACTATCTAATAATTGAGCTGCAAATCATCATAGCTTCAATGTTTTTAAACATATACGCAATTAAATCATAATTTTAATGTTTTCAAAAGTATTTAATTCTTGCAATAGCTGAAAGGGTAAATGAGCTTCGGCTTGCCGAAGTTTGCTTTCTTTCTTGTTTTATTTTGAAAAATGTCATTACATTAAAGCAATAAAAATTATTTAAATATGTTATTACAGAACTTTTTAAAAAGGGTATTCAGAAGTCTATACAATCCTTTTTATACCCTAGCAGAGGGTATAATAATTTCAGTCAGAAGTTTGCAACGCAGTGAAGGAGACGTTTCCGACCGTATAAAGTATATAAATTCTTGATCAGCATCACTAGGAGAGTCGATCTAGCCATGTCCGTCTGTCCGTCCGTCTCCACGCAAACTAGTCTCTCAGTTTTAAAGCTATCTGCATGAAACTTTCCCAAACTTGTCCTCCTATTGCAGGTAGTATATAAGTCGGATCGAGCCGGTCGGACGACTATATCATATAGCTCCCATAGGAACAATCGGAAAAATAAATCAAAAAAAGTTATAACTTTGCTGTTATAAATTTTTTTTTAGTTTTTCGAGATATGGTAATGGTTAATTATTTCAGAATTACGGTATAAATTTCATTAAAATCGCACGACTATAACATAAAGCTCCCATAGAAACAATAAAAATTAAAAAAAATAAAAATTTAACTTTTTTATTTTGTAATATTTTTTAAAAACTCTTTTTAATTTTAATGTTATCAAGAATATTTAAAATATGCAATAGCTGCAAGGGTACACCCAGAAAAAAGTAGAACGAATAATTTTAGCACGAACGTTCTTAAAAATCGGACGAATAATTCATACAATACAAGGACGAACGTGTACAGAATAAGTACGGGTCCACTTGATAATAACATTTTAAAATCTTTTTTTAATACATAGAGAAAACTTTATTTTTCGCTTTAACCCTGCTTATAATGTCTGTAAATAATAACAGAATTACAAAAAAAACATTTAAATCTATATATTAAGCGTTGTTTCACTAGCAGACGTAGGATTACATGTTAATATTGTACAATCGAGCACATTTGTGTATATCGATACACATCAGTGTTATCGGACGATGTCGTTGGAAGAAATGGGAATGCAGGGTGTGCTGCCGTAACTGCAGGCTAAGTAATTGTGTGTTAATGTGAAACAACAAACTATAAGCAAATGTGGTAACATAAAAGAGAAGTGATGTCGTTAATAAAATAAAAATTCGCGTGAATTACGTTTCCTTACCAATTAAAGTAAAAACAAACAAATATTAAAATTTACAATAAAACGGAGTAGTCGTTTATAATATTAAAATTCGCGCGAATTACGTTTTCGTTTATGTGTCTATGTGCCTCTTTCCTGATTCCGAAACAGACAAAGTGAAATGAAAAAAAAGCAACGGTGAAACGTTCGCACGTATGAACACATAACATGCAAAACATTATTGTGCCAGTTTTCGCGTCTTTTTCCAATAAAAACTAGTAAAAATTAGAATAGATGTTAAATCAGAGTTTATTAAAATAAATAAAAGGGCTGACATACATTTTTACAAGGACACATACATACATATGTATATATGTGAAAGAGCTCTTTACCGTTCCTTTTTTTTTTATTCCTCTTTTTTCTTAGTAAAAAGAAGGAGTCAAAAAGAACTGTAAATTGCAGAGCATTCGTTCGATTATAGAGGCGAAGGAGCATGGAAAAACGTTAATTAATAAAGGGAATCTTGTTGAGGTGGATAGAATCTGACTGATCAACGCAATAGTTGAGGAAGCCATCAACTACTACATTGCCATAAAAGTCGGCGACTTTCCCAAACTTGTTGGTGAAATTGTTTAAATTTTTCCCAACGAAAGCTTGTACAAGGTAAGAATATTGTTATATATTTAAAAATATAATTTAATTACATATACGAATAAAATCCGATTTTTGCAAAAGCTGCAAGGGTACATACATATATAAAATTCGGCTTACCGAAGTTTACTTCCTTTACTTTCAAAATCATTTCTATTGTTTGTTCTATAATAGACCGATCTTAATGATATTTAAATTGTAGTTCTGAAATATTAAACCAATACTATATTTACAAAAACAAAAAAATTTTAAAACCAACATAGCTTAAATTTTTTTCCATTTACTTTTCCGATTGTTCCAATAGAAGCTATATGACAAAGAAGCCAGAATTGAATTTTTTCTAGGTATTTTGATTGAGCTTAAAATACTTATAATCCTAATATTTTCTAATTTTTAAAAGTCGTATTAAGGCATATTAATAATTAAGTAATTGTTGTTTATTTACAAGACTTTTATTTCATCGAAGGTGAAAAGTACAAGAAGCCGGGAAGAAAGCTGTACTTGAAGTAAAAAACAAGCGATATCAACATTTTCGCGCATACGTAATTGGCTCTGCTAACGAACATTGTATTAGAAAATTATGTAAATTCGACACAGCTCTTTTGCATTTACATATATCCTGTGACTTATGATAAAACTCTTGTTTGTATAAAATATGTATATGCTGCTTAAAACACATTGTTTTAATGTAAGTCAAAAAACACAATACAAAATTTGTACTTTTAAATATTAACAACTGAATCAGATATAATACTGAAATACCTTTTTTATGAAATTGTATTCTTAAGTTCAAAACGTTTTGTACTTAAAAAAAGAATTGTTTATTCTCCAAATAAATATTGCTTTCTTACATAAAAAATGATTTGTTCTTAAATTAAAAATATTCATTCTAAATTAAAGATGGCTTGGTTTTTAAAAGAAGAATGGTTTACTCTCCAAATTAGAATATTTGTTTCACACATGAGAAATTATTCTTTCTTGAAATGTTTAAACGAACGTTTTTTATACTTAATTTTTTCACTTGCACAACTTAAACTAAGACACTTTTATACTTGCATACAGAATTTTTCGTACTCAAATCAATATCTTTGAGTACTTGGACTGATGACGTTCATTCTTAAATGTATAACTTCGGGATTAATAATACGTACTTGAATATAGCCTTTCGTTCTTGAAGCAAAAAAATTCGAATTTACCCTACGTTTGACATCGTTCGTTCTTGATTTCACATCGAAATTCTGTATTTTTTCTATGAGTGTATATGAACTTCGGCTTGCCGAAGTTTGCTTTTTTTCTTTTTTCTTTTGACACTGATTTATAGAGTAAATATGAGTGACTTTTCCAGTGATAAACGTAGGTAAAACAAGAAAGGAAGCAAACTTCGGCAAGCCACAGTTCATACACCCTGACAGCTATTGCAAAAATAACAAATTCAAATAACAAAATTATGATTTACTTGCGAATATGTTTAAAAACATTGAAGCTATGATGATTTGCAGCTTAATTATTCAATAGTTCCTATGGCAGCTGTTTCTTATATTATTATTGTTTCAATGAGAGCTATATGATATAGTAGTCCGATTTTGATCAAATTTAAGCCGGTAATTCTAAAATATTTAACCATTACTATATGTCGAAGAACTAAAATAAAATTAAAAAACAGCAAAGTTATAATTTTTTTTTATTTATTTTCCGAATGTTCCTATAGGAGCTATATGATATAGTCGGCCGATCCGGCTCGTTCTGACTTATATACTACCTGCAATAGAAAGACAGCTTATGGGAAAGCATAGAAACGGACGGACAGACGGCGGACAAACGGACATGGCTAGATCGACTCTCCTAATGATACTGATCAAGAATATAACATATACCTTATAGGGTCGAAAATGTCTTCTTTACTGCGTTGCAAACTTCAGACTGAAATAATAATACCCTCTGCAAGGGTATAAAAAGTGAAATTTTTCACGGTTCTTATTGTTAAGGACTGATGCGAACAGTGCAGTTGCAAATTTACAGCAAAAAGTGGGGTGAGAATTAAAATTTAATTTTGAACATGGCTCTCAGCTGAGTTTGGGCTGAGGTTCGTGCAGAGCAAATGGTGTTTCTATATCATTATGGACGACAGTACATGTAGTGACGATGAGCAACAAGAGCGTGTGTTTAGGAGACTACTATTATATAGCCGCAGAATTGAAAATCTGCTGTAATGGTCCGATCGTGACGGGTAATACACCAATCAAAAGGTATCGCTAAATGAATAAGAATTGCATACCAAGACTTCAGGAAAATTGAAAATCGAAAGGACGGTGAAAATGACACACTAAATAAAGTTAACACAGTTTAAATTTTATTCAAAATTCGCGTCGAATGAAATTAAATTTGCTCAGATCCGATGCTCCGTTCAAAAGTTATTTTCAAAACTACTGTTTTTTTTGGTATATTTAAAAAATACAAAAATTTTCTACATCGTTTCTCAGTCTCAAAAAATTTTAAGGACTTGTTTTAAAATTTTTGTGTTGGGTAAGTCGTTACAAAAAAAGTTTGTTCCACGACTTTTTGAAAAACTAGCTTATTTAGCGGGGAATCGCTAATAATAGCTTAACTTTCTATGGCTTTAACTTCCTAACTAGTGAAGCTACAGATAAGTGAAATATGTCAATAAAAACAGTGGCGGATCTAGGGTTGCTGACGCCCGGGGCAAAGCGAAAAATTCCGCCCCCTCCCTATTTGCTGTACGAATAACATTAGGAGTATTTTAAGTGTAAATAGGTTATTAATTATTAAGGTTCCTGTTATGACTTTTCACGTAATTTAACATAAATTCTTTCGACAAATTTTCGGTGTGTTGTTTTTTTGCACGGATTTTTTTTTGAACTGGGCACCACTTGGTTTTATCCGTTTCATTTTTGTGTTTTCCATGCAGTAGCGGATCTAGGGGGGGGCGAAAGGGGCATGCGAACGCCAAATCTAAGAGGCGCTAAATCGAGTCCGACTAGCAATATATGTTTCGAGAATTCATATTTTCCCGCGGCGCTGAGCATGTATATATATATATATATATTATATATATATATATATATATATATATGCATATATATATGCATGAGAATACAAGTGTAAGTGATTAATTAATAATTGCCTAAAATTTTCACTTTAAAAAACACTTCCTCACCCTGTTGCAGTCGAATTCAAGAGCAAAGGGAATGGGGAGAACGAAAAACGAAACCGAAATTTCTGCCTGACGCGTGCCAGGGTATATCCGACCATAACAATGCCTTGTAGTTAAAATCACACATGGCAGATAATCAAATATTAACATTTTGGCGTTGCCTATAGCAACTTTACAATAACTTCCAAAATGTTATTACATTTAATCAATAAAAATCATTTATATATCATCTTAAAAATTAAGAAATATACTAGCGCTTCTAAAAAAGGGTATTTAAAAGTCTACACAGTTCCTTTTCTTCTTGTGCCGTCCTATCCTCTCCCTATTTCAGCCGCTGCTTCTAATTACTTCGCAATAAACAACTACAAAAAAATTCGAACTTCGGCAGTAGCAGAAGTGCCGACAGAATTTTCTCAGCATGCTTTGTTTTGAACTTCGCTAGATGAAGCCCATGTGATTTGTTTTTGTTTTTCGAACGATAAATGCAATTCATTAGCTGAAATTTATTCTAATGACTTAAATGGTACGAAATTGTTTCACGATATCAAAGATGTCATTTTTCTTCTGAAAAGGGCCAATAAAAAGGGAGAAAGTCTTGATCTCACTCCAAAAAGAATACTATTGTATATTTCATCGTTGGGGTTAGAGGCGTACAAAACACTTGTGACGGCATTGAAAATTTTGCTGACTCTACCATTGTCCGTGGCTTCGTGTGAGCGATCATTCAGTAAACTGAAATTGATAAAATCTTATCTCCGCACAACCATGAACCAAGACAGGCTGTCAAATTTAGCTATTTTATCTATCGAAAGTGAAGTAGCAGATTCACTCGACTACAATGATATTATTGCTGAATTTGCGGCAATGAAGGCCAGAAAAGTTATATTCTAAAATTAATATTTTTTTGTCTTGCAAAACACAACTAATAATGTTTTTTTCAGTTGTAACTGAATCGATATGAAATACAATTCTTCAAACATATAAGCTTTTAATAATTAATAACCTATTTATACTTAAAATACTCCTAAAGCGGAATTTTTCGCTTTGCCCCGGGCGCCAGCAACCCTAGATCCGCCACTGTTTCCACGCCTTATTTGAAATAGTAGAAATATATTTTTAGAACATCAAGAAATGGAAGGTTCAGTGAAAAATATTTGATAAATAACATCGAAGCATAAGTACCTTGATTAAATGTTGCAATAGAAAAATACTGCCTTGATTGGAATGTAAGTTATAAGATAACTCATAAGTTTAATAAACTCTCGCAACTGCGGAGCTAAACACTTTGTAAGATATAAGATAATTCATAAGTTTAATAAACTCTCGCAATTGCGGAGCTAAACACTTTGTATCAGCGCGCTATAGCTGCAATGGTCAGCGGCAGCAACCGGAGACTTTTGTTATGTCGCAAGAGTTTCTTGTTATTGTTACGCTTATGCTGAGTCGGCTTGCCGACCATGACATTGTAGCGTGATGCGAGTTTAGGTTTAGCTTTAGCAGAATATTTGTAATCAGTTTTGAATGCAGCGCTCAACCAATAAGTCGCTTAATAAATATCACTACTCCGGCACTTGCCGTTAATTGTTATATCTTTTATTTATTGACTGAGCCCAAGGCCAGCAATAGAAGGTACAGTTACTTTCCACCATAATCTTCCTACTGGCAACTGCAGCGGATATAAAAGCCGTCGCTGGACACATCAAGGAAGAGGAAACTTAAGTCATCCTACTAGCCATACCGGCGGACACGGGAGTCTTCGCTGGACACAACGCAGAGGACAAAACATAATTGGCGCTCAACTTAATTAAGAACTCACGCACACATGGAATGTAACATGTAAGTTCTATAAAAAAACATCAAATCCAAAAATTTAAATAAAAAATTAAAGTGTTTGATTTGACCTATAAAAACTGTGCCGAAATAATACAAACATAATTTGCATAACCGATTTAAAAATAATCGGAATACCAAACAAATAAGTGAGAAGGTTTTTAATGATTGATTGATGAGTTGGTCAAAGGACTATAGAGAGGTTAAAACAGAGTACGACAGTGAAGACAGTTGGAATTCTAACCAAGGTTTTAATATTTCCGACCACGACAGTGATAGCCAACAGTGCCTTTTAGAAACAGACATGGACGCACAACAGGTTCAAGCTTTAGTAACAGCTGCCGTTAACGCAGCGTTAGCACGTCAGGAAATAAATTTTCAAGCGCGCATTCAAGCGGTCGAGAATCAGCTTAGCAATTTGCGTGTCGACACCCCTCAGATCAACGTATATGAAAGGATTTCTGTAAACCCAGAAATCAGATGCGACGTTCCCTTGGACATTATAAAATCAATACCAGATTTTAATGGAACCCAAGACGAGTACGTGGCATGGCGACAGTCTGCCAATGACGCATATGAGCTTTTCAGGCCGTATAACGGCAGCAATTCACATTATCAAGCCGTCACTATTATTAGAAACAAACTCAAAGGGCCCGCACGGGCACTGCTAGTCTCACACAACACAGTGCTGAATTTCGATGCAATTATAGCAAGACTAGATTGCACATACGCAGATCGCACATCATTGCGCACTCTGCGGCAAGCGCTTGAGATGGTTAGGCAAGGCGACTCAAGTCTAATGGACTATTATGACGAAGTCGAAAAGAAATTAACGCTGGTAACTAATAAAATCATTATGTCACACGACCAAGAAGGCGCTGACCTAATGAACAAAGAAATCAGGGCAGATGCGCTGCACGCATTTATTTCGGGCCTAAAAAAATCATTAAAGGCAATTGTTTTCCCAGCTCAGCCAAAAGACCTGCCGTCTGCGCTAGCCCTAGCGAAAGAGGCAGAGTCTAGCATCGAAAGAAGCATGTTCTCGAGTTCGTATGCCAAGGCTCTAGAAGAGAAATCCCATGCAATGGGGCCATCAGGTCCCGCGGTCACCCCAAACAGGAAAAAAACAATAGGGACGACCGTAGCTTCGACAAAACCCCCATTTTACCAAGCGGCAAAATAACAACACTTATTTTGAACAGAGAACAAGAGACCAGGGCCAGGCTCCTGAACCAATGAAGATAGATTCGTCCTCGAGATTCAGGCAGCTCACCAATTTTGAGAGACAGCAAACAAACAATGGTCCACCAGCTAGGAAGCGGCAAAATTCGTCAGAGCGAGTTACAGGTCAGAGACGGCAGCGAGTCAACAATGTAGTCTAAGGTGCCCAGGCCGACCTAGATGAGGACTATAAAGATGCAGCCGAAAGCGCAGTCGAGAACATAAATGACGACAGCGACTCAACATATGACAACGATTCATTAAATTTTTTAGTGGGAGGTCCCGGCTACCCGTCATTGAACGGCAGCTGGCTGGGAGAAAATTAAAAATCCTAATAGACACTGGGGCGGCGAAGAATTACGTAAAGCCCGTAAAGGAGCTAAAAAACGTAATTCCAGTCGACAGGCCTTTCACTGTGAGCTCAATACACGGCTCCAGTGAAATCAAAAACAAATGTTTAATGTCAATTTTTCAAAAAATTTCACCATTTTTCTTACTAGACACGCTTAGTACGTTTGATGCCATCATAGGCTTCGACCTCTTAACAGAGGCAGGAGTGACATTGAACTTAAACAATAGCACTCTAGAATACCAGAATAAATCGGAAAAGCTTCAGTACTACAACTGTGACAGCGTGAACTTCACAGATGTAAATGACATAGTGATGCCAAATTCCATCAAAAAGGAATTTAAAAAGATGATATTAGGAAAACTAAAGGTATTTTCGACCTCTAACGAGGCACTACCCTTTAACACTTCTGTCGTCGCCACTATTCGTACGGAAGACAACGAACCGGTGTATTCAAGGTTGTACCCACACCCTATGGGTGTTGCAGATTTTGTAAACAACGAAATAAAACAGTTGTTAAAGGATGGCATAATTAGACCATCAAGGTCCCCATACAACAGCCCAACTTGGGTAGTTGACAAAAAGGGAACCGACGCCAACGGCAACAAGAACAAACGTTTGGTAATCGATTTTAGGAAATTGAACGAAAAAACTATTCCAGATCGCTACCCAATGCCTTGTATTCCCATGATTCTAGCGAACCTAGGGAAGGCAAAATTTTTCACTACCCTTGATCTAAAATCAGGGTACCACCAGATTTTCCTAGCGGAACAAGACCGAGAGAAAACCTCGTTTTCAGTAAACGGCGGGAAATATGAGTTCTGTCGCCTACCCTTCGGCCTTAAAAATGCCGGAAGCATTTTTCAGAGAACCATAGATGACGTTCTTAGAGAACAAATTGGGAAAATTTGTTACGTCTATGTTGATGACGTAATAATTTTCTCTGAGAACGAAGCTGACCATGTTCGGCACATCGAGACAGTACTAAAGTGCTTAAGCGATGCGAACATGAGGGTGTCCCAGGAAAAAACCAAATTCTTTAGGGAAAGCGTCGAATTCCTAGGTTTTATAGTTACCAAAGGTGGAGCAAAAACTGACCCCGAGAAGGTAAAAACCATACAGGAATACCCCGAACCGAAAAATTTGTACAGTCTCAGATCATTTCTAGGGTTAGCAAGCTACTACAGAAGATTCGTAAAGGATTTTGCCGCAATCGCTAGGCCCTTGACAGACATCCTGAAAGGGGGAAAACGGAACGGTTAGTAAACACAGGTCCCGTAAGGTGGCAATCGAATTTAGCGATTCACAACGCGATGCATTTGAACGATTAAGGAAGATTTTAGCATCAGAAGATGTCATCCTCATGTATCCCGATTTTAAGCAGCCGTTCGACCTTACTACCGATGCCTCCGCAAATGGCATAGGAGCTGTTTTGTCCCAAGGGGGTCGACCCATTACAATGATCTCGCGAACTTTAAAACAGTGCGAGTTGAATTACGCCACAAACGAACGTGAGTTACTGGCAATTGTGTGGGCACTTGGCAAGCTACAAAACTTCTTGTACGGCACCAAGGAGATAAAAATATTTACCGACCACCAGCCTTTAACCTTTGCGGTATCTGAAAAAATACAAACGCAAAGATTAAAAGATGGAAGGCTTACATTGACGAACATGATGCAAAAATGTTCTATAAGCCAGGTAAAGAAAATTTCGTGGCTGATGCCCTATCTCGACAAAACGTAAACGCATTGCAAGATGAGCCCCACTCAGATGCAGCCACCATTCACAGCGAAATTTCCCTGACCTACACAATTGAAACGACGGACAAACCTTTAAATTGTTTCAGGAACCAAATAGTCCTAGAAGAAGCACGTTTCCCATTAAAGCGCAACTTTATACTTTTCGGCAGCAAAACTCGCCACTTAATAAATTTCACTGATAAAAGTAACCTTTTTGAGACGCTTAAGGAGGTAATTAACCCAAATGTCGTAAATGCAATTCACTGCGACTTACCGACACTGGCCAGTTTTCAACACAAAGTCGTGTTAAATTTCCCCACAGCAAAATTTTGGCATTGTAAGAATTTAGTAGCCGACATCTCTGACAAAAACGAACAAAGAGAGATTATCACAGCTGAACACAATCGTGCGCACAGAGCTGCTCAAGAAAATACTAAGCAAGTCCTTCGCGATTACTATTTTCCCAAAATGAACAAGCTAGCCAATGAAATCGTCGCTAATTGCAAGGTATGCATACAAGCAAAGTACGATAGGCACCCCAAAAGCAAGAACTTGGAATAACACCAATTCCATCCCACTCCGGGGAAATGCTCCATATCGACGTATTTAACACAGATAAAAAACAGTTTCTAACTTGCATCGACAAGTTCTCAAAATTCGCCGTAGTTCAGCCAATAATATCCTGAACAATAGTCGACGTAAAAGCCCCTATATTACAGCTGATAAACTTATTCCCAAACATTAGAACCATTTATTGCGACAACGAGCCAGCTTTCAAGTCTGAAACAATAACATCGCTTCTAAAAAACAACTACAATATAGATGTCGTAAATGCACCCCCACTCCACAGCAGTTCAAATGGTCAAGTGGAGCGTTTTCACAGCACCTTAACCGAAATCGCGAGATGTCTGAAATTAGACAAAAAAGCCGACGACACAACTGAATTAATAATGAGGGCAACGGTGGAATATAATAGAACACTCCACTCAATCACCGGTAGAAAACCTATAGAGGTCTTACATTCGGAATCTGACGATATCAGGCGAATCGTTAAAGAAAAAATAACGAAAGCCCAGGAAGACAATATCGAAAGATGTAATCCTAACAGACAGAATAGGGTATTCGAGGTAGGTGAGAAAATATACATAAAAAACAACAAAAGGCTTGGAAACAAGTTGTCCCCCTTATGCTCAGAAGAAAAGATACAAGCAGACCTAGGAACGTCTGTTCTTGTAAAGGGGCGGGTGGTCCATAAGGACAACATTGTCACGCACAAAGATTAGATTAGTAATAGAGTAAGTTGCACAATATTTTTTCTCATTTTTTTTTCCTTGTCTTACAGGATGATTAGCACAATCCTGCTCATGATAATATCAGTGAACGCTCGGATTACCGATTACTCGCACTCTAACTACATTCCCATAATAGACGGGGACGCGTTAGTATGGGAGCAGAGGGATTACTTAAAACACACAAGCAACTTGTCCGATTTTGTAGCAATTACAGAGAGCACCGAAAAATTGTCCGAACATTTCCCACAATCACATATGAGAAAGCTGTTAGAGGTCGATACAGACCACATTAAGAGTCTTCTGTCCGTTTTAAAAATACACCATAGGATAGCTAGAAGCCTAGATTTCTGGGGACAGCTCTCAAAGTGATCGCAGGCACCCCTGACGCCTCAGACCTCGAACGAATAAAAGTAACAGAATCCCAACTAGTCGACTCAAATAACAGACAAATTCTAATAAACTCTGAAACCCAGAAACAAATTAACAACCTAACTGATACCATCAATCAAATTATTAAAAGCAAACAACAGAATTTAGTTGACACTCCTCACTTATACGAGGCCCTTCTGGCCAGAAACAGAATGCTAATAACAGAAATTCAAAATTTAATGTTAACAGTTACTTTGGCCAAATCAAACATAGTGAATCCAACTATTTCGACAACAATGATTTGAGGTTTTTGGTAGAACATACAATAGACACACCAATAGTTAGTCTGGTGGAAGCATCGACTATTAAGGTCCTCCAGTCCGAAAATATCATCCATATCCTAATAGCATACCCTAGAGTTAAGTCCATCTGCAAAAAAATCACCGTCTTCCCCGTGTCACACCATCACACAATATTAAAGCTTCACGATGACATAGTAGCCGAATGCGATGGAGATATCCTAGCAGTAACCGAGTGCACTGCAACGACCTATTCCACCTTTTGCAAAAGGGCGACACACGACACCTGTGCGCGGGCACTTCACGCCGGAGACACAGCTATGTGCCATACGCAGCCCAGCCATTTAGAACCGATCACCCAGGTGGACGATGGCGTAATAATTATCAACGAAAGTGCAGCAAAGGTTAGCACAGACGGCGGACCAGAGATTTCAACAAACGGCACGCATCTCATCACGTTTGAGCATCAGGCAACCGTCAACGGGACCAAATATGTTAACATACGTGAGGTCCTAAACAAGGCGCCAGGCATCGCGGGGTCTCCACTACTGAACATTGTAGGCCACGACCCGGTTTTGAGCATGCCACTCCTTCATAGGTTGAATATTCAAAACCTAATGACCATACAAAGATTCAAAGATGAGATAACATCGTCATGGCCACCCAAATATTGGTTCGGAGTTGGAATAGGATTCAGCGTTATCCTCACTGGTTCACTTTTCCTTTTCCAAGTGTTAAGGAGAAGGCGAGACTCCCGAGAAGCACAAGAAGCTATCAGCAGGTTTAACGTGACCGAGGACGGTAACGGACTTGAGGGGGGAGTAGTTATAAGATAACTCATAAGTTTAATAAACTCTCGCAACTGCGGAGCTAAACACTTTGTAAGATATAAGATAATTCATAAGTTTAATAAACTCTCGCAATTGCGGAGCTAAACACTTTGTATCAGCGCGCTATAGCTGCAATGGTCAGCGGCAGCAACCGGAGACTTTTGTTATGTCGCAAGAGTTTCTTGTTATTGTTACGCTTATGCTGAGTCGGCTTGCCGACCATGACATTGTAGCGTGATGCGAGTTTAGGTTTAGCTTTAGCAGAATATTTGTAATCAGTTTTGAATGCAGCGCTCAACCAATAAGTCGCTTAATAAATATCACTACTCCGGCACTTGCCGTTAATTGTTATATCTTTTATTTATTGACTGAGCCCAAGGCCAGCAATAGAAGGTACAGTTACTTTCCACCATAATCTTCCTACTGGCAACTGCAGCGGATATAAAAGCCGTCGCTGGACACATCAAGGAAGAGGAAACTTAAGTCATCCTACTAGCCATACCGGCGGACACGGGAGTCTTCGCTGGACACAACGCAGAGGACAAAACATAATTTGTATGTAAACAAACGCGCTCATAACCTAACCCGTATACTGCTCTCTCTCTCTCTCTCTCTCTCTCTCTCTCTCTCTCTCTCTCTCTCTCTTATTATGACGTTTCGAGCGTTCCTTTTCCTTTTGTTCACATCATAAAAACCTACACTTGTATTCTATAGGGAGCGTTACATGCGCAGCGCCGCGGGAAAATATGAATTCTCGAAACATATACATATTGCTAGTCGGACTCGATTTAGCGCCTCTTAGATTTGGCGCCCGGGGCGCTTGCCTCTTGCTCACACGAGCACTCCCTACGGAGTGAACCCCGGACTCAGATTGGACTAGCGCTAGTTTCGTCTGCACGTCACCGCAGTCTCATCAGCTATTTTTGGGTACAGCGGCTGAACGGCGAAAACTTCTCTTAGGCTCAGATCAGAAGCATAGAGTAAGAATTACATTTCTTACTCTATGTCAGAAGCTTTGCAATTTTTGGCGTTGCCATACACTTTTGGTTCTTGACCTTAGATGCAGCTTTTGTCGTTAAAGCTTCTGTAGTGTGTGCAAGTTAAATGCATTTTTCTTGCTTGCAGTTTCTTAGTTATTTGCACTTCCACCGCCAAACACATATATATATATCCACTTCTTTAACGCACAATTTTTTAGTTTAGTGACAATAGTTTGTAATTGATCCAAATATTTCCGGCTGAGCCCCTATAATTGTGGCCCCAGGAATTCCGCAGTGATACAAAAACAATGAGACGACTTCTATTATTATTACAATGTTTATTATTATTATAAATATATGGGTTTTAATTGACAAACTCAGGTTGCGCTTTTAACTTTAATGAGTTACAAAAATTGTATGCTTCTGTGCGTGAGGTTTCCAAAAAATGTAAATAATATATATGTGGGATAGGGGATACTTAGTAGATTTAGTTGCCCTCTATTCGTAGTTGGTATGGGGACACACTGTTTTGAATTTCAAAATAAATGCAATTGATGTCATCAGCCAGATTCGCCAGCCGCACTCCATCCCTTTTTATCAGGTTGATCTATCGCCATCACTCTCTTCCCTAAAGGCCCATACTAAGAAATTGCGCAATAAGTCAGTCGGTTGCGAAGATTTGTCGAAGAAAGATCATGGTCTCCATAGAGTGCGAAAGTCGTGAAACCTAATTTGTTCAGTTAATAATAAACTCTTGTAAACTTTACCCGGAATAAATAAATAATAACTAATTTGTAATACCCTACAAATTATTGGGGGGTCGTCCGGGATATAAAACTCAAGAACAATTAAAACTACTGTGCGTTAACACATAAAGATCAAGACACGGCAGAGTGATGTGAAAGTAAATTAAAAAGTGAAAACCCGAAGAAAATCTAAGTTGTTGCAGAAATTTTGACGATATAAAATTCAATGTGGCAAATTCTTTTCATAAAACGCAATTAAAAGCTTGAGTGTGTGCGAACAGTGTGAATACACGGATTCACAGAGTGCAAAAGAAAATGCAAAAACTTGAATGTATGCGTGTGCGGAAGTAACAGTTAAAATACGCAGCAACCAAAAGATGATGAAATCGATGCAAAACTTCGAAGACGATTTGCTGAGCCTTTTTTTTTGATGAGGCGATCGCAAGGGACGACGAACTAAGCGATTACCTGTACGAGGGTGAAGCAAAGTAATCCTAGCAACGACGGCGAAGGATTCGCATTAAGAAGAGAACGTATTGGATAGTCAAATCCAATTGGGTGCGTAACGAAGACAAAAGAGCAGAGCTGTGACGACATCGTTGAAGAGAACGAGTTGCAGTAGAAGAGAACGAACTGGACTGGAGGAGCTGGCAAGAGGACAAGAAGAGAACGTAACGAAGACAAAAGAGCAGAGCTGTGACGACATCGTTGAAGAGAACGAGTTGCAGTAGAAGAGAGCGAACTGGACTGGAGGAGCTGGCAAGAGGATTCGCATTAAGAAGAGAACGTATTGGATAGTCAAATCCAATTGGGTGCGGTGAGCGACAGGAAGATTCAATATAAAATTCTTATTTGAAAATCTTTTGATTGAATTTGTTTAACGTAAATTAAATATTTT
The DNA here is from genome assembly GCF_025200985.1 of Drosophila gunungcola. Taxonomy (NCBI): domain Eukaryota; kingdom Metazoa; phylum Arthropoda; class Insecta; order Diptera; family Drosophilidae; genus Drosophila; species Drosophila gunungcola. Next base: position 595,905 of record NW_026453183.1, read on the forward strand.
CTGTGTTAAATTGAATTTTGGAAAACCATTTGTAAACGGCTGAGACGCATTCCTATGGATGCTAAAACGATCCTAGAAATGACTGTTCCCCTGCTTAGAGCAAAGTGTTCCGAAGTGGGATTGGAAACAAATGGGAGGAAGAGTGCTTTGCAGGATCGCTTGCTTGATCATTTTGGGGTGGATGTGGGCGGCGATGCAGATGAGGATGCTGTAAGCGTCAGTGGTTCATCCAATTACCAAGAAGCGATTCTACCAAGTAGCTCAAGATTTACTTTACGCGATATTCAGGACAGTGTGTCTTCGTTTTCGGGCCTCCGAACAAGAGGACGTCAATCACTGGCTGTCCGAATTCGATGATGTGGCTATTACGGTAGGCTGGGATAGTTTGCAGAAGTTTATTTATGCCAAACAGCTTTTGATTGGAGCAGAAAAGCTTTACATCAGAAGCATAAGCGGTGTTAGGGGTTGGAACAAGCTAAAAGAAGCATTGAAGGAAGAATTTGGCAAAAAAATATGTTCGGCGGAGATTCATAAGATATTGCGGCAGAGGCAGAAGCAGCAAAAAGAAACATGCATTGAATATCTTTACAGTCTTATGGAGATAAGCAAGCCGATTAAGCTCGATGAGGAAAGTTTGGTTTCATACTTCGTAGATGGTATACCAGATAGCAAAGTAAACAAGGCAGGGCTGTATCGCGCAAAATCCATTAGGGAACTGAAGGACGAAATATATATTTACGAGAAGATGAAGGGTAAGGGAAATATAAAAGAAAATGTTAACAAGGAAGCGGCAAATAAGCAGACTCAGGGTAATTTTCAAAGAAAATGTTTTAAATGCAACAGCGAGGGCCACATTGCAAAAGAATGCAAGGGTGAAGTAGTTTGTTTAAACTGCAACAAGAAAGGACACATCTCGAAACAATGTCAAGAAAATAAATCAAAAGCTTGCGTTAAGCATGAGCCGGCTAATGTGCTAGAAGTTAAAGCTGCGAAGGGCTTAATTTACAAAATGCTGAAAGTAAAGGACGTGACATTTGTAGCCATGATTGACTCAGGATGCGATTTGTGCTTGATGAGAGAGGACATTTTTTTATACCTGTAATTAAACACCTGAGAGGTATTGGAAAGGGCGAGTTCGTAACAATAGGATCTTTCGACGTCGACCTCGAATCAGACGATGTATGCTTTTCGGTGACTTTTCATGTGGCCAAACAGCATGAACTGGAGTATGCTGCGATTGTAGGAAACGATGTTCTGCAATCCGTCGACCTTATGCTCACCACAAATGGAGTCAAATTTATATCGAAAGAGAGAGAGTTCGCATCTACATTTAAAGGTATGTCTGTCACTGAGTTCGTCGAGGAAACTTCTGTTTTAGACAAAGTTGACTTGTCTCACCTGGATAAAAGTCAAAAACTAAAGGTAGAGCAGCTTGTTACAGGGTATAAGCCGGTAAAATCAATTGATTCACCTGTGAGCATGAAAATTGTTTTGGAAGACGACAATGCAGTTTATCAGCGCCCAAGACGCACATCGTATGAGAACAAGTGCTTTATTGAGAAGCAAGTGCAGGAATGGCTGGCAGAAGGAATTATTGTGCCCAGCTCCTCAGAGTATGCCTCACCAGTTGTACTAGTTGCAAAAAAGGACGGATCCAGAAGATTTTGCTGTGATTACCGACGACTAAATCAAAAAATCAAGAAAGACAATTTTCCGATGAGTTTAATTGACGACGTTCTCGACAGGTTGCAAGGATCAAAAATATTTACTACTCTCGACATGATGAACGGATTCTTTCATGTACCGATTGACGAACAATCCAGGAAGTTTACAGCGTTTGTGACGCATGACGGGCAGTACGAATTCACGCATGTACCGTTTGGTATCTCAAACTCCCCTGCTGTATTCTGCCGATACATAACAGCTACATTGAAGGATCTCATACAAAGTCAATCTATAGTAGTATACATGGACGACATAACCGTGCCAAGTAAGAACGAAAACGACTGTCTGCTGGCGTTGGAAAAAGTTTTGAAAGTAGCTTCAAAAGCTGGATTACGCATCAAATGGGAAAAAGCGCTAATTTTGAAGAGCAAGATCAATTTTCTAGGTTACACTATTGAGAACGGAACCATAGCACCAACTAACGAGAAAATAATTTTCCAATTCCTCAAAGCAGGCAAGCTTTGCAGCGTTACTTGGGTCTGACGTCTTACATGCGTCGATTTATAAAGGATTATGCCTTAGCAGCAAAACCATTGAGCGACTTGCTGCGAGAGAAAAATAGTAGAAAAAACGACAGGAATTTAACGTTGACTGAAGAAGGCTTAGTTTCCTTCAACTCTCTGAAGCAACTGCTAGTATCAGCACCAGTACTCAAACTGTTCGATCCGCTAGCAGAAACCGAAGTGCATACAGATGCAAGCAAGTATGGCTTTGGCGGCGTTTTAATGCAAAAGGACTCAGAGGATCAACAGTTTCACCCAATAGAATTCATGAGTCGAAAGACGAATGCTTCTGAGGAAAAGTACAGTTCCTACGAGCTTGAGGTTTTAGCGATTGTAAACGCGCTGGAAAAGAGGAGAGTCTACCTGCTCGGAAAACGATTTACAGTGATCACCGACTGCAACGCTTTTGCAATGACGATTAAAAAAAACGACCTGCCACCGCGAGTTGCAAGATGGGCCATGTCATTGCAAGAATTCGAGTTCAAAGTGGAGCACAGAGCTGGAACCAAAATGAGGCACGTAGATGCATTAAGCCGATTGTCATGTTTTTTAATCACAGACTCCACAAAGTCACGATTGTTAAAGGCACAAAACAACGACAACTGGATTAGAGCTGTTAAATCCGTATTGAGCAGCAATGACGTATATGAAGTTTCTTTTTAAAGAATAATATTCTTTACAAAGACACAGTAAACGAATTACTGGTTGTTCCTGACTCAATGGAAGAGGAAATCATAAGCATTGCACATAAGGAGGGACACTTCGGTATCAAAAAGACTCGTGATATTTTAGAAAAGAGTTATTATATCCCTGGAATCCAGCCAAAAGTCGAAAGAGTAGTCAAAGGATGAGTCGAATGTCTGATCATTGAATCCAAGCGAGGAAAAAAAAAGGGATTGCTCAATCCCATTGACAAGGCTCAAGAACCTCTTGGAACGTATCATATCGACCACGTTGGACCTTTAACTGATACAAAGAAGAAATATAATCATATTTTGGCGGTCGTTGATGGATTTTCCAAATTTGTTTGGCTTTATCCAACAAAATCGACGGGATCAGAAGAAGTTTTGGAAAAGCTTGAAAAGCAAGCAGCAGTCTTCGGCAATCCTCGCCGAATTGTTACTGACAAGGGAACTGCATTCACTTCTAGACTGTTTAAAGAGTACTGCAGCCGCGAAGGAATTCAACTACTTCACATCACCACCGGCATGTCTAGAGGTAACGGTCAAGTGGAAAGAATCCACAAAATTGTCATACCCATGTTGAGCAAGATGTGCCAAGAAAATCCTGCCAATTGGTATCGCCACGTAGACAGAGTTCAACAAGTAATAAACAGCAGTCCACCTCGAACTACCAAGTATAGTCCTTTTAAAATTTTGACTGGACTCGATATGCGGAAAAAAGACGATGATTTGAGAAAACTATTTGAAGACTTAGGTATAGAAGAGTTAAATGACGAGCGAGAAGAGATACGTGAAAAAGCTCAGGAAAACATAGAAAAAGTGCAGCAAGAGAACAGAAAGAACTTTAATGAGAAAAGAAAAGTTGAAACAGATTATGCTATAGGGGAATTAGTAGCAATTAAGAGGACACAGTACGGCACTAGTATGAAACTTCGCCCTAAATTGTTTGGCCCGTACAAAATTACCCAAGAACTTAATCACGGACGTTATGAGGTACAGAAAGAAGGCAACCAGGAGGGGGCAAAACATACTACAACAGCCGCAGAATATAAGAAAAAATGGGGTTCATTCAGGGGCGAATGAAGATGCAGGATGGCCGATTGTGGGATAGGGATACTTAATAGATTTAGTTGCCCTCTATTCGTAGTTGGTATGGGGACACACTGTTTTGAATTTCACAATAAA